>NW_006770989.1:226173-294064 GCF_000442215.2 Lipotes vexillifer
ATCTTCTTTCCCTTGAGTGTAGTCGGGACCTGTAATATGACGGATTTTCTGTACCTCCTGTGTACTAACCCTCACATGCACACTTGTCTATGGTCACTCCAATTACTATCTCTTTCTATACCTTCACACTAATTCTTTTGATTCCCACCCCACACCACAGGGTTAATTTGACCCTTCTGTCTTGCTTATTCTCAATTTCTTTTTCTGAAAGTAAAAAAGCTGACCCTCATCATCTCCAATATATTTACTTATTTGTTCAATCCTTACATGCACATGGTTTCAGGATTACTAACCTAAGCCCTTTTAAGAAATAAAATTACTAACTAGAGTACAGTATTTCTATAGAGTTCTTTTTGTCTTTAGACTCAAAATATCCAAGTCAAAATCCTGATTTGCAAAGTTATGTAGGCTGGTTACTTTTTCCCCAGCCCCTTCAGTCTAGTTATACATTCATTTGTAATACAGTTAGGTTAATTTATTTGACTGTCCTTTTTAGTTTTATTTGACATGTATGATTCATCATGACTTGAGGTTTTTTTTTTTTTTTTTTTTGCGGTATGCAGACTGCTCTCTTTCGTGGCCTCTCCAGTTGCGGAGCACAGGCTCCGGATGCACAGGCTCAGTGGCCATGGCTCGCGGGCCTAGCTACTCTGAAGCATGTGGGATCTTCCCAGATCAGGGCACGAACGCATGTCCCCTGCATCGGCAGGCAGACTCTCAACCACTGCACCATCAGGGAAGCCCTGAGTTTTGTTTTGAAACCATAATTGAGCGTCAAGTGTTAAAACGAGCAAGTGTTATTTTTGGAGATACACTCTCTAAGGAAGCAATGAACCATCAAATGTGAGCAACATTTACAAGAAGAGCATAAAAACATAGCTTCAAAACTAATGATTTATTTGAAAGAAAGAGCATTACATTAAAGAGTTAACAGAGCAGTTGTTCATATTTCCCAGATAACATAGGTGCTTTAAAGGGTCTTATACATAGGCATGATTTTTTTTCTGTCATGTGGTTGCTAAGAATTGTACAGTTGCCAAAATATTAGTGAAAGACTACATCAAAGATTCTTCCTTGGGAAAGCTGTTGGGGGGGGGGGCGTCTGCCCATTGAGTGCAGCACAGATACTGTTAACACGGTAGTTCTTTTTGTATATGTGCTATTTGAACATGATGGTGAAATAAAGGAAATTCTTATTTATCTTTTACTGTTAATTCTGACAAACCCAGAACTACATAAAACTATAAAGGATTACATTGTCATCAACAGTGGTTTGAAGGGAAAAGTATTGTGCATGTATTCAAATTGACAAGAAACAATCTGGGTTGACAAGAAACAATCTGGCTATATTGACAAGAAACAATCTGGGTTGTCACCAGATTATTGCACCTGGTTGGTGTCAAAATGTAAATCAATGTAATAATACCTTCACTGAGAAAGTCTTGCCTCTCCACCCCAAAGTAAGATGAGCTAAAGTGTACACAAGGCAATAGTAAAGTCTGTGAATGGCATAACATCTAATGTCTTGAATTTTAGATTATTCTCATCAGCATCTGATGATACAGAAGCTGATTATGAACAATTGTTAAGAATGCTGAGGCATGATAGTTAAAATTGGGAAAATTTCTCTCAAGAATATTTGAACTATAGAAAAAGACCATTAGCATCCCTCATTCCTCAAGATAAGAAACAAGAGTAAACATACATTGGTCAGCAGGACATACATATTGTGTGATATTTTCAGCATTTTTAATCATGTGAATATATCCAGGCCAAGAAGAATTTAAATAGATTTGTCAGTGGCAGATACAATCAAAGAGCAAAATAAAAAAAGTTTAAGAATAGAATTTCTACAGATTGTTCTGTAATTAAACAATTTTATTTATTTTTTAATTAAAAAATTAAATATTTATTGTAGTATAATTGCTTTTTGTTGTTGTGTTAGTTTCTGCTGTATAACAAAGTGAATCAACTATAAGTATACATGTATCCCCATATCCCCTCCCTCTTGCATCTCCCTCCCATTCTCCCTATCCCACTCCTCTAGATGGTGAAAAAACACTGAGTTGATCTCCCTGTGCTATGTGGCTGCTTCTCACTAGCTATCTATTTTAAATTTGGTAGTGTATATATGTCAATGCTACTCTCTCACTTCTTCCCAGCTTACCCTTTGCCCTCCCCATGTCCTCAGGTCCATTCTCTACATCTGTGTCTTATTCCTGTCCTGCCTCTTGCCCCTAGTTTCTTCAGGACCTTTTTTTTTTTTGATTCCCTATATATGTGCTAGCATATGGTATTTGATTTTCTTTTTCTGACTTACTTCACTCTGTATGAGACTATAGGTCCATCAACCTTACTACAAGTAACTCAATTTCGTTTCTTTTTTGTGGCTGAGTAATATTCCATTGTATATATGTGCCACATTTTTTTATCCATTCTTCTGTCTATGGACACTTAGGTTGCTTCCCTGTCCTGGCTATTGTAAATAGTGCTGCAATGAACATTGTAGTACATGACTCTTTTTGAATTATGGTTTTCTTGGGGTATATGCCCAGTAGTGGGATTGCTGGGTCATATGGTACTTCTATTTTTAGTTTTTTAAGGAACCTCCCTACTGTACTCCATAGGGATTATATAAATTTACCTCACCAACAGTGCAAGAGTGTTCCCTTTACTCCACACCCTCTCCAGCATTTATTGTTTGTAGATTTGTTGATGATGGCCATTCAGATTACTGTGAGGTGATACCTCATTGTAGTTTTGATTTGCATTTCTCTAATGATTAGTTATGTGGAGCATACTTTCATGTGTTTGTTGAAATCAGTACATCTTCTTTGGAGAAATGTCTATTTAGGTCTCCTGCCTATTTTTGAATTGGGTTATTTGTTTTTTTTTGATATTGAGCTGCATGAGCTGCTTGTATATATTGGAGAATAATCCTTTGTCAGTTGCTTCATTTGCAAATATTTTCTCCCATTCTGAGAGTTGTTTTTTTTTGGTCTTGTTTATGGTTTCTTTGCTGTGCAAAAGCTTTTCAGTTTCATTAGGTCCCATTTGTTTATTTTTGTTTTTATTTCCATTTCTCTAGGAGGTGGGTCAAAAAGGTCTTGCTGTGATTTATGTCATAGAGTGTTCTGCCTATGTTTTCCTCTAAGAGTTTTCTAGTGTCTGGCCTTACATTTAGATCTTTAATCCATTTTGAGTTTATTTTTGTGTATGGTGTTAGGGAGTGTTCTAATTTCATTCTTTTACATGTAGCTGTCCCATTTTCCCAACACCACTTATTGAAGAGACTGTCTTTTCTCCATTGTATAATCTTTACTCTTTTATCAAAGGTAAGGTAATCATATGTGCATGGGTTTATCTCTGGGTTTTCTATCCTGTTCCATTGATCTAGAGTTCTGTTTCTGTGCCAGTACCATACCTTCATTGGTATGTACCATGTCTTGATTACAGTAGCTTTGTAGTATAGTCTGAAGTCAGGAAACCTGATTCCTCCAGTTCAGTTTTTCTTTCACAAGATTGCTTTGGCTATTTGGGGGCTTTTGTGTTTCTATACAAATTGTGAAATTCTTTGTTCTAGTTCTGTGAAAAATGCCATTGGTAGTTTGATAGGGATTGTGTTGACTCTGTAGATTGCTTTGGGTAGTATAGTCATTTTCACAGTGTTGATTCTTCCAATCCAAGAACATGGTATATCTCTCCATCTGTTTGAATCATCTTTAATTACTTTCATCAGTGTCTTATAGTTTCCTTTATACAGGTCTCTTGTCTCCCTAGTTAGGCTTATTCCTATGTATTTTATTCTTTTCTTGCAATGGTAAATGGGAGTGTTTTTTTAATTTCTATTTCAGATTCTTCATCATTAGTGTATTGAAATGCAAGAGATTTCTGTGCATTAATTTTGTATCCTGGTACTTTACCAAATTCACTGATTAGCTCCACTAGCTATCAGTAGTATTTTTAGGATTCTCTATGTGTGGTATCATGTCATCTGCAAACAGTGACAGTTTTAATTCTTCTTGTCTGATTTGGATTGCTTTAATTTTATTTTTTTCTTCTCTGATTCCTGTGGCTAAAACTTCCAAAACTATGTTGAATAATAGTGGAGAAAGAGGACAACTTTGTGTTGTTCTTGATCTTAGTGGAAATGGTTTCATTTTTTCACCATTGAGAATGATATTGGCTGTGGGGTTGTCGTATATGGTCTTTATTATATTGAGGTAAGTTCTCTCTATGCCTACATTTTGGAGAGTTTTTATCATAAATGGATGTTAAATTTTGTCTAAAGTGTTTTCTGCATCTATTGAGTTGATTGTATGATTTTTATCCTTCAGTTTGTTAATATGGTGTATCACATTGATTTTTTGTTTATATTGAAGAATCCTTGCATTCCTGGGATAAACCCGACTTGATCATGTTGTATCATCCTTTTAATGTGCTGTTCGATTCCCTTTGGTACTATTTTGTTGAGGATTTTTGCATCTATATTCATCAGTGATATTGGCCTGTAGTATTCTTTCTTTGTAAAATCCTTGTCTGGTTTTGGTATCAAGGTGATGGTGGCCTCGTAGAATGAGTTTGGGAGTGTTCCTCCCTCTGCTATATTTTGGAAGAGTTAGAGAAAGATAGGTGTTAGCTCTTCTCTAAATGTTTGATAGAATTCACCTGTGAAGCCCTCTGGTCCTGGGCTTTTATTTGTTGGAAGATTTTTAATCACAGTTTCAATTTCAGTGTTTGTGACTGGTCTGTTCATATTTTCTATTTCTTCCTGATTCAGTCTTGGCCAGTTTGTGCTTTCTAAGAATTTGTCCATTTCTTCCAGGTTTTCCATTTTCTTGGCATAGAGTTTTTTGTAGTAATCTCTCATGTTCTTTTGTATTTCTGCAGTGTCAGTTGTTACTTCTCCTTTTTCATATCTAATTCTACTGACTTGAGTCTTGTTCCTTTTTTTCTTGATGAGTCTGGCTAATGGTTTATCAATTTTGTTTATCTTCTCAAAGAACCAGCTTTTAGTTTTATTGATCTTTGCTATTGTTTCCTTCATTTCTTTTTCATTTATTTCTGATGTGATCTTTATGATTTCTTTCCTTCTGCTAACTTTGGTGTTTTTTTTGTTCTCTCTCTAATTGTTTTACCTGTAAGGTTAGGTTGTTTCTTTGAGATATTTCCTGTTTCTTAAGGTAAGATTATATTGCTATAAACTTCCCTCTTAGAACTCCTTTTGCTGTATCCCATATGTTTTAGGTCATCGTGTTTTCATTGTCATTGGTTTCTAGGTATTTTTTGATTTCCTCTTTGATTTCATCACTGATCTCTTGGTTATTAATTAGTGTATTGTTTATCCTTCATGTGCTTTAATTTTTTACACATTTTTTTCCTGTAATTGATATCTAGTCTCATAATGTTGTGGTCAGAAAAGATACTTGATAGAATTTCAATTTTCTTAAAATTACCAAGGCTTTAATTGTGACCCAAGGTATGATCTATCCTGGAGAATATTCCATGAGCTCTTAAGAAAGTTTGCTCTGTTGTTTCTGGATTGAATGTCCTATAAATATCAGTTAAGTCCATCTTGTTTAATGTATTATTTAAGGCTGTGTTTCCTTATTTATTTTCATTTTGGATGATCAGTCCATTGGTGAAAGTGGCGTGTTAAAGTCCCCTATTATGTTTGTGCTATTGTTGATTTCCCCTTTTATGGCTGTTAGTATTTGCTTTATGTATCGGTGTGCTCCTATGTTGGGTGCATAAATATTTACAATTGTTATATCTTCTTCTTGGATCAATCCCTTGATCACTATGTAGTGTCCTTCTTTGTCTCTTGTAATAGTCTTTGTTTTAAAGTCTTTTTTGTCTGATATGAGAATTGCCACTCCACATTCTTTTGATTTCCATTTGAATGGAATATCTTTTCCCATCCCCTCACTTTCAGTCTGTATGTGTCCCTAGGTCTGAAGTGAATCTCTTGTAGACAGCATATATAAGGGTATTCTTTTCATGTCCATTCAGCCAGTTTATGTCTTTGGTTGGAGCATTTAATCCATTTACATTTAAGATAATTATTCATATGTATGTTCCTGTTACCATTTTCTTAATTGTTTTGTGTTTGTTATTGTAGGTCTTATCCTTCTCTTGTGTTTCCTGGCTAGAGAAGTTCCTTTAGCATTTGTTGTAAAGCTGGTTTGGTGGTGCTGTATTCTCTTGGCTTTTGCTTGTCTGTAAAGGTTTTAATTTCTCCATCAAATCTGAATGAGAACCTTGCTGGGTAGAGTAAATCTTGTTTGTAGGTTTTCCCCTTCATCACTTTAAATGTGTCCTCCCACTCCCTTGTGGTCTGCAGATGTTCTGCTGAAAGTTCAACTGTTAACATTATGGGGATTCCCTTTTATGTTATTTGTTGTTTTTCCTTTGCTGCTTTAATATTTTTTCTTTGTATTTAATTTTTGATAGTTTGATTAATATGTGTCTTGGCATGTTTCTCCTTAGATTTATCCTGTATGGGACTCTGTGCTTCCTGGACTTGATTAACTGTTTCCTTTCCCACATTAGGGAATTTTTCAACTATAATCTCTTAAAATATTTTCTCAGTCCCTTTATTTTTCTCTTCTTCTTCTTGGACCCCTATAATTCAAATGTTGGTGCATTTAGTGTTGTCCCTGAGGTCTCTGAGACTCTCCTCAATTCTTTTCCTTCT
The DNA here is from genome assembly GCF_000442215.2 of Lipotes vexillifer. NCBI lineage: Eukaryota > Metazoa > Chordata > Mammalia > Artiodactyla > Lipotidae > Lipotes > Lipotes vexillifer. The sequence goes on from NW_006770989.1 coordinate 232,871, forward strand.
TTTTTTTTTTTTTTTTTTTATTATTCTCTGTGGTAGTTATTTCCACTACTTTATCTTCCAGGTCACTTATCCGTTCTTCTGCCTCTGTTATTCTGCTATTGATGCCTTCTAGAGTATTTTTAATTTCATTTATTGTGTTGTTCATCACTGTTAGTTTGCTGTTTAGTTCTTCTAGGTCCTTGTTTAATGTTTCTTGTATTTTCTCCATTCTATTTCCAAGATTTTAGGTCACCTTTATTATCATTATTCTGAATTCTTTTTCAGGTAGACTGCCTATTTCCTCTTCATTTCTTAGATCTGGTGGGTTTTTACCTTGCTGTTTCATCTGCTTTGTGTTTCACTGTCTTCTCATTTTGCTTAATTTACTGTATTTGGTGTCTCCTTTTCACAGGCTGCAGGTTCATAGTTCCTGTTGTTTTTGATGTCTGCCCCCAGTGGCTAAGGTTTTTTCAGTGGGTTTTGTAGATTTCCTGGTGGAGTGGACTAGTGCTTGTGTTCTGGTGGATGAGGCTGGATCTTGTCTTTCTGGTAGGCATGTCCACGTCTGGTGGTTTATTTTGGGTTGTCTGTGGCCTTATTATGGTTTTAGGCAGCCTCTCTGATAATGGATGGGGTTGTGTTCCTGTCTTGCTAGTTGTGTGGCATAGGGTGTGCAGCACTGTAGCTTGCTGGTCATTGAGTGGAGGTGGGTGTTGGTCTTGAGATTCAGATCTCTGGGAGATTTTTGTCATTTGATTTTAGGTGGATCTGGGAGGTCTCTGTGGACCAGTGTCCTGAACTTGGCTCTCCCACTTCAGAGGTGCAGCCATGACACCTGTCTGGAGCACCAAGAGCCTGTTATCCACATGGCTCAGAGTAAAAGCGAGAAAAAAAAAGAAAGAAGATAAAATTTTAAAAAAGTTATTAAAATAAAAGTATTAAAAAATATTTTAAAGTAATAAAAAAAGAAAGAAGAGAGCAACCAAACCAAAAAACAAATCCATCGATGATATCAAGCACTAAAAACTATACTAAAAAAATTAATTAAATTAAGAAAAAATAAACAGGCAGACAGAACCCTAGGACAAATGGTAAAAGCCAAGCTATACAGACAAAATCACACACAGAAGCATAAACATACACACTCACAAAAAGAGAAAAAGGAAATATATATATATACATATACATATATATATACATATATATATGTGTATGTATGTGTGTATATATATATATGTATATATATATATAGTTGCTCCCAAAGTCCACTTCCTCAATTTGGAATGATTCATTGTCTATTCAGTTATTCCACAGATGCAGCATACATCAAGTTGATTGTGGAGATTTAATCCACTGGTCCTGAGGCTGCTGGGAGAAATTTCCCTTTCTCTTCCTTGTTCGCACAGCTCCTGTGGTTCAGCTTTGGATTTCGCCCCATCTCTGTGTGTAGGTCGCCTGAGGGCATCTGTTTTTTGCTCAGACAGGACGGGGTTAAGGGATCAGCAGTTTCGGGGGCTCTAGTGTACTCAGGCCAGCGGGAGGGAGGGGTATGGAATGTGGGGCAAGCCTGTGGTGGCAGAGCCCAGCGTGACATTGCACCAGCCTGAGCTGCGCTGTGTGTTCTCCCTGAGACCCTGTCCCTGGATCACGGGACCCTGTCAATGGCAGGTTGCACAGTCTCCTGGGAGTGGAGGTGTGGATAGTGACCTGTGCTTGAACACAGGCTTCCTGGTGGCTGCAGCAGAAGCCTTAGTGTCTCATGCCCGTCTCTGGGTTCCGTGTTGATAGCTGCAGCTTGCTCACCTCTTGACCTCATTTAAGCGGCACTCTTGATCCCCTCTCCACATGCACCAGAAAACAGAAAGGCAAGAAATTGTCTCTTGCCCCTTTCTCAGCTCCATACTTTTTCCTGGACTCCATCCTGGCTACCTGTGACACACTAACCCTTTCAGGCTGTGTTCACACTGCCAACCCCAGTCCTCTCCCTGGGATCTAAGCTCCAAAGTCTGAGCCTCAGCTCCTAGCACCCTCCAGTCCTGGCGGGTGAGCAGACAAGCGTCTTGGGCTGGTGAGTGCTGGTCAGTACGGATCCTCTGAGCAGGAATCTCTCCACTTTGCCCTCCTCACCCCTGTCGCTGCGCTCTCCTCCGTGGCTCCGAAGCTCCCCCTGCTCCACCACCCACAGTCTCTGCCCATGAAGGGGCTTCCTAGTGTGTGGAAACCTTTCCTCCTTCACAGCTCCCCCCCACTGGTGCAGATCCTGTCCCTATTCTTTTGTCTCTGTTTTTTCTTCTTTCTTTTGCCCTACCCAGGTACGTGGGGACTTTCTGTAGGTGTTCTGTAGGAGTTATTCCACATGTAGATGTATTTCTGAGGTATTTGTTGGGAGAAAGGTTAGCTCCACATCTTACTCTTCAGCGATTTTGAAGCTCCCTCCCTTGGTGCTTTTAATATTTTTTCTTTATATTTAATTTTTTATAGTTTGACTGATATGTGTCTTGGCATGTTTCCCCTTGGATTTATCCTATATGGGACTTTCTGTGTTTCCTGGACTTGATTATTTCCTTTCCCATGTTAGGGAAGTTTTAAACTATAATCTCTTCAAATATATTCTCAGACTCTTTCTTTTTCTCTTCTTCTGGGACCCCTATAACTTGAATATTGGTGCATTTAATGTTGTCCCAGAGGTCTCTGAGACTGTCCTCAATTATTTTCATTCTCTTTATTCTGCTCTGTGGTAGTTATTTCCATTATTTTATATTCCAGGTCACTTAACCATTCTTCTGCCTCAGTTATTCTGCTATTGATTCCTTCTAGAGAACTTTAAATTTCATTTGTTGTGCTGTTCATCATTGTTTGTTTGCTCTTATGTTCTTCTAGGTCTTCGTTAAACCATTTTTGTATTTTCTCCATTCTATTTCCAGGATTTTGGATCTTCTTTACTATCATTACTCTGAATTCTTTTCAGGTAGACTGCCTATTTCCTCTTCATTTGTTTGGTGTGGTGGGTTTTTATCTTGCTCCTTCATCTGCTGTGTGTTTTTCTGCCTTCTCATTTTGCTTAACTTATGGTGTTTGGGGTCTCTTTTCTGCAGGCTGCAAGTTCATAGTTCCCATTGTTTTTGGTGTCTGCCCCTAGTGGGTAAGGTTGGTTCAGTTAGTTGTGTAGGGTTTCTGGTGGAGGGGATTGGTGCCTGTACTCTGGTGGATGAGGCTGGATCTTGTTTTTCTGGTGGGCAGGAGCACATCTGGTGCTGTGATTTGGCTTGTCTGTGAACTTATTATGATTTTTGGCAGCCTCTTTGCTAATAGCTGTGGTTGTGTTCCTGTCTTACTAGTTGTGGCATGGGATGTCCAGCACTGGAGCTTATTGGTCCTTGAGTGGAGCTAGGTCTTAGCATTGAGATGGAGATCTCTAGGAGAGCCACACCAATAGATATTATGTGTGGCTGGAAGGTCTCTTGTGGTCTAATGTCCGGAACTCTGCTGTCCCACCTCAGAGGCTCAGGCCTGACACCCGGCCGGAACACCAAGACCCTGGCAGTCACAGTTTTGGGAAGTCTGAGGTCTTCTGCTAGCGTTCAGGTGGTGTTCTGTAGGTTTTGTTCCACATGTAGATGTATTTCCGATGTATTTGTGGGGAGGAAGGTGATCTCCGTGTCTGATTCCTCTGCCCTCTTGAAGATCCTCCTGGTAATTAAACAATTTTAGATCAATAAAGGATGACCTTGATGGTGCATATCTATGAAAAATTATCAATAGACACTTTATGAAGCTGATAAAATATTTTGAAAATTGTTTTCCATCAAAAGGAGATCTATCAAAAGGAAATTATAATTTTATAGTTAATTTATAAATTTAAAATTATAGTTGAATTTAAATGGTCTTTCTGTGATACAGAATCCACCCCTTTTGTTGAAAAATCATCTTAATTTAACTGCAATTTACATGATAATTTGCTTGAACTAGCTACTAATGTGTTTAAAATAATTATGGAAATATCTTTGTTTCCTTTTGAAGCATCCCATGCTTCATTTTTATAAAAGTTAAAGTCCTGGGCTTGCAGAAATAACTCTAAATTTCATTTCTTTTAATATTCTTATCAACATACTTCTGAAAGACTAGTTTCTGTACTAAAATTTTTGTTCAAATAAAACGTAAACAACTTAGGGCTTTATTACCTGTGTTAATAGTTGTCAATTCCTTAACAAACAAGAAGTTCACTGGTCACATTAAAATACTTCAAATATTTTAGTGTTTATTAAAACTTCATGTACATACATTAATATGGGAGGCTAAAATTTTAACTGTATATTTTGTTTAGTTACAATTGAACAGTGATAGGAAGCTAGTGATTACTTTTAAACATATTTTCAAGGAATCAGATGTGTACTTTTTGTAATTCTTTTATTTCCCTATATCATATTTGGTTGAATTATATTTAAAAAAAGGTAAATTTATTTTTGTTGAATGAAGTCATAAAACTATTGAGACATTTTCTGCATGTATGTCCTTAAGTTGTTAAAAAAAAATGCTCATTATATTATACTAGTAATTCATTTTTTGTTTGCGTTTTATTTAAATTTTTAAAAATTGAGGTACAATTGATGTGTAACATTTTATTAGTTTCAGATGTACAACAAAATGATTCAACTGTTTGTATATATTGTGAAATTATCATCATAGTAAATCTAGTCACCACCCATCACCACACGTATTTACAATTTTTTTTCTTGTAATGACAACTTTTAAGATCTACTTTCTTAGCAACTTTGCAATGTCATTTGCAAAAACATGAATAGTAATTCATTTTTATTGTATTTCACAAATTACCAGTCCAGTATAGTGTGATATAAAAACAGGCAGACAAAATTGAAAACAACAACAAAAAGACAGAAAAAAGAAAAGAGGAGAAAAGTAAAGATAACCTGTCCTTCAACACAGATAGTCTGAGAATATAAGGAAGGCCTTTCCTGCATGGCCTGGTATTTAATTTGGGGGCTAACATCAGGTTTCATCACTGGACTTTCCACACAGAAGATGAAGGTCCTGAGCAGCCCCTCATCAATAGGCCTCATGGGAGATGAAACTGACCTGCTCTTAGGAACCACAATGGCCTAGTGTCTACATACAAGCTCTGCCTTGGTCCCTGGTCTTGCACAGTCATCACTGAACAGCCCAGGAAAGAGAAAGAGAATGATCTGCAAGGGGGTGGTCATCCCCCAGGACATCTGGATGCTGGCCAGGGTCCTTAGCCCACTACAGTCATTGATTATTCCCAGGGCCCATGGCGCATCAGCACCCTCTGGACTCTGTGTCTGTCAGCATGGATGGTTCCACTTTCTGTCTGCTGAACTGGTGCTCAGAGCTTATCAAGGATAGGGTTTGTTCTGAAAATGGAGGGGGTGGAAGTGAGTGACAGAATCCAGCCAAGTAGGACATAAGAATTTACTATCAGAAATTGAGAGTCAGATTATATCCCTGTCTTAAAAAAACAAACAACAACAACAAAAAAAACCCTTAGCTTCTTTGGAAAGAAACTGATTAAAGGAGTCTTGTACCCTCTCATTCTATAACATTGGCTTCATCTTCCAAATAGTAATACCAGAATCAGTGGCATAGGGAAGTTATATAACAAATGTCTTAGAGAGAATAGACTGGCCTTTAAAACTGTTTTTCCCCCTTTGCTCAATTCACTAGTTTATTCAGTCATTTGACAATGTTGTATTGTTGTTTTGATATTAATGACAGAGATGAGCAGACCGGGTCACACATAATATGTGAAGTTAATTTAGTTAAAACCATAGAATGCACATATCCCTAAACTATTATCTGCTTCTGGTGAGGGATCTACACTTCATTTTAATTTCTGTCTTCAAAAATGCTTTTAAGCTTGGTGGTGATTCACTTTATTGTGCCCTTTATATACTTCCAGGAATTGCTTCTTTCATCTACTATTTGAAATGGTGACCGATAGAGGAAATCATTCACAATAATATGCTCCAGAAGGAAAATATAACCATCCAGCTATTGTTCCAGATCCTTAAATCATGTTTTACCTCATCTGATAAAAAGCCTGATTTACGTTGGAAAGAGCTTGCTATAAAGTGGGTTTCCTGTTGCCAAGTAAGATAAATGCCAGGGCAAGGAACAGAGGTATAGCTTCCTTATGTATTAATATCTAAATAGGGAGATTTGAAACATAAAAAAATGGCATTCCTCTAGGAAGAGGGGGAAGGATTGTCATTGACTCATCAAATATTTATTGAAAACCTAGTATATGTCAGAAACTGATCTTGGACTTGGGGCTACAAGTATGAACAAACAAAAATTCCCACCCCTGGCTCACATTGAACATAAATAACCATGTCTTTGCCATAAAGAGCTGAGTGGTCATTTCCACTGTCTACCTCAGTCATTGTAAACGTACCACAAAGTAGAGTGAATGTCGCTCACACTCTTGAATTCAACACCATCTGGAAATGTGACTATGAGATACTGAGCATCAAATATGAGTCAGGTGATTTACTTACATTCCTTCTCAGTCTCATAAATAAAAGCTCCAGGTAAGAGCTACTGTTTCCCTATGATACATCCTTCTAACCCACAATGAATAAAATAATTTCATCAAATCAAATGCTGTGGCAGAGTTGAGTTTTCATTTGGTTGTTGGGCCTATTTGGGAAAAGTCTGTCAGGGAAACATCACTGTTTATAGTTTTGGATGGAATAAGTGTTGTTGGTTTGTACCAATATCTCTGGAAAGTGCGAGGGCTTCTGGGAATCTTTTGTAAATTGGTAGCTTCAGATCTTCTGAGACATGATCTGATGCAGTTTGCTGTCTGGAGCTGATTCTCTTCTAGGTTGGAGAGAGAGTATGTCTGACCCTGGAGAGCATTTTGACAGAAATCTTGTTTCTAGTTTTTCTTTGTTGAGTTTCCCTCTGGGTCTTTTCTTTAAGGATACAGATGCTTGTTGTTTTTCATGACTTATTAAATAAATAGAACACAAGAGGAGGTTTGATTTCTTAATTAAGGAAAGCTTCATTAAAGTTTGTGCTTTTCAACATTTTCTTATGTTAAGAAGTCTTTCAATTCAATTCCTCATCTTTTGGTAAAGTTTAAATATATAAGATTAGTTTAAACATTTGATTGACTAAGTCAATAAAATTCATGCATTTTGGTACTGAAAAATGGATTCCAAATGTAGATTCTTTTCCAAATTCCATGTTTTTTCTGAAGTTTGTAAGATTAAGAAAGTGCAAGCCAAGGTTTTTTGTCTTAATTCTCTTATCATCTGCTTGTGAGATCTTTGCCAAGACACTTGTCATCCTGAGAAAATTAACATTCTAAAATGTCATCCTGTTGAATGACTATATAATAAATAATTGTGGCTATCAATTAGTGTAATAGAAAGTTTTACTAAAAATAACCATAGTAAAACCAATGTTTTAATATTATAGTGATTTCATAATTAACCACTGAACAAAATCTTTTACATTAATATACAGCAATGTGTGATTGAACCAGTAGTAATAGTAATGCTGATTACAATCACAATACAGAGAAAAACTAGATAAAAAAGAATGGAAAAGGAAGGTGTGAAATATGTCATTTTTGGTCTATGTATTGGAAATGGAAGTGTATGGAAAGTAATTAAATAATTATGGTGAATGAAGAATTGTTTAATGGATTGTTTATGTGAGGATGCATGGGGAGTTGTGTAGAGTTTCTTTGGAATGAACCATCTGAGATATGACAACACAGCCTAGGATGAAATGGTAATGACAGCTGTGACATGCTCGTTGTCCACTGATTTAACAAAATGATGCTGAAGAAAAGCCGTTCAAAACTTTATACAGTGTGAGCTCCAAAATGTGCAACCTTCTTAATTTTTTCAAAAGTTTGCCCTTTAAACTATTCAGGAAACTGCTATTGAAAGCACAGCTGAAGCTACCTCTGTTCTACTTTGTGTCCTTGCCAACCTTGTAAATAGAAATTATGTATGGGGGCTTCCTTAGTGGCGCAGTGGTTGGGAGTCCGCCTGCCGATGCAGGGGACGCGGGTTCGTGCCCCGGTCCGGGAGGATCCCACATGCCGCGGAGCGGCTGGGTCCGTTAGCCATGGCCGCTGAGCCTGCACGTCCGGGGCCTGTGCTCCGCAACGGGAGAGGCCACAGCAGTGAGAGGCCCACGTACCGTAAACAAACAAACAAACAAAATTATGTATGAACAACAGTTGTGTGTGCAGGTATCCGTGTGCATACAAGCATCTACATATGAATACACTTTGTGAGTACAGCATGTATTATCAATCAGAAATTGAATATTGCTGACTTTAATATTTTTTCCTGAGTTCTCACGTTATAAAAGATTCTCAATGGTTTGTTTGACAATTTTTGTGATAGATTATTATGAACTAATTGTGATGGGAAAGACAACAGAACCCATAGTCTTTGGACACCTCTCTTGTTCCATGCACTTTGTGAAGTCCTTTATAATCAGTTATTAATACAAATCATATCACAGTTATTAATATTCAAATATTATGGATGAGAAAACTAAGCTCAGAGAGTTGAAAAAACTTATGTAAGATGACCCACAAGTGACTACTGTTCTGGGGTTCAAAAATATTTTTGATAAAAACCTCAAGCTTGTATCATGTATCCTCATTAGCCTCAATATATCACGAAGCCTCAAAGCAATCGCTCTCTCTGTGGCAATCTGCTACCAAATGAATCAAGTCCTGCTGCTTGCCGCTTATAAAATCAATTACATACTCACAAATTGTAGGAAAAAAAGGTGGCTTTAATCAGAATTCTGGCAATCTGGGGAGATGGGGGACTCAGGGTCCCCCAAAGCCACCTCTCAAGATTCTGCTCCGCCACGAAATTTTTAAAAGGGAAACAGAGTAGTAATCTCGGTTAAACATTGCAGTAGGGGGTCGAGTCCTCACCATCCTCCACTGTGTGCAGGCATGTCACCTCCTCGGGATCTTCCTCTAGATGTTATCTTGTTCACACAGTTTGGTCATGCAGTCTTTTCAGGAGATTACTGAAGGGGAAGCTAGGGAAGTGTTCTGATCATCTGTAATTACTTCTTCTTCATTTCTACTTCTTTGATCTATGGAGAGAACCGACAAGTTAGGCAAGGTATTGTGTGATTAAAAGATGTGAAAGGTGTGCTAGGGCCAAAGATGAGTAGGGCACGGGGGTGACTGGTTTAAGGTTAGTTACAATATAGCTTTGCTAAAGTGACAGGAAAAGGGGTTTCCTGCTGAGGGCAGTTTCCTGTAAAGAGTTGCTTACACTGAGGCCTCACTGAGTTTGGAAGAGGACTCAGAAGGGCACAGGTGAGATTGCAGCCCTAGTTGACACCTTGATTAATATACAGTAAGGGGATTACTATACAACCAAGTGCATCATTTAGGAATGAGCCCATGTTCAAAAACAAAGCAAACATCAAGCAAAACAAAACAAATATCTGACTAATGAAGGCTAAATACAAAGGTGGATCATCTCCAGCTGCCAGAAGTCACTGTTTTAGGAGTGAATACAGAGGACCAATGATGTCGTCAAGGTCCCAGGCATGTACTATCTCCCTGCTCTGCCAAGATATGTGTATGGCTTTTCTCCTTCTGGACTCAGGAGGACGCTGACTTCCTTCAGGTATGTGTCTCTGTTCTAGACAATTAGAAGGCAGAAAGGGAAAGAAAGGTACTGACAGTCCATGCCGTCTGAGTCTGTGTCTATATAATTGACAATAACTTACATCACACAACCTCAACTAGTGGCAAGAGCATCTGAATACGTGAAAATATTTAATGCAGCACATTGATATCCTAAAGCAAAGAAGAATTCAATTTTCAGGAAAAAAAAGAAGGATTTTGGTGGAAATGAATAATGTCTACCTCACTGAAAATTTCAACTCTGATCGATGACCTAAAATATCTACAGCCAAAGAAACTATTATTTAATCATGTGTCCCCAAATATCACAGACTTTTAGATATTCATCTGAGAGAACTTAAACTCTAACTACAAGGGAAGCTAATCACTTTCCCTAAATCACATGCAAGTTATTTTTAGGAGACAAAAAAGGAATGCTGATGTAAACATGCTAGGCATTATATTTTAACTCCCAATTCATTTCTTTATTTTTGATTTTTATTAATTTCCAAACACTCATATTTTATGTTGCTTCAAATGGTCAGTCTATTTCCAATCTTTCCATCTGTGGACATATTTTTCAGTGTTCTAAGGTTTGGACAAAGAATGTCACCTGTCATTTCAGTAAACAAAGGATGTTGCAGCCTTAAAGACAGCAACCACTCTGGAAGGTGCACCTTGAGGAGAATTCAGGATGGAGAAAAATAGGACACTGGCTCTTGTTAGTTAAGATGCATATCTAAGGAATAATTTCAATGAGGTCCGAGTCTTGCATCTTCCCATATATAGAAAGCACTGAAGTCTTTATCTCGAGATGTCTGTTTTGTGATTAGCAGTAATCTTTTGATATTTGACTATATTTTCTTCCAGCAAAAACTCCTATGTCTCCTGGCTCCTCTCTTTACCTCTTTGGAGCAGGCCCTCAGCACTGAGAAGCTGTATCTCTGGCTATAGTCCTCAGTAAGTCTGCCAAAGGAAACCATAATTCTCAACTTTTAGGTTGTGCATGTTTTTCAGTTGACAAAGGGAACCAATAAATATAACCAGTGTTTTGTCAGAAACAGCAAGACCTTGGGAGGCTACATCAGCTGCAATCATGTTGTGGCTTTCCCTGTTTAGAAGTCCACTAAAGCTCACCCCACTTCCTCTTCTCTTCATGCAACACCATCTCTAATTCTCAGCCACTTGATAAACAGTTTTCTACAGGCAAACAAGATGACTGATATGAAAGATAATCTTGAAATTTAGTCCAGAAAGACCTGGATAAGAGATCTGTTATCCTTTTCAGTGGTGAAAACTGCATTTTGCTGTGGGTTTACAACAATTAGAGCTGATGTGCCAACATATCCAATTGTAGGAGCTTTCAAACAAGATCATGCAATTGGACACTATCTGGCCAATTTGTAGGTACCTGAACTACTGGCCATACTGAGTGCACATTTAATAAAATCAATTATCCAGGACTTAAAATCATGACTTGTATCTTACCTATTTCACTCAAAACCAAGTGAGTTAGGCTTTTAATGTTAACACAGTCATTGGCAGATGATTATTCCTTCTGGATTGTGAGATAACTATATCCTACTTTTGTGCTTCTGTCTTATTTTTATACACCATCATATATACAAATATTTTCAACATCTTTATATTGTAAAATAAAACTTTTCTCTGCCCTTTGGCCTCTTCTCTCCCCTTACTGTGCATTGTGTATCTGTATTAGGCATTGACCAAACCTCCCCCATCGGCAGAAATACCTGCTCAAGCGTAAAGAAGAACCTTATCCCAGCATCAACAAGGCAACTCCTTTAAAAATAACACTCCTTTGGATCTTGTAAGCAGCCACGATGATGCTTAGATCTGGACTGTGTATGCTGTCAATAATACACCATTTAATGTACAGCCCTTTGTCTCAAAAAGCTTATATAACTGTGCCTTGACTTCTAATTGGGCCGAACAGTTTTCAGAGCTTTCTGATATGCTCTTCCTGGGTTATAATCCTCAAATTTGGCTGAAATAAAATTTTCCATTTCTTTCCTAGATGGGCTGGTTAATATTTCATTGAATATGAATGCTTAGATCATTCAGATTCCATTTGAATAGCTAATTCTTCAGTCGGTAAAAGGATCAGCCTGTAAGGTTTACTCCTCTCCCCCCCCCTCATATTATTAATTGAGAGTCAAGTGAATGAATCTAGACATTGGGTAAGATGTCTCTTCTCTCCAAGTTTGGGAATGGCTTTAATATGTAGTCCTTAAAGAGCTCTTGGACATGCACTTATTGAGTTAGTATTGGTTTGAAAACCAGTCTTCTTTATGTTCTACTCAGATAACATTGAATTCACAGGTGTAACTGGGACAGAACATTTCACCATCTTTCAAGTCATGGTACATATTACAATTTTCCTGTCTTTGTCTGCTTGCACTTGTGACATGGAGCTTTTTCCTACTGCATTTTTGTAAAAGTATTATCTTAACTGGAAGTAAGTCTGCCCATTTTTGTGTCCAGTTTCATAATCTCTTTTGAATTTGGTCCCAATCTATTAATGGTTGATCCAAAGGCAACACTTCATGTCAATGCTGTTCTTCCAAGAGAAGAAAGGAATACACAAACTGGATCCTGAATTGTGTCTTTCATCTTGTTTGTTAACAAATGATGTTTTGTTTCTATCTGCATCACACTGTGGCTAAAAAGTTTAAGTCTTTTTTCAGGATTTGTCTTTATTTTTTTAATCTTGGCTGCCTGTTATTTCTAATCGTGACTGATCGCAGCTGACCATGTTATTCTTCAACAGGATACAGAGGGACGGTCCACAAACCTACCCACCCGAGACTCCTACAAGCCTGAAGGATGCCACTTCCCCTCTCCAGTACTATTTGGGCCACTGCCAAGGTTTGCCTTGAGGTTGCAGCAGGGAGATATAACCCAGAGAGTTCTGAGAAGATCCTGCCCATCCTCCTACTTCCTGGCCCATGAAGGTACCATCTTAGGCTTGTTTAGGGACAAATATATGATTTGATATGAGTATATATATTTGTTGCTTTATTCTTCTTATGAAGCTGATGCAGAACTGCATTTTGTAAGCTTGGTGTTAACATTTGTCCTTCTATTCATAGGTCAGCAGGCCTGTCTTCATTTTTAATAAGGAAGGAGAATGGAGAATGGGGCCAAATCATGCCAGGCTTGGGAAGAACAAGGGGTTGTAGAGAATTTTTTATTGTGGAGAGCAGATGGTCTGATCTAGACACAGAAAACACAAAGCTCTGTTATTTCCACATGCACACCCTCCCAGGCAATGAAGAGTACCTGTAGCTGGAAAGATTTCCAGATTTTATAGTGTTTTCACAACTAAAGACAGTTACACTTGAGTGCACAGCATGTTGCCATGAGCCAGATAAAAGTACATCATCAAGAGTTCTGGGTAGATTGGGTACTTGCCTGTTTGAATAAGTTATAAATTTTGGGGGGTGGTTACTTGGGAACAAATACTTCACTTCAGGCTGCATATTCTAATGTCTTGCTCTGAATTGAGACTGAGTGCTTTCTAAGGTTTTAGCAGAGCAATCAGAAGTTGCACTGTGGCTTCCAGATGCATTATTTTCCCTGGTACCTGTGAGCGGGGAGAGTCATTTATGCCGGATATACTGAATAGTGATCTTGGGAAGTAGTGGGTGTCTGTATTGCCCCAACAAGCTTCTTTAACTTTACAAAGTAGTTTAATAAGCAAAAGCTCATTTGTTTTCCCCTTCTGCAATTGCGTCTTTTGAAATAAACTTGGAAGTAGCACCCTCAGACTTTCTCTGTTGTGTTCAAAAATTCATTTCCATTTCAGCTATATTAAAAAAGACCTAAAAGAAAAATATTTCCTCTCTTTTGGTATGCATGTAGGGGGTGGTTCTGCCGGGGAGAACTGCAGTTGACCAAACTGTATCATAAATTCTGGCTACCAAAACGAAGAGTCCTCTACGGTGGGCTTCTCTGCCCAGCTCCCCTTAGATGGGGAGAGCCCCATGGTCCTGACCACGTGACTGTCACCGGAGCCGCTGTGCAATGCAGCGACCCTCCCACATTACCAGCTTCTGCTCCCATCCTCTTGGTTGGGTGAGCATTGGGTCATTGATGTAAGAGAAAGCAGGAAGCTTCCCTTGCTTTCACTTTCACTTGTTTGTTTCAGTGCTTTGTTTTGTCTTAATTAGAAACCCAGGAAGCCAAAGCCTGCTCTCTGCAGGTGGAAAATCTGTGCAGATCTGGCCACACCAGGAGCTCCTGCACGAGGAGCAGGCGGGTCCGGGGCAGGCAGAGCCTAGGTGCAGAAGAAACAGGTGAGGCAGCTACCTAGAATAAAACGTAGAAATAACATAAAATATAAAACGAACAAACCTTTAGAGTTTTCCTCTGCCTCATATTATGCCTCAGCTACGAAAATAAGAATATTTAGAAGACAAGAACAAGCAGAGAGAAAATAGGAGAAAATCAGTGACAGAGAACCCAAGGGACCAAGGATGGGGTCTGTGGATGGAAGGATGCGCAGCAGCGTTGCCCCACAAACAGAGAGGTACTTCCCATAGGGCCTCTCCAGGGGCGGTTGTCCTGCTGGGGTACAGGGAGGGCATGGAGCAGCCCGGGGGGGGGGGCTGCAGATGTCAAAGGTGAGGTGGGGGAGTGCCCCTTCGTTACCTGCCAATCCTCCAACACTGGACTGGGTCGGTTGTGCCCCAGGGACCAAGCCTCCAAGTGCCAGATGTTCCTGGAAGCACTGGGGCCTGAATAGGAGCTGGGGTACTCGGGGAAGTAAGGCTTCAGGGAAATCACAGGGCATCATGGAGGCTTTACCTTGAAGGGTAGGCACAGTCAGGAGATGCTGCACCAGCCTGTGGGGCAAACATTAGACTTTGACAACCATGGTTTGAGACCCCAGGACTTCCACTTGAGCAGAAGGGGTTTTGGGGAGTCCGGAGATTCACTGGGGAAAGCTTGGTGGGATTTTTCTCTGTTGTGTCTATTGTAATTTTAATGCACAGATTTGTATTTTTACTCCGTTTGGCTGGTGAATCCTGTTGGTAAAATCGCAACTCATCTCTTTTAAGATTTCTATTTTCTCTGCCCTATGATTGCTTTTTTTCCCTTGATTTTATTGAAGAACTAACTTATTATTAACTCTGAGGGAAAACAGTTGTAAAGCTGTTATCCAAATGTGTTACAGATACAATTGCAATTTCTATTAGTGTTATGTTCGGTGATACAGATAAAATGATGGGGAAGAAATTAAGATTTATTTTTTTCCTGGAAGCAAAACCTCAAAACAAATGGATGGCACTCTGATTCCAGTAGAGATATCTCATTACATCTTATATACAGCTTAATATATAATTAGGCAATTCTTTCTTTATTTTATTCATCAAGACTTTAATAATTTAATGGTCTGTATTTTAGCAGGTGATGTGTTGCCTAATTACACACTGCTCTGCTTTATTTTGCCAATCTGATCCATCTTGAGGAATATTTATGACTGGCTTTAATAGAATGCAGTGGTCCTGATGTTTCAAATACCTTTGGTTTGTCCATTCAGATCTACAGTCCAGTCTCCACCTTGCCCTCTGCCCAGAGAGGCTGAGCTCAAGTGTATCATTTTTTATCTCAGCTGGTGGGAGTCCTGACATGTGACCAGAGGGAGAGAGAAGAGTAAATCCAGGTTGTTATTCTTGCAGCTTCTTCCTTGTGGGTTGGCCTCAGGTTCTGGTAATCGTTTCTTATTTCTTTCCTTTGGATCGCTGTATGAAATTCAGATGAACCTAATTATTAACTTATACAAAGACAGAAAACAATTCTAGGTGGATTGTAAAGCCAAAGTGAAAAACAAAAAGGCTTTGCAAGGTAAAATAGACAAATATCTTCATGAACCTTGGGAAGGCAAAGATTTTTTTTTTTTTTTTTGTGGTACGTGGGCCTCTCACTGTTGTGGTCTCTCCCGTTGCGGAGCACAGACTCCGGACGCGCAAGCTCAGCGGCCATGGCTCACAGGCCCAGCCACTCCGCGGCATGTGGGATCTTCCCCGACCGGGTCATGAATCCACATCCCCTGCATCGGCAGGCGGACTCTCAACCACTGCGCCACCAGGGAAACCCAGATTTCTTTAGTAAGATACAAAAGTGTAGCCTAAAAAGAAAGAGATTGAAGAATATGACTACATTAAAATGATGCTCCTTCTTTGAGAGCAGACACAGATAAGAGAGAGAAAAATCAAGTCATAGTCAGGTAAAAGGTATTTACAATACATACAGCAGAGGACTGGGATCCAGAATACGTAAATAATCTATAATCACAACAACAACAAAAAAACACACAATGCAATGAAATACTATGCAGGAGAAGTGGTGCTTTGTAAAATAAGGCATCCATATAAACAATAAAAAATATTTTTAAAATGTGTGATTCACCTCTTTAGTAATTAAGCAAATTAAAGTTAAGTTTACAACATGATAACACTATACACTCACCAAGATGATTAAGAAAAAAAAATGACAATACTAAATGTTTGGTAAGTAGGTAGATCAGTGGGAATCCAGAGTCCTATTGGTAGGACTGTAACTTATACAATGATTTTGGATAGCAGTCAGTCATTATTTACTCACTTTTAACATACACATATCCTATGACCCAGTAATTTCAGTCCTAAGTGTTTTCAGAACAGAATATGTGAACATGTGCACAAAGGGAAATAAATAATGTTCATAGGGGCATTATTCAAATTAACCCCCCAAAACTTGGAAACAACCCAAATATACATCAGTGGTAGATTGGACATACAGATTGGTGCATTTGTTAACAGAATGTTACATAACAATGGAAACCAATGAACTGGAGACCCATACAATGTAGAAGAATCTTACAGTTTTGAAGGGAGGTACAAAACAGTGCATGAAGAGCTGTTCCAATTATGTGAATTTCAAAGCAGGCCAAGCTATTAGATGCCAGGTAGTAGTTTTATATGAGTGCTGTTCTTTAAAAAATAAAAGGTTAAAAATAATCACACTGCTTATATGGAGGTTTTCAGTTGGAGGAGATTTGGGAAGCTGATAGGGATTCCACTTGGTTTTCAGTTACAAACCCAGTGCAAATTGACAGAGACCACAATACCCTGGAATTTCAAAAAGGAAGACATACCCTGGGAGCCTCTATACCTACACTAACAGATCCTCCTTGTTCAACCAGGCCTCTGAATTCAGAGCCACTAGTGGGATTGGGAACATTAGGGCTACTTTTCTCTTTTCTCAAGACCCATCAAAACATGCACCCCTGCCAGTAGTAGTCATGTTGTAAGTATTTAGTCTGGGGGCCTGGAAGTGACACTTCCTAAGGTGATTTCTCTCCTGCAAAATAGTCTCTTTCTTTCACTTCCTCATATTTCTCAGCAAGTGCCACCCCAAGTTATCTTGGTGGAGTGTCACTTGTATACTCCAGTGCAGTGGAACTCTCTCACCTTTAGAGTTCTATAACACTGATTATGGATGATTTTACATGGTTGACTTTTGAACATCGATGTTCATCTCCTCAAAGGACCAAAAGCTGTACTAAGATGGGAGCCTTGCCTTGTGTTTCTTCTTTATCCCCTGTTTCATTTAGCATGATGCTGAATATACAGTTGCTCTTCAATAATAATGTGCTTAAATATTTATTGATGGGGAAATGTCCATGGATCCTGATAATTTACTAAAATTAAACCTGAGACTGAATCTCCCCTACAGTGGAAAAAATATAATCATATTCAATGAGTTTTTTTTTCTCCAATAATGTATTACTAAGTCTGATCAGGCTATTTGGAAATGAAGGCTTATATGGGTTTAACAAATAGTTTTAGAATGGGGTTTCATACTGTCATTACAGAGTACTTTTTACAGTTGTCATTATATGGCTTTAAAAGTCTTCATAAGTACTTCCTATTTCCAGTGTTGTTAAAGAAAAAACTCAGTAAGCATATTTCAAGTAATATATTCTCTCCTTTGCTCCTGCCAAGCCTCCTATAAATAGAAAACTCAGAATATTTCTGCCAATTTCCTGTATCTGAGCTTTCCACTAGCAAACTTCTCTTGCAAGAGTAGATTAAACTACTTGTCTTGAGTGTTGGCAGTTAAGGTTGAGTCAGCATAATTATTCTGAATTTCCCTCCAAATAACTTTCCCTTTAGGAAATAAATTTAAAGTGTGTAATCTGCTAAGGTCAGTGGGGACTATATTCACTACTACACTTGCTCCCAGGCCTGGGGAGGAGGAGACAGCACAGCCTGACCGCTTCTGGGGTCAGCCCACCATGGCCAGGAGAATTAAGACCCCAGAGGTTCCGTCCTGCAGGTGGATGATGAATCAGAGTTGAGGTTGCCTCATTCACGAGAGAGCACGTGATAATCCCAGGAAGGCAGGGTTGGCCAAAACCCCATCCTCCATGGAGACTCCTGGACCACTAAGGAAATTTCCAGACATGCTTTCTGTGCACTGGTTCCTCAAAAGAACAATGAACTCTTGGATTTCCATTGTCTGTTACGTGATTCCCCCCAGAGCAACCCACCTAATATTTGGTTAAAAGAAAACCATTTCAGTGATACTTTTCTGAAGAGCAGACCTATTTCAAAGAAGGACTAACTTATGAATTTATATTTTTTTATTAAAATGTTTATGTTTTGCCTCCTTGGTCATTCTTCTGTAATACCCCTCAGAGAGAGATTGAAAGAAGAAAAAATGTAAACTGGAAATAACCATGTAAGTTCTTAAACATAATCCTCACAACCACCTACCTTTATAACTAATGAGTAAAAGAAGACTCACAGAGATACATCATCTTTAAGAGAAGCTACATGATGATTTGTGTAATTTAGGTCCAAAGCTATGTTGTGAAATCTCAGGATTCTCCACATGCCCTCTTCTTAGGAAACAGAGCAGGTGACATGTTGCATGTTAGGACATGTGGTGAAGAGCTCAGAGAAGGGGAGTGGAAACAGTGGATCCAAAGAAAGGATTGTAGTGAGTAGAGATGTCAGGATCGAGAGCTTAACTTGTGATCACCGTCATAATAATTATAAGCTATTTACTTTGTTGCTGTGACTGCTCCACTTTTTAAGTTGCTTCTTTCTCAAGACACGGTGAAGGGACTTCCCTGGTGGTCCTGTGGTTAAGAATCCACCTTCCAATGCAGGGCATGTGGGTTCAATTCCTGGTCAGTGAATTAAGATTCTACATGCCATGGGGCAACTAAGCCCATGCGCCACAACTAGAGAGGATCCCACATGCCACACGAAGATCCTTTGTGCCGCAACTAAGACCCAACACTGCCAAAAATAAAATAAATACTAAAAAAAAAAAAAAGACACAGTGAAGAGATGGGAGCTGGCAAGTGAGGTGATGGCCCTAAATCTCCAGGAGAGACAGTCCCTCTCCTTTGATGGTCTTTGATGTCATCTTTGCTCATCTCTTTCCTCCATCTAAGAGAGAACATTCTCTGAGACTGGGGGAATAAAATCAGAATTCCAATAGGCCATTGTGCTGAGAATCAGAACTCTGGTGGTTGCACATGGTGTGTAAGGCTTCCCCACCCCCTGTTGTTTTTTACTGGGCTGTTTGCCCTTTTGAACCACACGTTGCTCTGTGCTCCCGACCTCCTTGGGCTGCATCAGCTGAGCTTCCCTGAACCGTGGGCTCCAGCAGGAGACTGGCACAGGAGGAAAGTGTGGAGTGTTTACTCCCCTGGCAGCCTGCCTTCCAAGGGGAGATTAACAGGGTCTTTCCTCGCCCAAGGGCCACAGCTCCATGAGGTAGCTCTTGCTTCCAGTTACAGCTCTTCTTTATCCTAGTAGCCCCACTCCCCTTGTCCCGTCAGCCCTGTGGGGTATAAAAATTTCTTCTGTAGTGTGTCTCTGGGTATTTGGTCATCTCCTGAGAGATTCCCATGACCCTGTCCTTACCTGGTAAATAGTCCCTTGGTTAAAGCCCTTTCCAGTGATGTCTGCTAGTATGTTTCACCTCCCCTGTCAGAACCCTACATCTGTAATGACGAGATTAATTGCTGATCCCACATTAGTTCATTAATTGACACAACCTGTTTATCAACAAAGGACTGTATATCAGACTCTTTACTAAAGATAATAGTCCCAGAGGTAAACCCATGCACCTATGGTCACCTAATCTATGACAAAAGAGGCAAGTATATACAATGGAGAAAAGACAGTCTCTTCAATAAGTGGTACTGGGAAAACTGGACAGCTACATGTAAAAGAATGAAATTAGAATACTCCCTAACACCATACAAAAAAATAAACTCAAAGTGGATTAAAGACCTAAATGTAAGGCCAGATACTATAAAACTCTTAGAGGAAGACATAGGCAGAACACACTTTTACATAAATCACAGAAAGATCTTTTTTGACCCACCTCCTAGAGCAATAAGAATAAAAATAAAAATAAACAAATGGGACCTAATTAAACTTAAAAGCTTTTGCACAGCAAAGGAAACCATAAACAAAATGAAAAGGCAACCCTCAGAATGGGAGAAATATTTGCAAACAAAGCAACTGACAAAGGATTAATCTCCAAAATATACAAGCAGCTCATGCAGCTCAATATCAAAAAAAAAAACAAAACACAAACAACCCAATCAAAAATAATAGTGGGCTTCCCTGGTGGCGCAGTGCTTGAGAGTCCGCCTGCCGATGCAGGAGACGCGGGTTCGTGCCCCGTTTCGGGAAGATCCCACATGCCGCGGAGCGGCTGGGCCCGTGAGCCATGGCCACTGAGCCTGCGCGTCCGGAGCCTGTGCTCCGCAAATGGGAGAGGCCACAACAGTGAGAGGCCCGCATAACGCAAGGAAAAAAAAATAAAAAATAAAAAATAATAGTAACAAGAGTTGACATTTACTGAGCATGTCCCCTGGGCCAGACCCTTCTCTCAGTAAGTATTCTCTGTTTAATGTGATGAATAATTTCAATGACCCTATGTGGCATGTGTATTAGTCAGGATACACTAGCGTATGTTGCATTAAAAAAAAAAATCCCAAACCTCAGAGACTTGATCTCAACAGAGATTTATTTCTTGGTAACATCATAATTCTCTTTGAAAACAAAAGTGCTTAATACAGAGATGCTTGCCATTTGTGAATGCATGCACACACACACATACACACAAGTTATGCCATAATCATGATCTGTACTCGTAGTCAAATTTTGAGTATCTTAGTCATTTCAGGAAAAACTGTAATGAAGTATCATAGACTAGGTGGGTTGTAAACAACAGAAATTTATTTCTAACAGTTCTGGAGGTGGGGAAGTCCAAGATCAAGTCACCAGCAGATTCAGTGTCAGGCGAGAACATGCTTCTGTTGGTAGGTGACTGTTTTCTCACTCTGTCCTCACGTGGCAGAGGGAGCAAGGGAGCTCCCTGGGGTCTCTTTTATGAGGACACTAATCTCATCATGAGGGCTCCACCCTCATGACTTTATCACCTCTCAAAGGCCCACCTCTTTGTACTGTCACATTGTGGTTTTGGGTGTCAACTTATGAATTTGGGGGTCGGGTACACAAGCTTTCAGTCCATAATGAGTTGAAGGTGAAGAAGTAAAAGAAAAACATGGCCAGTGTAAAGAATCTCTAAATATTAAAATAATATGGGTTTTCTTTTATACTCACTGAGGGAATAAACTCGTATCTGTGATTTACGCCATATGCTTCCAAGACTGCCTTGCATTGAGCCAGTGTTGAAATATGTCTATTAAAATCTCTGTGGTAATTATGGCTGACCTTAGGGCAATTCTTCAAAATAAAAGTGTAGCTGTACCTCCCTGAAGCATAGGCATTAATTTAATGATATCCTTTCTTCACCACATTAGGTTGATTTACAGTAGGAAATAAAACATTGCTGAAGGCAAATATCCAAAGTCAATCTTGTGAATGGTCCACCCTCAATGGTCATAAGACACAGGAGACTGAACAAAGAACGAATCTGGAGATGGTCACTTAATAAAAAGTTTTAAAAAGGAACAGTGGCTTATGTCGACTAAAATAAAGTCATAGAATAATTTAAAATTTTCACATGAAAAACATAAAAGGGGGGGGGAACTCATATGAAACTTCTAGATCTAGTGAATGTGATTATTGCCAGACTTGAAATAAGGAAATAAAATGACAGTAATTCTGAGAAAAAGCAATCTGATCTCATAATATTTCTGGAATCTTTTGAGTTGCTAAAGGAATTTTACATTTACGTTTTGAAATGTCCACTAATTTACCAGTTTTATACTTCATAAAAAGAAACTTTAGAAAGCAGCCAATACTATCAATTAGAGAGAATTTTGATGTATGTTGTCAAATTCCACTGTTTGGGAAACTGGTGGGGAGGTGGGAACCTGGCAAAGAAATTTTAACTGAAAAATAATAACCTACATTTTATTTATCAGGGTGGAGTCAGCAGTAGCTAAATCATCTTTGTGATAAGAAATCGTTCAATGCGTGCTTTTATTTTCAGGCTTGGATTAGAGTTTAAGAACAGTGACTTTTACGCAGAGACACCCAATAAGGGTTAATTTTTATTACTACCCCCACTGTGGAGAATCATCACCATCATCATCCTCCTAGGCACCCTTACCACCGTCATGTCCATCCTCGGGCCAGCAAAACACTCTGGTATAAAAGAAACAAAGCACCCGTGATATCCTACTTTGTATCTAGAACTAGTGCTGAGAGGGCTGCTGAAAATCATCTCTACTAATAATACCAAAAAGTTACCTCACCTTGTTGAGTTCAAAATAACCCCGTTGTTAATGACCAGTGAAGTCTTTTTTAGAATTTAGTTGGAAGGTAATAATTTTGGGAATGTCTCTGGTTCTAAGTCCCTACGACTTTATCCCTCGCACTCTATCCACCTGGTCTCACCTCCCCACTCAGTTTTGCCTCCTAGGCCCATTCATTTTCAGGAGGCAGGTTAAATATGATCTCCGGGTAACCCTCTCACACTGCCCTGTACATATGCACCACTTAGCACACTTCCTTCTGATCCAGCGCCTAGCAGTGTACATATAAAATGCTCCTATGCACGTGTGTGTGTCCTCCAGTATCCTTACACATACTTTAAAAGTTGGAGGGAGTGTGTTTTTGCCTCTATATCTCCAGGACTAAGCACAGAACTGAATACGCTAAATATTCATTGTGAAAATTTACTAAGCACTTAGCTATTAACATAAAGTAGAGATCATTCTCTTATGTTCTAGTTGAAGATATAATTTTATTTCCTCAGACACCACACTTGCATTTCTTTTTCACCTAAAAATGCTATATAACCTTAAAAATAAAAAGCCGATCTTGTTCCCAGCTGCCACTCCTGCACCTGGAATTATTTGTCTTATGATTACACTTCTGAAATAGCTCACATCTCTACCCTGCTCTCCATTTCCCCTGCACTGACTTGGTTAAAGAACTTATAGGCATTTTCCTTATTTTCTTAAAATCCTCTCAATTACCCTTCCTTAAGCCTGGATTTTCCTTTTACAATTCTGTTGCCAGAGTTATTGTTCAAAGTAATGAAGTGATTCTGTCATTCCCAGAATCAAAGTCATTCAATGGAACGTCATTCACTTTGGGGCAAAGTGCAGTCCTCAGAGCCTCAGTCACTTTCTACCTGAAACATCAACAGTTCTTTTCAACACCCAGTGCCCTGGGCACTGGGCAGGCAGCAGGCAAGACGTCCATCATGCACCTTCTCACTAGTTGCTGCAACCATCATACCATGGGGTGTAATTGTCCTGGAATTGCCTCTCTGCACTAAATGTTTCATTGAAAAAGTCTATTTACTTTTCCTTTTGATTTGTTTCCCAAATGGGTTATGGAATTTGAAAACACTTTCTTCAAAATAATTAATTTCACCCAGTAATCTCTCAACTTTTTTGATCTAAAGATTCAAGAATTTCTCTTTAATATTTCCCTCCTATCATGTATTTAAGCATTATATTTCTTCCTTCTGCTCTTTCTTGCTTCCAGAAGTGTGTATATATACATATATGTGTCTATATATCCTCTATGTTTGGTTTATCTCCTATTTTTATACTTTTGTAATTGTCTTTAATGTCCCCTGACAAGCTCTAGGGCCATCAATTTTAACAAACTGGTTATACTTTCTTCAACCTCTAATTTGACCACCATGGCCACCATTACTTACATTCATTTGGTGAACATGTTTGTTTGTTTTTACTGAGAATATTTTCCTAAGTTGTTTCTTACCTCTTGACATTCTCTTCAGAGTTAAAAAATTCTGTTTTTTTAAATGAGTTCAGCATCCTCTTTAATCTTTCTGATAATGCAAATTTGTAGTAAATTTTCATTTATAAACTCATTTGTTCTTAATCTACCCCATTTCTAAGAGGGATCTTGGTTCTGATTTTTGCATTTGATGTTTGTTGGAGGGAAACCACATGATCCCACCTGTCCCTGTGGAGGAATTCTGTAGAATAGGGTGTCTCAATCTGGACACCACTGACACCTTGGACTGGGTAGTAATTCACCATGGAGGTGAATTACTTTACACCATGGGGGTGTACAGTAATTCACCTGTACATCCTAGGATGATTAGCAGCATCCCTGGCCTCTACCCACTAGATGCCAATAGTGATCCCACAGTTGTGACAACCAGAAATGTTTCCAGCTGTTACTCCCTGTCCTCTGGTGGGGCATGGAGGGGAGCATAATCACCCCTGTTAAGGACCGGTGCTCTAGAGTGACTCTCCCCAGCCCTTAACCAAGTACATATTAAGTTACATTTTTTCTCAATTTGGAAGAGTAACCTGAATTCAGTGTTGAAACACCTACTGTTGGAGAATCCCTGAAAGCAGAAACAGTCTTTCTTAGCCATGCAGACCAGGCTCCCAGCCAGGAGGCCTGCAGTTTGGGGGCCCTTTGGCCATTTTCAAACAAACCCTTTACTAAAGCTATTGTTGATAAGAAGACATTTCATTCTTCTTATATCTCATATCATCAGTTATGAAATTGATCCGTGAACCCCCAGCAATCTCTTTCCTTTGATTTGCTGTATTTTCCCTATTACTGGTCTTTGTTTTTCCATCCTTAATGAAGTACTTTTAGTTTTGGCCAATATCATAGTTGAGACAGTGTGTATTAGAGATTATTGTGGTTCTCAGTTGAGGCATTTTGGTCCATTTCAAAGGCAGGAAGTCGAGGCTTAGATTGACTATAGTGCTCATCACTTCTGGAAGCAGAGAAGAAGACATCATGGGGAGAAGCCATGGAGCTGCCCAAACTTTTTCCATTCTCAATTCCAGTGGTATTTCATTCATGGTAATTCATCTAGAATTATTTTTTTTCTAAAATTGAATCTATCTAAATATCTAGTTGCCTAATGATTAATCATTCTAAAATCTAACACTTCAAAACATTTGTGAAAGATGCCTTGTTTTATATTTTGTGGATCTGGTTTTAACATTTTACCTATTTTTGAACCTTTTAAGGAATTTTTCAACAGTTGATTTAAGAATCTTTTTTCTCACAATGCCACGTGCTTGCTTTATATTTTTCTGGCGATGATGTTTTAAGGTATAATTGTGTGTGTACGATCTAATATTTATTTTCAAAATAGAAATATTAAAAATAAAAGCAGTGAAGGTTAATTAAAATTATGGCCCAGCCAGCTCACTCATTAATTTTTGCTGTCAGTGTATTAGTGCCTCACTAAATAAAAGACTGATAAATGAAGTGATAAGTATATGCATTGGAAATAGTTATGGAAGAAAAAATAGCAAAAAAAAGAGGCTTGTACATGCACAGAAGACATATTATAAACCCAGATTTAAATGACCAGATGGATTATCTTCCATACATTTAATATTTAATAGAAGCAAAATACAGAAAATTATTATTTTATAGCCAACAAGAGAACAGTGAAATGATTTATTGTCTTCCACATGAGGTGTTATTATGAAGTGATTAGTTATCTATTTAATGGCTATAAATACCATGAACATTGTATTTAAACCTCTTATTACCATCTGTATGTCATGGTCCATAATCAAGTGGTGCCCAAGGCATGAGAACATTATGATAACTTGCCCTCAGAGAGCACAATCATGACCTGCCATTGTGTTGAGCTATAATATCATCTTTAAACGGCAAGAAAGTCACAATAATGCAGGACAGTGAAATAAAGTTTTGGAAAATATGAGGAAAGACACATGAAAATTGACTCAAAAGAGCCAATAATATTTAATAGAAATTTCAAAGCACAGTTAAACCACTTGTGAAACAAAGTAAGGAAGAGGGATTTGCCTGCAAGAGAGAGAAGGATTTCAGGATTGACAGTGAAGCTATGGTAATTTAAACCACGTGGAACAGTTATAGCAATGGCCAGGTGGATGGCAGAACAAAATCGGGGCCGCAGAAATATGCACACACACACACACACACACACACACACACAAGCATGCACAAACATAAGTGGCACGGATGGTTTTCCTCCCACCTGACAGGCAGTTTCCCATCTTCTTGAATTCTTCTTGATCTCTAAATATTAGATTTTCTAGTCTCAGGAAACTGAACTTCTTTTGTTGCTTATCTAGAATTTCTCTCTAGACCATTCCCTTATTTAAATTCCTTTTCCATGTCAATTCCTTTCTTCCTTTTAACACCAATCCCACTGCTCTTGGACCTCCAGACGCCCAGATCCAGCTGCCTCCTCCATCTGTGTGTCTAATAAGGATATAAAACATATCCAATAATCTCCTGATCTCCACCTCCATAGTTTTCTTCTCTCCTCCATAGTTTTACTTCACAATAAACGGCCACATTATTCATCCACGTACACAAGACAAAAATTTCTTGGAATGTTCTCAGTCTTCAGATTACGGAATTGTATGCAGTAGCTAAGCTGAATGAATTAAATCAAGATGCATCAACATGTACAACACATAAATAAATGATTTGGGTTTTAAAACTACAGAACGATTTGTACAATATGCTACCATGTACATAATTTTAAAAACACACTTTTAATAGTATATGATGTTTTAAGAGTATAAATATGCTGTTTACCAATTTTTGACTTTGTGATTTCTTCTCCAGAGAGAGAAAATTGAGGTTGGGTTTGAATGAAACTTCACATGTATCTATGGTTTTGCTCCTTAAGGATAATCTAAATCAGATATGGCAAAAGATGACTACACATTCAGCTGGCATGTTTGTAATGCACTTTTATTTAGCTTTCAATACTGGCTTGCATGATGTAAATAAAGAATGAGCAGCAAAGAAAGGGCATTGCCAAAGGCGGCCCATTCTCTGGGTGCTGTGAGGTCTTCCAGGGAATGAACTTTGCTGAAATAAAAGGTTTGCAGAGGGCAGACAAACCCAGAATGGGATTTCTTGTTTATTTAATGGTCTACAATGTTATAAATATTTCATTGAACAACATTCAGAGAGGAAACGTTCTGAATGCATAATAAAAATCAAATGAGAAATACTATGCAGTAAAATATTGCACAGGATAAACTTTGGCCACAAAAGAGTAATACATCAAGGCAGTTGTGGTGGGCAGTGTGCTCTAGAGCAGAGAGTGTCAGCTCTCAGTTAGATGAAGGTGCATATTTATCCTTTAGTTTGCTTACAGGTAAATCATCTTATTCTTTTAACCCTCAGGGTTTACAATTTGCAAGCACTTTTAAATTTTACATAAGTGTGAAATCTGGATAATAGCAGATGGTCAAAAAGGGCTGGGATGTTTTAAATTTTGGTAATTTTCTTTATAAATGCAGTCCCATCCACACTTTTCTTTCATTAAATGACATCAGGATAGTTTAATTTTGAACAGTCTAAAATTGTGGCAGGCGATAAGTAGTAGATTACTGTATCTTTCTACTAACTATAACTAGTTAGGAGAAATATCTGATAGTAAGCCTTCTATTCAGCATTGTTTTGACGAAATCTGCATTCATTCTTTCAAAATTGCACTTGTAGCATGTAAAACATCTAGGCAGAAATATGTCTGGCTAAGGTAATATTCTCGAAAGGATATCGTTTCATTGGTTTTCCCATTTTGGGCACCACAATTTTGATGGGTGTGTATTTAGGCAGGTGTTTATCACAACTCTCAGAGGCCTTAGGAAGACGACAAAAGAAGTCATGTGATATGAACAAACCTATGCAACTGAATTAAATTAGTACACAGATTAGTATAGCTCTGATTAAGAAATACATATATATGGTAATTGCAAAGGCTGTTTATCAAGGATCCATTACCAACTTCTTGATTAGTATATATATATGTATAATTTTTTTTTTTTTGCGGTACGCAGGCCTCTCACTGTTGTGGCCTCTCCCGTTGTGGAGCACAGGCTCTGGACGCGCAGACCCAGCAGCCATGGCCCACGGGACCAGCCGCTCCGCGGCATGTGGGATCTTCCCGGACTGGGGCACGAACTCGTGTCCCCTGCATCGGCAGGCAGACTCTCAACCACTGCGCCACTAGGGAAGCCCCTTGATTAGTATATTAATCAAGGCAATTAACATGAGCTGATGTAAAAGTAAAGACTCAGGAGCTTATTACAGCAAACTTTATCTCTCATTTGGCTCACATCGACATGGGTTGCAGTTCCAGTGGGTGATGATCAGAACGGTCCCTTCCACTCTGTGCTGCTGCCATCTTGAAAACAATGCCATGCAAGGATGGAAAGGAGGTTATGAAAGATCACGGGAGGAAGAGGGGTGGAAGCCGCCTTCCACCCAGAGCTCCGAGTGGTCCCCATTCACCTCTGGCTTCCAGCTGGGTTCAGCCAGTGGGAGGCACTGATGGAATGTCAGAGGGCAGGAGAGAAAGACGTTGGGTTACATGTGCATGTATTCCTAACAGCCACCTCTAAGCAGTGGCGTGACCTGTAAGTGGCGGCTCTGGTCCCATGGCTATGTTTACACCAGGTTCCAATATTGCTGCTCCCTTCCCTCCTCAGAGCTGGGTGATAACCTCTCCCTGGTCATCTATCCCTGGGATGCTTCCCCATCAACTGTTGCTGTCTTACCCTTGCCCACGTCTCTATAAGTGTTCCCTCCATTCGATTCTCTTCAATTGAACATCTGAGATGCATTAATGTCCTGCTGGATACATAGGGCTACCTCAGTCTTACCCACATGCCATCATACAGAGTGTATTCCAATGGCTCAACCTAATTAAGAGTCTAGAATTGTAATCCCTCCATGGCCTCAGGAAAGGAAAACTGGGCTCCTGAGCATCTCACCTGTCCTTGCAACAATTTGATTTTCAAAAGGGGACTCCTGGGGACATTGGTGTCGTGGTATATTAACATAGCTTAACTCTTTAATAAAGTGTTAGTAGCCAAACTGTTTTGAGAAATTCCAAGCTAAAGAAGCTCAAAGTGCTTCTAATGTTTTATTCAGAGTCTAGGAGAAATGTGGTGTGCTGCTGTGCAAAAGCCAACCTCCAAGACTGAAATATTGTCTGCAGAATTTGCACCTTGGAAACCTGTATTTTTCATGAAGCAGCTGATATGACTGAAGTTCTTTCCTGAGAAGTCAGTTTAGGAAATGCTGTCATAGTTCCTTCTCAGTAAGCAGCTGGCGTGGTTCCTTCTCAGTAAGCAGCTGGTGTGGTTCCTTCTCAGTAAGCAGCTGGTGGGTCTATCAGAACTTTGTCTAGGGGAATACTTTCTGGTTTTATCAAATCAAATTTCTCTTTTTCCGATACCTGCTTGATTTCTCATGTGAATCCCATACGACTCTTCCCTCATCACCTTCATGGGATTCTCACATTGCTTCATTATTTAGCACATGAAGAAAGTTCTTAATTCTTAGTTCCTGCATTTATACTTTCTGTGGCCCCCTTTGCCTGAGAAAGCAATAAAGCAATTCTTTTCTACTTCACCCAAAACTCTGTCTCCAAGAGTTAATTCAGTGTCGGGGTCCAGAGGCTGAATTTAGCTTCATTTTCTAAATCTTAAAGAAGACATTGAAATAGACTTCTTTAGCCTCATTATATTTATTTATTTATGTCATCTGTTTTTTTTTTTCACTTTGTTCAAATATTTTAAAACAAATCCCAGACATCCTGTCATCACACAACTTCCTATTTCACTATTATGGACAGCACGGCTATCTTACATGACCCCATAGCCATTATCACACCCAATGAAATGAACAATTCCTTGGTATATAGACCACAATCAAAGTTCCTTAATTGTCTCAAAAATATCTTTTTAACTGGTTTATTTGAACCAACATCTAAACTGGGTCTGCACATTATGTTTAGTTGGTCTCTCATGTTTTTCTTAAGCTAGTATTCTCAATGGGAGCATATTTTGATCAATGCATGAAGAAATACACTAGGAATTGCAAACTTCAGCTGTGTGAGGGGTAAACACCCTATCATTGGAGGTACTTCTAGACACATCAACAAGATATGGACCTTTGTTGGATACAGCTTTTATTTATTTAGTTTTTGAATTTTATTTTATTTTTTTTATACAGCAGGTTCTTATTAGTTATCTATTTTAAACATATTAGTGTATATATGTCAATCCCAATTTCACAGTTAATCCCACCACCATGACCCAGCACACTCTTCCCCACCTTGGTGTCCATACATTTATTCTCTTCATCTGTGTCTCTATTTCTGTCTTGCACACCAGTTCATCTGTATCATTTTTCTAGATTCCATATATATGTGTTAATACACAATATTTGTTTTTCTCTTTCTGACTTACTACACTCTGTATGACAGTCTCTAGGTCCATCCACGTCTCTGCAAATGACCCAATTTCATTCCTTTATATGACTGAATAATATTCCATTGTATATATGTACCACACCTTCTTTCTCCATTCATCTGTCAATGAGCATTTAGGCTGCTTCCATGACCTGGCTATTGTAAATAGTGCTGCAGTGAACATTGTGCTACATGACTCTTTTTGAATTATGGTTTTCTCAGGGTATATGCCCAAAAGTGAGAATGCTGGGTCATATGGTAAATCCGTTTTCAGTTTCTTAAGGAACCTCCATACTGTTCTCCATAGTGTCTGTATCAATTTACATTCCTACTGACAGTGCAAGAGTGTTCCCTGTTCTCCACATCCTCTCCAGCATTTGTTGTAAGTAGATTTTCTGATTATGCCCATTCTAACTGGTGTGAGGTGATACCTCTTTGAAGTTTTGATTTGCATTTGTCAAATAATTAGTGATGCTGAGCAGCCTCCCTCTTGGATCTCCCTCCAACACTGCCTATCCCACCCCTCTAGGTGGACAAAAAGCACTGAGCTGATTTCCCTGTACTATGAGGCTGCTTGCCACTAGCTATCTATTTTATATTTGGTAGTGTATATATGTCCAATCCACTCTCCCACTTAATCCCAGCTTATCTTTCCCCCTCCCCATGTCCTCAAGTCCATTCTCTATGTATGCGTTTATATTCCTGTCCTGCCTCTAGGTTCTACAGAACATTGTGTTTTTTTTTAGATTCTGTATATATGTGTTAGCATACGGTATTTGTTTTCCTCTTTCTGACTTACTTCACTCTGTATGACAGACGCTAGGTCCATCCACCTCACTACAAATAACTCCATTTCATTTCTTTTTTATGGCTGAGTAATATTCCATTGTATATATGTGCCACATCTTCTTTATGCATTCATCTGTCAGTGGACACTTAGTATGCTTCCATGTCCTGGTTATTGTAAATAGTGCTGCAATGAACATTGTGGTACATGACTCTTTTTGAATTATGGTTTTCTCAGGGTATACGCCCAGTAGTGGGATTTCTGGGTCATATGGTAGTTCTATTTTTAGTTTTTGGAGGAAGCTCCAAAACTTCCTCCATAGTGGCTGTATCATTCTCCATAGTGGCTGTATCAAGTTACATTCTCATCAACAGTGCAAGAGGGTTACCTTTTCTCTACACCCTCTCCAGCATTTACTGTTTGCAGATTTTTTAATGATGGCCATTCTGACTGGTATGAGATGGTAACTCACTGTAGTTTTGATTTGCATTTCCCTAATGATTAGTGATGTTGAGCATACTTTCATTTGTTTGTTGGCAATCTGTGTATCTTCTTTGGAGAAATGTCTATTTAGGTCTTCTGCCCATTTTTGGATTTTTTTTTTGTTTTTCTGGTACTGAGCTGCATGAGCTACTTGTAAATGTTTGAGATGAATCCTTTGTCAGTTGCTTCATATGCAAGTACTTTCTCCTATTCTGAGGGTTGTCATTTCATCTTGTTTACAGTTTCCTTTGTTGTGTAAAAACAGTTAAGTTTCATTAGATCCAATTTTTTTTTTTTTCATTTCCATTTCTCTAGGAGGTGGATCAAAAAGGATATTGCTGTGATTAATGTTATAGAGTGTTCTGCCTATGTTTTCCTCTAAGAGTTTTCTAGTGTCTGGCCTTACATTTAGGTCTTTAATCCATTTGGAGTTTAGTTTTATGTATAGTGTTAGGGAGTATTCTAATGTCATTCTTTTACATGTAGCTGTCCAATTTCCCAGCACCACTTATTGAAGAGGCTGTCTTTTCTCCATTGTTATTCTTGCCTCCTTTATCAAAAATAAGGTGACCATAGGTGCGAGGGTTTATCTCTGGGTTTTTTATCCTGTTCCATTTATCTAGATTTCTGTTTTTGTGTCCATACCATACTGTCTTGATTACTGTAGCTTTGCACTATAGTCTGAAGTCAGAGAGCCTGATTCCTCCAACTCCATTTTTCGTTCTCAAGATTGCTTTGGCTATTTGGGCTCTTTTGTGATTCCATAAAAATTGTGAATTTTTTTGTTCTAGTTCTGTGAAAAAATGCCATTAATAGTTTGATAGTGATTGCATTGAATCTGTAGATTGCTTTGGGTAGTATAGTCATTTTCACAATGTTGATTCCTCCAATCCAAGAACACAACACATCTCTCCATCTGTTTGTATCATCTTTAATTTCGTTCATCAGGTTTTTGGTCTCCCTAGGTTGGTTTATTACTAGGTATTTTATTGTTTTTGTTGCAATGGAAATAGAAGTGTTTCTTTAATTTCTCTTCCAGATTTTTTGCCATTAGTGTACAGGAATCCAAGAGATTTCTGTGCATTAGTTTTGTATCCTGCTACTTTACCAAATTCATTGAGTAACTGTAGTAGTTGTCTGGTAGCATCTTTAGGCTTTTATATGTATAGTATCATGTCATCTGCAAACTGTGATGGTTTTACTTCTTCTTTTCCAATTTTGATTCCATTTTTTCTCTGATTGCAATGGCTAGGACTTCCAAAACTATGTTGAATAATAATGGTGATAGAGGGCAACCTTGCCTTGTTCCTGATATTAGTGGAAATAGTTTCAGTTTTTCACCATTGAGTACTATGTTGGCTCTGGGTATGTCATATATGGCCTTTATTATGTTGAGGTAAGTTCCCTCTATGCCTACTTTCTGGATAGTTTTTGCCATGAATGGGTGTTGAATTTTGTTGAAAGTTTTCTCTGCATCTATTGAGCTGATCATATGGTTTTTCTCCTTCAGTCTGTTAATATGGTTTATCACATTGATTGATTTGCATATATTAAAGAATCCTTACATTCCTGGGATAAACCCCACTTGATCATGGAGTATGAACCTTTTAATGTGCTGCTGAATTCTGTTTGCTAGTATTATGTTGAGGATTTTTGCATCTATGTTCATCAGTGATATTGGCCTGTAGTTTCCTTTTTTTGTGGCATTTTTGTCTGGTTCTGATATAAGGGCAATGGTGGCCTCG
This sequence comes from Lipotes vexillifer, assembly GCF_000442215.2. Taxonomy (NCBI): domain Eukaryota; kingdom Metazoa; phylum Chordata; class Mammalia; order Artiodactyla; family Lipotidae; genus Lipotes; species Lipotes vexillifer. The sequence continues at coordinate 266,271 of NW_006770989.1, forward strand.
TCAAATGAGCTTGGGAGTGTTCCTCCCTCTGCTACAGTGTGGAAGAGTTTAAGAAAGATAGGTGTTAGCTCTTCTCTAAATGTTTGATAGAATTTGCCTGTGAAGCCATCTGGTACTGGGATTTTGTTTGTTGGAAAATTTCGAATCACATTTTCAATGTCATTACTTGTGTTTGGTCTGCTTATATTTTCTATTTCTTCCAGGTTCAGTCTTGGAAGGTTGTGCACTTCTAAGAATTTGTCCATTTCTTCCAGGTTGTCCATTTTATTGACATATAGTTGCTTGCAGTAATCTCTCATGATCCTTTGTATTTCTGCAGTGTTAGTTGTTAATTCTCCTTTTTCATTTCTAATTCTATTGATTTGAGTCTTCTCCCTTTTTTTTCTTCATGAGTCTGGCTAATGGTTTACCAATTTTCTTTATTTTCTCAAAGATCTAGCTTTTAGTTTTATTGATCTTTGTTATTGTTTCCTTCATTTCTTTTTCATTTATTTCTGATCTGATTTTTATGTTTTCTTTCCTTCTGCTAACTTTGGGTTTTTTTAAATTCTTCTTTCTCTAATTGCTTTAGGTGTAAGATTAGGTGGTTTAGTTGAGATGTTTCTTGTTTCTTGAGGTGGGATTGTATTGCCATAAACTTCCCTCTTAGAACTGCTTTTGCTGCATCCCATAGGTTTTGGGCCATTGTGTTTTCATTGTCATTTGTTTCTAGGTACTTTTTGATTTCCTCTTTGTTTTCTTCAGTGATATCTTTGGTTTTTAGTGGTGTATTGTTTAGCCTCCATGTCTTTGTATTTTTTACAGATTTTTTTCCTGTATTTGATATCCAATCTCATAGCATTGTGGTCGGAAAAGATACTTAATACAATTTCAGTTTTCTCTAATTTACCAAGGCTTGATTTGTGAGCCAAGATATGTTCCATCCTGGAGAATGTTCAGTGAGCACTTGAGAAGAAAGTGTGTTCTGCTGTTTTGGGGCTGAATCTCCTATAAATATCAATTAAGTTCATCTTGTTTAATGTATCATTAAAATCTTGTTTTTCCTTTTTTATTTTCATTTTGGGTGATCTGTCCATTGGTGAAAGTGGTGTGTTAAAGTCCCCTACTATGATTGTGTTACTGTAAATGCTTCCTTTTATGGCTGTTAGCTGTTGCCTTATGTTTTGAGGTACACCTATGTTGGGTGCATAAATATTTACAATTGTTATATCTTCTTTTTGGATTGATCCCTTGATCATAATGTAGTGTCCTTCTTTGTCTCTTGCAATAATCTCTATGTTAAAGTCTCTTTTGTCTGATATGAGAATTGCTACTCCAGCTTTCTTTTGCTTTCCATTTACATGTAATATATTTTTCCATCCCCTCACTTTCAGTCTGTATGTGTCCCTAGGTCTGAAGTCAGTCACTGTAGATAGCATATGTAGATGTCTTGTTTCTGTATCCATTCAACCAGTCTATGTCTTTTGGCTGGCTCATTTAATCCATATACATTTAAGGTAGTCATCAATATGTATGTTCAGATTACCATTTTCTGAATTGTTTTGGGTTTCTTATTGTAAGCCTTTTCCTTCTGTTGTGTTTCCTGCCTGGAGAATTTCCTTTAGCATTTGTTGTAGAGCTGGTGTGGTGGTGGTGAATTTTCTTAGCTTTTGCTTATTTGTAAAGGTTTTAATTTCTCTGTCCAAATTGAACAAGATCTTTGCTGGTTAGAATAATCTTGGTTGTAGATTTTTCTGTTTCATCACTTTAATTCTGTCCTGCCACTCCCTTCTTGCTTGCAGAGTTTCTGCTGAGAGATCAGCTGTTAACCTCACAGGGATCCCCTTGCATGTTATTTGTTGCTTTTCCTTGCTGCTTTTAATATTTTTTCTTTGTATTTAATTTTTGATAGTTAGATTAATATGTGTCAGCGTGTTTCTCATTGGATTTATCCTGTATGGCACTCTGTGCACTTCATGGACTTGATTGACTGTTTCTTTTCCCATGTTAGGGAAGTTTTCAACTATAGTCTCTTCAAATATTTTCTCATTCCCTTTCTTTTTTCTCTTCTTTTTCTGGGACCCCTATAATTTGAATGTTGGTGCATTTAATACTGCCCCAGAGGTCTCTGAAGTTGTCATCAATTCATTTCATTTTTTAAAATTTATTCTGTTCTGCATTACTTATTTCCACCATTTTATCTTCCAGGTGACTTATCCGTTCTTCTGCCTCAGTTATTTTGCTATTGATTCCTTCTAGAGAATTTTTAATTTCATTTATTGTGTTGTTCATCATTGTTTGTTTGCTCTTAGGTTTTAAGTTCTTTTAAAACCATTCTTGTATTTTCTCCCTTATATTTCCAAGATTTTGGATAACTTTACTATCATTACTCTGAATTGTTTTTCAGGTTATTTCTTATTTACTCTTCATTTGTTTGGTTTGTCAGTTGTTTACCTTGCTCCTTCATCTGCTGTGCATTTCTCTGTCTTTTCATTTTGCTTAATTTACTGTGTTTGGGACCTCTGCTTCACAGGCTGCAGGTTCGTAGTTCCCATTGTTTTTGGTATCTGCTTCTAGTGGGTAAAGTTGGTTCAGTGGTTTGTGTAGGCTTCCTGGTGAAGGGGACTAGTGCCTGTGTTCTGGTGGATGAAGCTTTATCTTATCTTTCTGGTGGGCAGGACCAGGTCTGGTGGTGTATTTTGGAGTGTCTGTGAATTTAGTGTGAATTTAGGCAGACTCTCTGCTAATAGGTGGGTTTGTCTTCCTGTCTTGCTAGTTGTTTGACAGAGGGTGTGCAGCATTGTAGCTGGCTCATCATTGAGTGGAGCTGGGTATTAACATTGAGATGGGGATCTCTGGGAGAACTTTCACTGTTTAATATTATGTGGGGTTGGGAGGTCTCTGGTGGACCAATGTCCTGAATTTGGCTGTCCTACCTCAGAGGTTTAGGCCTGACAACCAGACAGAGCACCAAGACCCTGTCAGCCACACAGCTCAGAAGAAAATGGAGAAAAAGAGATAAAGAAAGAAAATAAATGAATAAATAATAAATTTATTAGAATAAATATATTAAAAATATAAAAATGAAAATTATTTTTAAAAAAGGAAGAGAGAGAGAAAGAAGAGAGCAACTAAACAAAAAAACAAATCCACCAATTATAACAAGCGCTAACAACTATACTAAAAAGAACAAAACAAAAAAATTAAAAACAAAAAATGGACACTGAGAACTCAGGGCAAATGGCAAAACCAGAGCTTACAGACAAAATCACAGAAAGAAGCATATACATACACACAAAAAGTGCAAAAGAAAAAATATATACATATTTATAAATTTAAAAAGGAATAGAGAAACCAAATCAACAAACAAATATACCAATGATAATAAGCTCTAAGTACTAAACTAAGATAAACATAAAACCAGAAATAAATTAGATGCAGAGAGCCAATCCCAAGTCTACCATTGCTCCCACAGTCCAACTTTGGGATGATTCGTTGTCTAGTCAGGTATTCCACAGATGCAGGTTTCATCAAGTTGCTTGTGGAGATTTAATCTGCTGCTCCTGGGGCCGCTGAGAGAAATTTCTCTTTCTCTTCTTTGTTCACACAGCTCCTGGGGTTTAGCTTTGGATTTGGCCCTGTCTCTGCATGTAAGTCACCTGAGGGCATCTTTTGGGAAGTCTGAGGTCTTCTGCCAGTGTTCAGTAGGTGTCCTGTAGGAGCTGTTCCATATGTAGATGTAGTTTTGATGTACTTGGGGGGAGGAAGTTGATCTCCACGTCTTACTCCTCTACCATTTTGAAGGCGCCCCCTCAATAATTTAATTAAATTTTCAATGTTTTTCTACTAACTGATTGACAGTTATATTCTGGAAAAGATGAGAAATTTCTGCTAAGCTTGCTGCTGAATAATATGACAGAAGGTTTCTATGGCATTTGAAGGCTTTATATGCCTTCTCCCTCAACTTTGAAAATACAAAGTTAGCTGGAAGACAAGGTGGCTATGAGCCATAGGAGCAGTGATGGGCAGGAGGAGAGATCTTGGTGCCAAAGCAGAAGCTTTAACAAAAGAGCTAGGGTGTTTGTTTTTTTAATATTGAGGTGCATGAGCTGTCTATATATTTTGGAGATTACTCTTTTGTCTGTTGATTTGTTTGCAAATGTTTTCTCCCATTCTGAGGGTTGTCTTTTCATCTTGTTTAAGGTTTCCTTTGCTCTGCAAAAGCATTTAAGTTTCATTAGGTCCCATTTGTTATTTTGTTTGTTTGTTTCTTTGTTTTGTTTTTATTTCCATTACTCTAGGAGGGGTCAAAAATGATCTTGCTGTGATTTATGTCAAAGGGTGTTCTTCCTATGTTTTCCTCTAAGAGTTTTGTGGTGTCCGGTCTTACATTTAGGTCTCTAATCTATTTTGATTTTATTTTTGTATATGGTGTTAGGGAGTGTTCTAATTTCATTCTTTTACATGTAGCTGTCCAGTTTTCCCAGCACCACTTATTGAAGAGACTCTGTTTTTCCATTTTATATCCTTGCCTCTTTTGTCATAGATTAGGTGATCATAGGTACATGGGTTTATCTCTGGAGCTTCTATCCTGTTCCATTCATCTATATTTCTGTTTTTGTGCCATTACCATATTGTCTTGATTACTGTCACTTTGTAGTATATTCTGAAGTCAGGGAGTCTGATTCCCCCAGCTCCATTTTTTCCCCCTTAATACTGTTTTGGCTATTTGGGGTCTTTTGTGTCTCCATACAAATTTTAAGATTTTTTATTTTAGTTCTGTAAAAAATACCATTGGTAATTTGATAGAGATTACATTGAAACTGTACATTGCTTTGCATAGTATAGTCATTTTCACAATATTGATTCTTCTAATCCAAGAACATGGTATTTCTCTCCATCTGTTTGTGTCATCTTTGATTCCTTTCATAAGTGTCTTATAGTTTTGAGAGTATGGGTCTTTGGTCCCCTTAGGTAGGTTTAATCCTAGGTATTATATTATTTTTTTGCAATGATGAATGAGATTGTTTCCTTAATTTCTTTCTGATCATTCATTGTTAGTGTATAGGAATGCAAGACATTTCTGTGCATTAATTTTATATCCTACCACTTAGCCAAACTCACTGATTAGCTCTAGTAGTTTTTAGGTGACATCTTTAGGACTATGTATGTACAGAGTTATGTCATCTGCAAACAGTGACAGTTTAACTTCTTCTTTTCCTATTTGTATTCCTTTAATTTGTTTTTCTTCTATGATTGCTGTAGCTAGGACTTCCAAAACTATGTTGAATAATAGTGGTGAGAGTGGACATCCTTGTCTTTTTCCTGATCTTAGAGGAAATGTTTTCAATTTTTCACCATTGAAAGTGGTGTTTGCTGTGGGTTTGTTTTATATGGCCTTTATTATATTGAGGTAGGTTCCCTATGTGCCCAGTTTCTGGAGAGTTTTTATCATAAATTGGTGTTGAATTTTGTCAAAAGCTTTTTCTGCATCTATTGAGATGATCATATGCTTTTTATTCTTCAGTTTGTTAATATGGTGTGTCACATTGTTTCATTTGCATATATTGAAGAACCCTGCATCCCTGGGATAAATCCTACTTGATCATAGTGTATACTGCTTTTAATGTGTTGTTGGAATCTGTTTGCTAGCATTTTGTTGACAATTTTTGCGTCTATATTCATCAGTGATATTGGTCTGTAATTTTCTTTTTTGTAGTACATTTGTCTGGATTTGGTATCATGGTGATGGTGGCCTTGTAGTATGAGCTTTGAAGCCTTCCCCCCTCTGCTATATTTTGGAAGAGTTTGAGAAGGATGGATGTTAACTCTTCTCTAAATGTTTCATAGAATTCACTTTTGAAGCCATCTGGCCTTGTACTTTTGTTTGTTGGAAGATTTTGAATCACAGTTTCAATTTCATTTCTTGTGATTGGTCTGTTCATATTTTCTATTTCTTCCTTGTTCAGTCTGTAAGATTATACCTTTCTAAGAATTTGTCCATTTCTTCCAAGTTGTCCCTTTTATTGACCTAGAGTTGCCTGTAGTAGTCTCATGATGTTTTGTATTTCTGCAGTGTCCATTGTAAGTTCCCCTTTTTCATTTCTAATTTTATTGATTTGAGTCCTCTCCCTCTTTTTCTTGATTTGTCTGGCTAAACGTTTATCAATTTTATTTACCTTCTCAAAGAACCAGCTTTTAGTTTTATTGATCTTTGCTATTGTTTTCTTTGTTTCTATGTCATTTATTTCTGCTCTGATCTTTATGATTTCTTTCCTTCTACTAACTTTGGGCTTTGTTTGTTCTTCTTTCTCTAGTTCCTTTAGGTGTAAGGTTAGATTGTTTATTTGAGTTGTTTCTTGTTTGTTGAGGTAGGATTGTATTGCTATAAACTCCTCTCCTAGAACTGCTTTTGCTGCATCCCATAGGTTTTGGGTCATTGTGTTTTCCTTGTCATTTGTCTCTAGGTATTTTCTAATTTCCTCTTTGATTTCTTCAGTGATCTCTTGGTTATTTTGTAAAGTATTATTTAGCCTCCATGTGTTTGTGTTTTTCACGTTTTTTTCCCTGCAATTGATTTCTAATCTCACAGTGCTGGTTGGAATAGATGCTTGATATGATTTCAATTTTCATAAATTTACTGAGGCTTGATTTGTGACACAAGATGCAATCTATCCTGGGAAATGTTCCTTGTGCAGTTGAGAAGAAAGTGTAATCTGCTGTTTTCAGATGGAATGTCCTATAAGTATCAGTTAAATCTATCTGGTCTACTATGTCATTTAAAGCTTGTGTTTCCTTAATATTTTTCTGTCTGGATGATCTTTCCATTGGTGTAAGTGAGGTGTTAAAGTCCCCCATTCTTATTGTGTCACTGCCAGTTCCCTCTTTTATAGCTGTTAGCATTTGCCTTATGTATTTATAACTGTTACATCTTCTTTTTGGATTGAACCCTTGATCATTAAGTTGTGTCCTTCATTGTCCCTTGTAACATTCTTTATTTTAAAGTTGAATTTATCTTATATGAATATTGCTACTCCAGCTTTCTTTTGATTTCCATTTGCATCAAACATATTTTTCCATCCCCTCACTTTCAGTCTGTATGTGTCCCTAGATCTGAAGTGGGTATCTTATAGGTAGCATATATATGGGTCTTGTTTTTGTATCCATTCAGTGAGCCTGTGTCTTTTGGTTGGAACATTTAATCTATTCACATTTAAGGTGTGCATAGATATGTATGTTTGTATTACCATTTTCTTAATTGTTTTAAGTTTGTTTTTGTAGGTCCTTTTCTTCTCTTGTATTTCCCACTTAGAGAAGTTCTTTTAGCATTTGTTGTAGAGCTGTTTTGGTGGTGCTGAATCTTCTTAGCTTTTGCTTACCTGTAAAGCTTTTGATTTATCCTTCCAATTTGAATGAAATCCTTTCCGAGTAGAGTAATCTTAGTTGTAGGTTCTTCCCTTTCATCATTTGAAATATATCTTGCCACTCCCTTCTGGCTTGTAGAATTTCTGCTGAGAAATCAGCTATTAACCTTTGGGATTCCCTTGTATGTTATTTGTTGTTTTTCCTTTGTTGCTTTTAATAATTTGTCTTTAACTTTTGTCAATTTGATTACTGTGTGACTCGCTGCATTTCTCCATGGGTTTATCCTGTCTGGTACTCTCTGTGCTTCCTGGACTTGGATGGCTATTTTCTTTCCCATGTTTGGGATGTTTTTGACTATCATCTCTTCAAATACTTTCTCAGGTCCTTTCTCTCTCTCTTCTCCTTCTGGGACTCCAATAATGCAAATGTTGGTGTGTTTACTGTTGTCCCAGAGGTCTCTTATTTTGCATCACTTTAAAAGTGAGTAAATGGGTCCTCAGACAGTTAAAATGATTTTCCTTAGGAGCCCTGTCAAGTGACAGAATTGGGATTCCAATTCTGGTTTATTGAAACCTAAATCCAATTTTCTTTCCAGTACATGATTCCACTTTTTATTGTCAGGTCAGGCTGGTGTTAACATTCATGCCTTGCTTTGAATGTGCTGTTCAGGATATTTTACTAGTCAACAAGTTTTTATTTTAATATCTAGTTTGGAGGGCATCCAGTTTGAGGTGGAGAAAAAGGAAATAAAAATTCAAAATCAAGACAGCCAACTCTGTGTTCAAAATCATGTATTATGCCTTTTTCCAACAGGTTCAGCTATGACAGGTGACCCAGACCACTGTTTGGAGCACACTCATATTTCACTCAGCTTGGCTGCTTTTAATATAGAGTTTACCTGTAGGGAACAGGAAAAGCATTCAGTAGACAACTGCCACCTCTCTCTTCCCCACATCATCCCAAGCCCCACTGACTCTACTGCAGCCTGGACCTAATGGCTTAGAAACCCAGGCAACTTAGCAAGTATCACATATCTCTGTGTTCATCCTTCAGAGTCAATTGAGACAACAAAAGATTGGATTTTCCTTCTGGTTGAATTCTTGTTGATTTTTTTTTTTTTTTTAATTTACAAATCATGCTTCAAGGCCAAACTCCAAAGTCTCCTTCATTTTGATGTCCTCCTTGATTCCAAAAAAGCAGAATTAATTGATCATCTGTGTTTTTATAGTTCTTTGTTTATCTCTATAACAAAATCTTCAAAGGGAATCCCAAGCGTTTGGGTCAAAGCTGCTGACAGGAGTGTGGGAAAAACAGATGGGTGAATGGGAGAGGATCCTGAGGAAGGAAGACCGCTTCTGAAAGGGAGCAGTTGTGGGGGGATCATAAGACTTCTGTTCACATGAAGCAAGGTGAGGAAAGGAGGAACAGTGACAATAAGAGAATATAGGATGGAATACACTTCACTTTGTACCAGGTAAGAAGTTGGTGTCCCTGGGAGGGCTTCCTGGTATGTGGAGAACCACCTGCAGGGGATAAAGACAGCTGATGAGGTTCCAGAGAGATGGGAGTGAAGGTGTGGAACTTGTACCACCAGAGACAACAGATACACCTGTGGACACAGAAGGCTAAGTGTTCAGCAGGTTAGGGAGGCTCCAGGCGAGGTCAGGGATAAAAACATTCCTGCATTCTGGGAGCACAATGGGATTTTGCAGGAACCTGAGATGCAAAGACCAGGAGCCACTTGGTTTGTGCCTCTGGGGTAGCCACCCACATCTGCATCCGGAGATACAGAGTTGGATGGCACTAACCCTCCAGTGTGTTGGATCTAAGCTTTGCAGAGATGACTGGGATACATACTTGGAAAGTGAGTTGACAGCCATTTGAAAATGTGTAAATAGTAAGTATGGGCTTTAGAGAAATATCTCAACTGTAGCCCTACTATTTCTAGCTGTTTAGTGCAAATAATATTACTTTACTTCTCAGTGTCACTATTTTATCATCTGTAAAGTTGGGACAAAAGTTTATATCAACAATAATTTTGTGAACATAAAATGAAAAATTATGTAAAACTGCTGCAGAGAGTATCTACAAAATGAGAGTCAATTAATAAATGTTAGTTTCATCCTTTTGCCCATCCCCCATGGTTTCCCCCAATTTCCTGCATCTCTTCTGCTTTTCTTCTGTCTAGAAGAAAACTACTTTATCTAGATTTTCATTTTTGAAAATTTGAAGTGTCTCCAACGTACAGGAAAAATATCAAACACTTTTTTAAATAGTACCTGTTTAATTTTAATATTTTGACACTTTTTCTAACTTTTTATTTTGGAGACTTTTAAACATATACAGAGGTAGAGAAAATATTGTAACAGATATCCATAAATCCATACCCATCCTCATGGCCAATCTTGTTTCTTCTTTATCCTTCAACTTGCTCCCACTCATTTTCTTTCAGCTTTATTGAGATATGAATGACAAACTTTAAAATGTATATATTTAAGTATACAACATGGTGTTTTGATATAAGTATACCTTGTGAAATGATTCCCTACAATCAAGCTAATTAACAGATCCAACACTTCACAGTTACCTTTTATGGGTGTGTGTGGTGAGAATGAAACAGGAGGGAAGGGGGCATGGCACAACCTTTGAAAGAATTACATGGCCCGAGGATGTGATATAAACTGATTAGAACCAAATGTGTCCAAGATGGCAGACATGTTGTCTTCAACTAAACCTTGAGCCTCAGTATATGCTCAATGTAACACATCAGCGAGTGAAATGACACACCCACAAGCTCCATGACAGTTCCAAGGTCGACCATAAGGATCAAAAAGTGGGCAGTGTCCCAATTCCTAGAAATCCCCACCGTTTCCCCAAAATAGCTGTAATACTCCTCCCACTCATTAGTTTATGAAATTACTCACCCATACGAAAACTGACAACCACCTACCCTGGTACCTTTCTCACCTTCTGAGATGGCCCACACTCTGTCTATGGGGTATGTTTCTCTCTAAATAAATCCACTTCTTACCTAATATTTTTCCTCTCACTGAATTCCTTCTGCAATGAGACATCAAGTACCTGAGCGTCATTAACTCCTGAAACCAGGTGTGTGATCTGAGTTGGAAGACCATGGGTTCTAGTCCCAATCTGGGTTTAGGCTGGATTCGAGTCCTGGCACAGGGGTTCAAGTCCCAATCTAAGGTGCACTGTTTCGAGAATACTTAAGATCGACTCTCTTAGCAAATTTCAAGCATACAGCACATTATTATTAACTATAGTTACCATGCTGTACACTAGGTCTCTAGAACTTCATGTTATAACTGAAAGTTTGTACCCTTGAACTACCTTCTCCCCCATTTCCCTACCCATGATCCCCTGGCAACCACCATTCTATTCTCTGTTTCTCTAAGCTCAAATTTTTAGATTACACATACAAGTGATTTCATGCAATATTTATCTTGTGTCTGGCTTAGTTCATTTAGCACATTTTGCCATTTTTTATTCAGATCTCCAACTTTTACAATCTTTGCAGATACCATCAGAGCCTCTGGCCACCCCTTCTCCTTGTTACATCCCTGAGACAGGCCTGTTTGGAAATCGTTCTCTACTTTGCCCATGAATGCCTTGGTTCTGTTTACTGTAAACTACACATTACCATTTTGTGCATTTACATAAAAAATACCGTATGTAACATTAGCAATTTGCTTCTATCAATATTATGTTTTGAGATGTATCCATGTTGGTATATATAAAGCAAGTTTATCCATTTTAATTTGTGTGTGTTCTCCATTGTTACAAACACTAATTATTCATACCTATGCTAAGGGTCAATTAAGATTTTTCTATATTGTTGTACAGTATTTTACTGAAAATCCTTATATGTGAATTTTGAGAACACATAGGTGTTTTTATATGAAATGATGAGGTCAAGGGTATGTTTACTTTGATTTTCTTAGGAATAACCAATTTGCTTTCCAAAGGGTTGCAGTTTCAGCTCTGACACACAAAAAGCTTGGAAACTGTTATTCCCATCCTGACAACAAGAAAAATACAAATTAAATGAAAATCAATGACTTTCCTCAGTTGTTGGACAAACTGCCACCCTGAAATCTGAAGAGTCAGGTGAATTCAGATATTACAGCCAAGAGAAGCTCACTGGGGAAGAAGCTGCTGGAACCATAAACCTGCAGAAACATTAAATGGCCATTTTAGAGAAGAGCTGGAGGAGAAGTGTGAAAGACAGGGACGCCTGAGACTTCCACACATTCATGGATTTCACCTCCAGGAACCCCACCGAGTTCTCATGGTCTAGAAAAACAGTAACAAAGAATTCCCTCTTGTCTCTGACAGAAGTAAGAGGAAAGTAACCATTCTGAAATATGTCCAGAGGGTTGTCTGTAACAAAGCGTGTTCTCCAGTGGAAAACACTTTACCAGAGCCTTTTCTCACTTTCAGAGGAGGCATTGCCCAACTCCAGGTCCTTCTGGCATTTCTGTCTTACCTAAGTGGGGCAGGGGAAAACTAAGAAACACAACCTAAAGTTACAGACATACTAAAAGATAGAGCTTTAGTAATAAGTGTGTAAATGACTTTCTCTGACCACACTTGACCACACCAAGAGGGATCAGCTTTAGTAGCAGTAGATTATAGAAGAAAATGCTGCAGATGTAGAGGAATCTGAGGAGGAGTTCTTAGGGAAAGGAAAAAAAAAAACAGAGGAGGGAAAAACAAGAATACTATAGGATTTTAAGTGTTCTGGTACTGTATCTCCAGAAAATGTCAAACACAACCCAGCGATGGAGAAATCAGAACCCTCATATATAGTTGTTGAGAAAGTAAAATGGTGAAGCTGCCCTGGAAAACACTCTGGAAGTTTCTTAAATGATGAAGCATAGAGATACCAGCAATTCCACTCCTAGATACATACACACCAGAAATGAAAATATATGTCCACATAAAATTTGAACAAGCATATTTATAGCAGCACTTAATAACAGCCAGGAAGTGGAAATTATCCAAGTGTCCATCAACTGATGAGTGAATAAACAAAATGAGGTATGTTCAAACAATTTAATATTATTCACCTGTATAAAAGCAAAATGTTCTAATACATGCCATCACATGGAAGAACCTTGAAGACATTGTGGTAAGTGAAATAAACCAATTATAAAGACCACAAAATATAAAATTCCCTTCATATAAAATGCCCAGAACTAGGAAATCTATAGAGTCCGATGGTAGACTCTGGTTGCCTAGGACTTAAGGGGAGATGGGGCGTCGGGCAGGAGAATGTTAGCTAAAGTGTATACGATTTCATTTTTGTGGTGATGAAAATGTAAAGTTGACAGTGTTGGTAGTTGCACATATCTTTGAATATACTAAAAAACAAGTGAATTTTATACAGTAACTTTGAATCCAGTAGGTTTGTACAACTCTTTTCATTAGTTCTAATAATTTGTCATGTTCTCTCTCTCTTCCTCTCTGTCTGTCTGTCTGTCTCAGTCATTCTCAATGTCTTTTCTTACTCTTCTCATGGAACTGAAGGAAAGTGGTAAACTTCAAGCATCTTTTTTCCAAAAATGAATACTTCTGATGACTCTATTGATTATTTTTAAAGGTACATTTTGGTAGACACACTCAAATATCACTTCACCAATGAAGTCTTCTCTGACCAATTTTGAGAATTATAATATCACACCTTACTCCAATATTTCCATCCTCCTTTTTTATTATTCTTTATTATTTTTATTTTATTTTGTTTAGTTTGTGTTTAGTTTACTTTTTATTGTTTGCTGTCTAACAAAATAATACCTTATATACAAGCTTTATGAGAGCAAGAATTTGTTTTTGTTTCCTTCTATAATTCCAGCAACCTTAAGAGATGATTCACACACAGTAGATGCTCAGTAATTCTTGTGCAGGAAATAAATACTTATTACTGAGTTAAGAAAATGTCTTCCTATTCCTAGTACGTTAACATACACCATCCTCCCACCCAGGAGATGTTCATGTTTTATTAAACACTTTTCTGAATCTAAGTAGATGATCGTATATATTTCTCTCCATTAATCAATTAATATAATTAATTACTACATTATAGATGTCAAAATTAAGCCATCCTTTTATTCCTGGGATTAAAACTTAATTATTTGTATACAAAACACACACACACACACACACACACACACACACTCACTGGTAGCTAGCCTAGACTAAATGAGACTAAACGCTATTTCAACTGTAAAGATGCTCTTGGGTCACTAACTTATTACAGGTGTGAGACAGATTGAAAACGTGGCTCAGATACAAAAAAATGGCATGTTTTCCATTGCACTTTTGGAAGTGACCAAGGAAAGTGATGTTAACATAAAGCTATCCCAGAGGACAGATCCAGGGACCATGAAGAACAAGGGCATCAGAGAGCAGACAAAAGGCCAATCTGAGAGCATTTCCTACTCAAGACAGGAGATTTATAGAAAACAACAAATAAAATGGGATGTGTATTTCTATTTGTGTCAAGAATAACATTGCCAATGGAATAAGCAAACCAATCAAAAGGGAAAAATTGTCAGACTATTTTTAAAAATCCAATTAAATGATTTATTCAAGAAATACACTTTAGATTTAATGATATAAATAGATTGAAAGTAAAAGGATATATATATTGTGCAAACAGAAACCACAAGAAAGCTAGAGTGGTTATACTAACACCACATAGAATAGATTTGTTTTTAAAGTCAGTAGAGATGAAGAGAGACATTTCATTATAATAAAAATTCAATCTTTTAAAAGATATAGCAATTATATATATATTATACATATAATATATATACTATATATATTATATATATAATATGTATACATATATATATATATATATATATTTTTTTTTTTTTAACAACAGAGCCCCAGTAGACATGAGCATAATGTGACAAAATTGAAGAGAGAAATACAACTGTAACATAATGGTTGGAAACTTCAATACCCTACTTCTAAAATGTATGGGATAATTGGGGCTTCCCTGGTGGCACAGTGGTTGAGAGTCCCCCTGCCGATGCAGGGGACACGGGTTCATGCCCCAGTCCGGGAAGATCCCACATGCCGCAGAGCACCTGGGCCCATGAACCATGGCTGCTGAGCCTGCACATCCAGAGCCTGTGCTCTGCAATGGGAGAGACCACAACAGTGAGAGGCCCGTGTATGGCAAAAAATATATATATATATAAATAAAATAAAATAAAAGGTATGGGATAAGTAGGCAAAAGATCAACAAAGAAACAGGAGACTTGAACAACACCATTAAGCAACCAACCTAATGATCCACTCAACAACAGCAGAATATGCATCCTTCTCAAGTGTGCAAGGAATATTTTCTATGATAGAACATATGTTAGGACATAAAACAAGTTTCAATAAATTTAAAAGGATTGAAATCTTGCAAAGTATGTGTTCTAACTACAAAGGAATGAAATTAGACATCAACAACAGAAGGAAAGTTAGAAAATTACAAATAAGTGGAAATTATACAATGCCTTACAAAGTAACTAAAGAGTCTTATCTTCTTGGGTAAAATGACTACTCAAATATTTGCCCCTTTTATAATGTGGGTTTCTTTACGGCTTCTTATCATTGAACAAGTGTTCCTTATATATTGTAGTTATAAATCTTTTATCAAACATATGATTTGTAACATTTGCTCTCAGTCTATGGCTTGACTTTTCATTTCATAATCATGTGTTTTGAAGTGCAAAAGATTTTAATTTTGATGAAGTTCAATTTATCAAATTACTCTTTTATGGATAATGTTTTATAAAGTTGTATCTAAGAACACTTTGCTTTTCCCAGTATCATAAAGATTTTCTCTTATTTTGTTCTCTGAGAAGTTTTATAGATTTATCACTTAAGTTTAGACTTATTTTGGTCTAATTTTTTTTGGTATGGTGGTATGGAGTGAAATAAAGGTTTAAGAATTTTGTTTGTTTCTGTGGGTTTTTTTTTTTTTGCTGTTGTTGTTTGTTTGCTTTTGCCTGTAAAAATCCAATGATCCTAGCACAGATTTAAAAAGATATTTTATAAATATCAAATTGTTTTATAATTTTTGTCAAAAATCAACTGATCATAAATGCAAGGATTTATTTCTGAACATGCTTTTCTGTTCCATTGAGATATACATCTATACCTATGTCAACAACACCTTGTCTTGGTTACTGTCAACTTAAATTTTGAAATTGGGTACTTTTTCAATATTAAATATAGTAATTCCAAATTATTCTCAATTGTTTGGCTATTTTGGTTCTTTACATCCCCATATAAATTTAAAATCAGCTTTTAAATTTCTATTCTATTTTGATAAAGATTTCCTCATGTAAGTGTTCACAGAAAGGGACAATTCTCTGAAGAGACTAAATCTGCTATTCAAGATGCACTGGACAGATCTCTGCCCTTAGTGCCTGGACTCATTGGGTTGGACATGGCAACCCATGCACCATCACAGACCCGACATGCAGTTAAGGATTATATGACTCTGATGCAGAGTTTATGCACTCATGCCAGACTGGCTCATGCAAACATTGACACTCATTTGCCCTGCAGTA
The DNA here is from genome assembly GCF_000442215.2 of Lipotes vexillifer. Classification (NCBI taxonomy): domain Eukaryota; kingdom Metazoa; phylum Chordata; class Mammalia; order Artiodactyla; family Lipotidae; genus Lipotes; species Lipotes vexillifer. The sequence continues at coordinate 282,212 of NW_006770989.1, forward strand.
AGGGAGACCCCATGGCACAGGGCATGTCTTCATCCGTTCATGGCTAGCTGGCCACATGACTCTGACCCCACTCAGGGCTCTTGATGCCACCTCAGCACTAGACTATTTTCAAGTTACAGTGTTATTGTTCCAGTCTGTAGGAGAGAAGTTGACACCCCAAATCTCTTTTTGTCATGTGGACTATTTCAAGCTGAAAATAATCAAAAGCCAAGACTCAGGAAGAAACTTTGACCTTCCTCCTAACTGCTTAAAAAAAAATGTATATAGAGTACTTGTTCCAGACAGAGAACTTCACCATATATAACTAAAGTATCAACTAGGTATAGTGGACAGGAAGGAACCCAGCACAGTCTGTTTGATAAAATTCCTCTGTGTCCCATTATCTCTGCTTGGCCCAGGAAATATTTGTTTGCCAAACTCTTGATTTTCCATCTCCATGTGAATTGCCTTCCTCCTCTTTGAAGTCCCAAACCTCTACTCCCAACATTGTCTTTTGTCTTTAGCCAATGACGGTATTTAAGTTTCGGACTTCAGCCATTTTGGTGAGTTACTGTTTTCCTGGGTCTTTCCCATGTATATCTGTGATTAAATTTTCCTTTGGTCTTCTCCTGTTAATTTGAGTCATATCAATTTAATTCTTAGACCTACCAGAAGAACCTAGAAGGGCGGAGGAAAATTTCTTCCTTGCTGAGAAGTCTGATCAGCAAACTCCAGCCACACCATTGTGGCTCTTGAAACTGATCCATCATGTTTCCAGTTTTCCAGACCATCTGCAGTGTGATGATAGTGTGATGCTTATAGGGAAAACTACTGGCAAATGAGCTGATAGTCAGGTATCCAGTGACCCTTTTGTGTCCCCTGCCATTCACAGGCACCTGGTATCATTAAATATTGGGAGGACCTGCTCCAAGATCAACTCAAAAAATTTACACACACCATACCCCATGCTTCTCCCAGTCCACACAACTCACAGAAAGGCACTTTTGTCATTGGTCATTGGATGAGGGTGTCACCAAAAAGGGATACCTTCTTGACTGCTTCCTTGAGTCATTGTCAGGAAGGAAGTGGAAGACTTATGTAGACTTATTTTGAAAATTTAGGATTCTACCCAAGCTATTCTCAGCTATGATATATCCTTTCCCCCAATAGAAGCCCACAACAAGCCGGTTGTCACATCCTGTGGGTGATAACAGGACAAAAGGAGCTTAAAGATTTAAACTTAAACTCCGGATGAAAGGTCTAGGTGGAATTAGGGGTGATTGGGGAAAAAATGGTGAAATGCACATTTTGTGATAACAACCCCAGCATCTGAGGAAGAAGCATACTTTAGACCCTAAGATGTACAAAGGACGGAGGGAAACAGCATTGCTCCTGCAGACTTTCTCACGAAAGAAAATGTCCTGTGCTTCTCTTGAGAATTTCTATAAATGTCCTAAATTTAGTTGACTGTTGAATGTGCTCTGCCAGACATCCTGACCATGATTTGATTCATATTCTCTTAACCTCTTTGAAAATTTGCTTGTAATTAGCAGGGGATTGTCTCAGCTCCCACACCTGTGAATACTTCGCCTGCTGCTCCTGCCTCATTCCCTTGGTGGTTCCTCAGTCATTCTGTGAGGATATGAAAGTCACCTGCCTGATGCATAGACCTGGGGTAAGCTGGGCTGATTGCCCTCAAGCAGGCTCTTCAGAAATAAGAACTAATCTCAATTATTAAAAATAAACCATGTATCCTAAAGCCTACTAGCTTGCTAGGAGTCCCCCAATAGGGACTCTTTCAGGCTGTGTTCCCCAGAATGATGCAGGTCCTACTTGGGGAAACAATTGTAAATAATACTTCCTCCTCCCTTACCCCCAGGAGCACCCTATACTCTGTCACTTACCCTGTGTGTGAAAGCCAGAATTTAACTTTCCTCCCTTCCAGAAACATGGTGACTTGCGCCTTAGGGGTGGTCATAAGAGAAGATTTTGTTTTGTTTTTTTTTGTTTTGTTTTGTGGTACGTGGGCCTCTCACTGTTGTGGCCTCTCCTGTTGTGGAGCACAGGCTCCGGACGCGCAGGCTCAACGGCCATGGCTCACAGGCCCAGCCGCTCCACGGCATGTGTGATCTTCCCAGACCGGGGCACGAACCCGTGTCCCCTGCATCGGCAGGTGGACTCTCAACCACTACACCACCAGGGAGGCCCAGGGTCTGTTTTTTATTGTTGAGTTTTAGTGTTTTGTATACACTTGCATACTGACAGGTATGAGGTGGTATCTCGTTGTGGTTTTGATTTGCATTCCCCTAATAATTAATGATGTTGAACAGCTTTTCATGTACCTATTAGCCATCTGTATGTCTTCAGAAAAATGTCTATTCAGATCCTCTGCTAATTTTTAATCAGGGTTTTTGTCTTTTTGTTGTCATTGAGTTGTATGAGTTATTTACATATTTTGAATGATAACCCCTTATTATATATATGATTTGCAAATGTCTTCTCCCATTCAGTAGGCTGCTTTTTCATTTTGATGTTGGTTTCCTTTGCTGTGCAGAAGCTTTTCAGTTTGATGTGGCCAAACTTGTTTATTTTTGCTTTTGTTGCTTTTGCTCTTGGTGTCAGATTAAAAAAAAATCTTCACCAAGACCTATAAGTGCAGGATTTTACTGCCAATATTTTCTTCTTGGAGTTTTATAGTTTCAGGTCTTACATTTAAGTCTTTAATTCATTTTGAGTCAATTTTTGTGTAAGGTATGAGATAGTGGTCCAGTCTCATTCTTTTGTTGTGGCTGTCCAAATTTCCTAACACCATTTATTGAAGAGACTGTCCTATCCCCATTGTATATTCTTGGCTGCTTTGTTGTAAATTAATTGACTATGTGTGAGTTTTTTTACATTATTCTTGTTTTAATCATCATGTATTTATTTTTCTGTTGGAATTTTGTATGTGAAGGATAATCCTAGATCTTTGAAGTTTATGTTAGACTTTTAAATATGCCTACCAATTCGAATATCTGTCACTAGAAAATCTCTTTTTACATTCAAAAGCTGTTCAATTGCCTTAAAAAAAAAAAAAAAGAAAAAAAAAAATCTGTCGAATGAAGAAATGACAGGCTTGCTCCCAGCCTTAGAAGCTTACAGTCTACAGGAGAATCAGACATCAAACAAATCAATCACGCAGCTCATTCACTCCAATTGTGATAAGGACAACGGAGTTCAGAATGAACTTGCCATTATTTTGGAAAGTGTTAAAAGATTTTTCCTTGAGTGAAAAAGAAAATCTTAAAAAGTAGCTTAAGTCTTAGGCAGAATTGCAGCTACTGCTAGACAATCCAGCACACTATAGTCTTATTTAATGGGAGAATAAATTTTTGGTGGTGGTGAAAACGAAACATGGCAAAACAAAACTGTGTGTGTGTGAGCATTCAAGCCTCTATGTCCGCACAGAGTGAGGGCCAGGGGCCTTGTCAATAGCAGTCCCAACAGGGCTTTGGATCAGCTGTTTCTCATCTGTAATTTGGTCCCTCCCCTCCCAGTTATGGCCAACTGAACAAACGCTTGGCTGAGACGCTCTAAAATGCCATCTCTCCCTTGTCCTCGTTCCCTAGTCCCACACCCCTCCGTGATGGTCAGGGGCCACATCATACAGCCCCTGCCAACCCCGGATGCTGCACCACTCTCGACTGAGGTAGTTCCTCCATACAAGGTGGGCTTAGCTGTCTTCCTCTGCCCCACAAGCTCTCTGGAAAGATTAGGCTCTCTTCCACCACCCCACTGCCGCAGCATCTTAGCTGAGTCCCTGACCATTGAAAAACTAAACAGCAGATGTGGTGGGCTGATGTGTGTGAGAGGCTAGATGCCCTTAAGTCTCAGCTACTTGGCAGAATCCTAATCTTGATCAAGTGACTGAGCCTCCCTGAGCCTCAGTTTACTCATCTGTAAATTGGGACTGATGATGTTGTCTAAGGGGCCTGGTTGTTGAGAGGTAAGAATAACATACAAAAGCCTAGGAGTGAGGGGAGATGGGGCGAGGCTGGCAGACAGCACCGGCACCCACAGGAGCCTGGCTGCCTCGTCCCTGCTGGGCCAGGGGACAGAATTTAGAGCAATGCCCAGCCCTGCACCCAGAAGAAAGTCAGATAAAAGCTGAGAGCACCTCTTTCCCAAGGTCTTTTTTCCATGGGAAGTGTCTACTTGCGTGGCTGCTGCGGGTGTCTTAATCCAGTTGGGCTGCTATGACAAAATCCCACAGACTGGTTTATAAACAACAGAAATGTATTCCTCACTGTTCTGGAGGCTGGAAGTCCAAGATCAAGGTGCCAGCATGTTCAGGTCAGGGCCTCTTCCTGGGTCACACTGGTGCCTTCTCCCTGTCTTCACACGGTGGAAGGGGTGAGGCACTAATCCCATCTTGAGGCCTCCCCTCCTGACCTCAGCACCTCCCAGTGGCCCCGCCTCCACATACCAGCATCTTTGGGGGTGAAGATTCCAACATAGAAATTAGAAGGGGACACAAACATTCAGACCACAGCAGTGTGGCTGGACTCAAACAAATAAGACAACCACCAAAGCTTGGCCCAGGGAGCCAAGCCCAGGTCTAGGGCCTTCCTTAAGGGTGACCTCCCAAGGCCAAGAGGGGTGTGTGTGTGTTGAGCGGGAGTCGGGGCTGGGGGGTGAGGGGGGTGGAATGAGCTCTTTTGTCTGGTTAGAGTTTAGTTACCACTCAGAATCTTTTAAACTCTTGAATGAGAGTTTTCTTCCTGCACAGAATCCTAGAACACTGAGCGCAGGGGACACATCACCAAACAAAACCACACGAGTACTTCTAACGGAGAGCAACCCAGCCGTCCCTTCCTCGGTGGCAAAATGCCTTACAAAAGGGTCACCTGGTACCATTCACGAGCCAGTAGCATGAGCCTCTGACCACTGAGGTCATTTTGGCTCCAACTCAAAGCAAATAGAGGCCTGATCTGCAGATACAGCTGAGAAGTGAAGAGAAAAGGAACAACAAAAGCTGAGATGCTGAGCGCAGCCGCGAGCGCATATCCAGATTGCGCTGGCCCGTCTGCGCCTGCGTGGCCCTGGCTCACTCGAGTGGTCCAGGCCAGCCCAGCAGCACGGCCTCTGTGCGGAGGAACGCGCTTGGCGAGGCGATGAGCAGAAGGTATCCGCGCGTCCAGCTGCGGCCCCACCTCTTCTTTTCCGTCCTCTTATCTCTCCCACTGGGGATAATCCTCCCTGGGCTTAGTCCTTAGTGGAACTCAGAACAGCAGTTAAAACCTTCTCCCAGTCAACTTCCCGGCACTGGCCTCTGCACCTGTGGAAGCTGGTTCTGTAACGGAAGCCCCTGAGCCCAGGAGGGTCTGTCCACACCTAGTGAAGGTTAACAGGCTGCAGCCGCAGACCCAGCCGTCCTGGGTGAATGTGCCGTCGGGGGGCAGGCCGGTGCCCACGGAAGAACAGAAGCCCCCAGACCCCGAGGCGGAGGCCAGCACCCTGACCCAGGTCTCCCCCAACCTCCTGGAGCTTCCATCTGCTTGTGTGTAAAATGGGAGGGGATCCCACAGTACACGTGAGAGGGTTAGGAGAGGCTCCAGGTCAGAGCGGGCTGGGGCCTGGCCTGCGGCTGAGCCCCCAGATCCTACGGCGCTGCAGAAGGAAGCCATGTGCCCCGCTTCCCCTGCTGCGGGGGCACCTCTGCCACTCCCCCTCGGGCTGCCCGTGGGGCTCCGCTGCAGGTGTCTTGAGGAGGCCCACAAGCTGCAGGGACGCCCGATAGGCCACAGCCAGTGCCCCACGGAACAGTGAACAAATGACCCAGCTTGGCCTCGTTCTGGGAGCAGCACAAAAAGCGCAAGAGGTGTTGCTGTTTGCTTAATTTTGATAAGAGGATTTATGGAAATTCACACATTTTAACATATCCTTGACACCATGACAAGTCGATCAGAAACGACGCATAATTCAGAAATGCAGTCTCTCATCAGAGACCTCCTGTAGCATGAGGCTCCAAATTCTTTTTTTGTGGGTTTTTTTGAATATTTTATTTAATTTATTTTTTTATACAGCAGGTTCTTATTAGTTATCCATTTTATACACATCAGTGTATACATGTCAATCCCAATCTCCCAATTGATCCCATCACCACCACCACACACCACCCCACCACTTTCCCCCCTTGGTGTCCACACATTTGATCTCTACATCTGTGTCTCAATTTCTGCCCTGCAAACCGGTTCATCTGTACCATTTTTCTAGATTCCACATATATGCGTTAATACACTTGTTTTTTTAATATACTTGATTAAGTTAATATCAAGTTAATATACTTGATATTTGTTTTTCTCTTTCTGACTTACTTCACTCTGTATGATAGTCTCTAGATCCATCCATGTCTCAACAAATGACCCAATTTCCTTCCTTTTTATGGCTGACTAATATTCCATCGTGTATATGTACCACAACTTCTTTATCCATTCGTCTGTTGATGGGCATTTAGGTTGCTTCCATGACCTGGCTATTGCAGATAGTGCTTCAATGAACATTGGGGTGCATGTGTCTTTTTTGAATTGCGGTTTTTTCTGGGTATAGGCCCAGTAGTGGGATTGCTGGGTCATATGTTAATTCTACTTTTAGTTTTTTTAAGGAACCTCCATACTGTTCTCCATAGTGGCTGTATCAATTTACATTCCCACCAACAGTGCAAGAGGGTTTCCTTTTCTCCACACCCGCTCCAGCATTTGTTGTTTGTAGATTTTCTGATGATGCCCATTCTAACTTGTGTGAGGTGATACCTCACTGTAATTTTGATTTGCATTTCTCTAATAATTAGTGATGTTGAGCAGCTTTTCATGTGCTTCTTGGCCATCTGTATGTCTTCTTTGGAGAAATGTCTATTTAGGTCTTCTGCTTATTTTTGGATTGGGTTGTTTGTTTTTTGAATATTGAGCTGCATGAGCTGTTTATATATTTTGGAGATTAATCCTCTGTCCATTTATTAGTTTGCAAATATTTTCTCCCAATCTGAGGGTTGTCTTTTCCTCTTGTTTGTAGTTTCCTTTGCTGTGCAAAAGCTTTTAAGTTTCATAAGGTCCCATTTGTTTATTTTTGTTTTTATTTCCATTACTCTAGGAGGTGGATCAAAAAAGATCTTGCTGTGATTTATGTCAAAGAATGTTCTTCCTATGTTTTCCTCTAAGAGTTTTATAGTACATTTAGGTCTTTACATTTAGGTCTTTAATCCATTTTGGGTTTGTTTTTGTGTATGGTGTTAGGGAGTGTTCTAATTTCATTCTTTAACATGTAGCTGTCCAGTTTTCCCAGCACCACTTATTGAAGAGACCGTCTTTTCTCCATTGTATATCCTTGCCTCCTTTGTCATAGATTAATTGACCTTTGGTGCGTGGGTTCATCTCTGGGCTTTCTATCCTGTTCCATTGATCTATATTTCTGTTTTTGTGCCAGTACCATACAGTTTGGTTACTGTAGCTTTGTAGTATAGTCTGAAGTCAGGGTGCCTGATTCCTCCAGCTCCGTTTTTTTTCCCTCAACACCACTTTGGCTCTTCAGGGTCTTTTGTGTCTCCATACAAATTTTAAGATTTTTTGTTCTAGTTCCATAAAAAATGCCATTGGTAGTTTGGTAGGGATTGCATTGAATCTGTAGATTGCTTTGGGTAGTATAGTCATTTTCACAATATTGATTCTTCCAATCCAAGAACATGTTATATCTCTCCATCTGTTGGTATCATCTTTAATTTCTTTCATCTTATAGTTTTCTGCATACAGATCTTTTGTCTCCCTAGGTAGGTTTATTCCTAGGTATTTTATTCTTTTTGTTGCAGTGGTAAATGGGAGTGTTTCTGTAATTTCTCTTTCAGATTTTTCATCATTAGTGTATAGGAATGCCAGAGATTTCTGTGCATTAATTTTGTATCCTGCAACGTTACCAAATTCATTGATTAGCTCTACTAGTTTTCTGGTGGCATTTTTAGGATTCTCTGTGTATAGTATCATGTCATCTTCAAACAGTGACAGTTTTACATCTTCTTTTCCAATTTGTATTCCTTTTATTTCTTTTTCTTCTCTGATTGCCATGGTAGGATTTCCAAAACTATGTTGAATAATAGTGGTGAGAGTGGACATCCTTGTCTTGTTCCTGATCTTAGAGGAAATGCTTTCAGTTTTTCACATTGAGAATGATGTTTGCTGTGGGTTTGTCATATATAGCCTTTATTATGTTGAGGTGATTCCCTCTATGCCCACTTTCCGGAGAGTTTTTATCATAAATGGGTGTTGAATTTTGTCAAAAGCATTTTCTGCATCTACTGAGATGATCATATGGTTTTTATTCTTCAGTTTGTTATATGCTGTATCACATTGATTGATTTGTGTATATTGAAGAATCCTTGCATCCCTGGGTTAAATCCCACTTGATCATGGTGTATGATCCTTTTAATGTGTTGTTGGATTCTGTTTGCTAGTATTTTGTTGAGGATTTTGCATCTATATTCATGAGTGATATTGGTCTGTAATTTTCTTTTTTGTAGTATATTTGTCTGGTTTTGGTATCAGGGTGATGGTGACCTCATAAAATGAGTTTGGGAGTGCTCCTTCCTCTGCAGTTTTTTGGAAGCATTTGAGAAGGATAGGTGTTAGCTCTTCTCTCTAAATGTTTCATACAATTCACCTGTGAAGCCATCTGGTCCTGGACTTTTGTTTGTTGGAAGATTTTTAATCACAGTTTCCATTTCATTACTTGTGATTGGTCTGCTCATATTTTCTATTTCTTCCTGGTTCAGTCTTGGAAGGCTATACCTTTCTCAGAATTTGTCTATTTCTTCCAGGTTGTCCATTTTATTGGCATAGAGTTCCTTGTAGTAGTCTCTTATGATGCTTTGTATTTCTGCGGTGTCTGTTGTTACTTCTCCTTTTTCATTTCTAATTTTATTGATTTGAGTCCTCTCCCTCTTTTTCTTGATGAGTCTGGCTAATGGTTTATCAATTTTGTTTATCTTCTCAAAGAACCAGCTTTTAGTTTTATTGATCTTTGCTATTGTTTTCTTTGTTTCTATTTCATTTATTTCTGCTCTGATCTTTATGATTTCTTTCCTTCTACTAACTTCGGGTTTTGTTTGTCCTGCTTTCTCTAGTTCCTTTAGGTGTAAGGTTAGATTGTTTATTTGAGATTTTTCTTGTTTCTTGAGGTAGGATTGTATTGTTATAAACTTCCATCTTAGAACTGCTTTTGCTGCATCCCATAGGTTTTGGATCATCGTGTCTTCATTGTCATTTGTCTCTAGGTGTTTTTTGATTTCCTCTTTGATTTCTTCAGTGATCTCTTGGTTATTTATTGACGTATTGTTTAGCCTCGATGTGTTTGTGTTTTTTACGTTTTTTCCCTCTGTAAATTGACTTCTAATCTCATAGCATTGTGGTTAGAAAAGATGCTTGATATGATTTCAATTTTCTTAAATTTACTGAGGCTTGATTTGTGACCCAAGGTGTGATCTATCCTGGAGAATGTTCCGTGCACACTTAAGAAGAAAGTGTAATCTGCTGTTTTTGGATGGAATGTCCTATAAATATCAATTAAATCTATCTGGTCTATTGCGTCATTTAAAGCTTGTGTTTCCTTATTAATTTTCTGTTGGGATGATCTGTCCATTGGTGTAAGTGAGGTGTTAAAGTCCCCCACTATTATTGTGTTGCTGTTGATTTCCTCTTTTATAGCTGTTAGCAATTGCCTTATGTATTGAGGTGCTCCTATGTTGGGTGCATATATATTTATAATTGTTCTATCTTCTTCTTGGATTGATCCCTTAATCATTATGTAGTGTCCTTCCTTGTCTCTTGTAACATTCTTTATTTTAAAGTCTATTTTATCTGATATGAGTATTGCTACTCCAGCTTTCTTTTGATTTCCATTTGCATGGAATATCTTTTTCCATCCCCTCACTTTCTGTCTGTATGTGTCCCTAGGTCTGAAGTGGGTCTCTTGTAGACAGCATATACATGGGTCTTGTTTTTGTATCCATTCAGCAAGCCTGTGTCTTTTGGTTGGAGCATTTAATCCATTCACGTTTAAGGTAATTATCAATATGTATGTTCCTATTTTCATTTTCTTAATTGTTTCGGATTTGTTTTTCTTGGCCCTTTTCTTTCGTGTTTCCCACTTAGAGAAGTTCCTTTAGCATTTGTTCTAGAGCTGGTTTGGTGGTGCTGTATTCTCTTAGCTTTTGCTTATCTGTAAAGCTTTTGATTTCTCCATGGAATCTGAATGAGATTCTTGCAGGGTAGAGTAATCTTGGTTGTAGGTTCTTCCCTTTCATCACTGTAAGTATATTATGCCACTCCCTTCTGGCTTGTAGAGTTTCTGCTGAGAAATCAGCTGTTAACCTTATGGGAGTTCCCTTGTATGTTATTTGTCATTTTCCCTTTCTGCTTTCAGTACTTTTTCTTCATCTTTAATTTTTGCCAGTTTGATTACTATGTGTCTTAGCATGTTTCTCCTTAGATTTATCCTGTGTGGGACTCTCTGCGCTTCCTGGACTCGGGTGGCTATCTCCTTTCCCATGTTAGGGAAGTTTTCAACTTTAATCTCTTCAAATATTTTCTCAGGTCCTTTCTCTGTCTCTTCTCCTTCTGGGACCCCTATAATGTGAATGTTGTTGTGTTTAATGTTGTCCCAGAGGTCTCTTAAGGTGTCTTCATTTCTTTCCATTCTTTTTTCTTTATTCTGTTCCACAGCAGTGAATTCCACCATTCTGTCTTCCAGGTCACTTATCCATTCCTCTGCCTCAGTTATTCGGCTATTGATTCCTTATAGTGTATTTTTCATTTCAGTTATTGTATTGTTTATCTGTTTGTTTGTTCTTTAATTCTTCTAGGTCTTGGTTAAACATTTCTTGCATCTTCTCAATCTTTGCCTCCATTCTTTTTCCGAGGTCCTGGATCATCTTCACTTTCATTATTCTGAATTATTTTTCTGGAAGGTTGCCTATCTCCACTTCATTGAGTTGTTTTTCTGGGGTTTTTTCTTGTTCCTTCATCTGGTACATAGCCCTCTGCCTTTTCATCTTGTCCATCTTTCTGTGAATGTGGTTTCTGTTCCACAGGCTGCAGGATTGTCGTTCTTCTTGCTTCTGTTGTCTGCCCTCTCCAAATTCGTTTTAATTCAAAAAAAAAGAAAAAAACAACAAAATGCAAAACCAAGCAATTTAGAGCGTGTTCTCTTGAGGGTTAAATTATGGGGTGTGTGCCAGTCTTCCCCACTTTCTTCTTACAGTCATTGATGCTGCTTCTACCATCCATGTAGTAAATAATACATGAAGTAAACATTAATATGTTTACATATTTATAATATGTAATATTTATAAATACATATTTATAAATATTTCCATATTTATTACATGTAATAAACATGGGCCTGGAAAGGCAGGCTCGGCATCTTTCTTCCAGCAGAGGAAGCTTCTGTGTGTTCCTGACATACACAACCCTATTAAAAACAAATAAAAACAGCAACAGCTTGCCCCTACCCCACCGCCACCAAATCAAACACCATATGTCTGCCTTGGTCCGGTCACCCTGTCTGACATGGCTGAGTGATGGCCATCAGCACCTTGTCCTGCTGGACGTGGCGTAACTTGAACAGAGCATCCCAAACTGCCAGGTTCACTGCCCTATAAGCATACTGAAACCTGTGGAATGAATGCAAGCCTGATTCTCAGGGTATTTTAGCCCTTTTGCTGGTATAGCCTTCATCTGTGCTCTGGTTCATTCAAATGCTCTAGTCACCCTGTTTGCCAGGGATTTTTGAGCTGCAGACACTCTTAGAGGCCATGAGGAGGTGTAGAAGAAATGAAGGACTGCATTCCTG
>NW_006770989.1:294074-300768 GCF_000442215.2 Lipotes vexillifer
CCCCGCAATGTATCTTCCTTCAAAGGAAGAGAGAAGCAAAATTCACATAAAAAGGTAACAGGCAGTAACATACATAAAGAAATGCACGCTCACCAGGGTGAGTAATATGCCCAGTGGGATATAGGATCGCTGAGTGTTAGGCCAGGTGACTCAGGGAAAGCTCTGTGAAATAGTGAATCCATCCCCTCATAAGATCATAAAAGGTCAGATTCTGGACATCCCAGTCAACAAGGCCTATTCTCCAGTGTGACTCTCGGGACCAGCAGGCTTCTGGGGATGGAGTGAGTGCAAGGGAGCCTCATGGAAGATCGTGTCCATGTAGACCGTGGTCCCCAGGCAGTCTGTCCACTGAGCACACTGACTGAGGCCTGGCATCCAGCGGCCCATCCCGAGTCCTCCTTCAGCTGAGAAGTGGGGCAGCTCTGACAGGTGGTCAGGAACGGGCCAACGACAGGTTCAGAACTGCATCTGAAGAGGGGAACTTTGAGACCATGTGAGCAAATATTTCTATGACAACAGAGGCTGGAAGTGATAACACATAAAACAACAAGGCTTAGGATAGTTTTAATTAGAAAAAAATAAATAAACGACACGAAACCAGTATAATATTGGCTTCATTCTTTTGTGATCTTTTAAATCCAGCCTAAAAAGTCCGAAGAAAGCACATAGCCTGCTGCAATAACAATGGCAACGAGGTGGGTATTCATTTACATTAGTTGATGAAATCTATTATTTTTCCATCAAATCAATAAAATCTGTACACTAACACCCCAGACACGATAGAATCCAAAACCGGTAACACTTCTCCCGATGGTCCGAGATCCTGCCTCAGCCACCAGCCACTCCTCCTTCAGGTCCTATACCTGAAACAGTGCAGAGCCACTGGTGATGGGACTGTCCCCCTGGTGTTGGGATCCAGGCTGCCAGCTTTCAGTGGAGCCACGTGCGCCATGGTCCACAGCACCAGACTGCCCTGCCAAAGCCCTCGCAGCCTCCCTGCACCACAGCTGTGCTTACCTGTGGATCCCTCTGCTCCCCGTGGGCCCCGGCCCCACCAGCTAAGCCCACAGCACAGCTGGAGCCCAGCCATGTGCCTGGGCCTGCCACGCAGGGAGGCGGCCTCACCTCCCTTCCTAAAGGAGCGTCTTCAGACACTCAGCTGCTCTCCTCTTTCTGGCTGCGTGTTCTGGAACAGGCTGGCCGAGAGGTGACATACACTTAACCTCTCTCCTAGGGCTCCAGGAACTTGCAAACTGCAAGAAAATAAAACAGTATTTTAATAAGCTGTCCAGCCTACAGGGGTCCTGAGACTTTTCTATCAGAACTCCATGACTAACCCGGTGCAAACGAACGCAGGGCAGAACAATATTTAGCTGGGAAACTGCGGAATGCTGCCCGTGTGCGGTCCTCCCTGTATCAGAGCGATGGGCTAACCGTGATTTCTCAGGTTATGATGCTGGGCTCGGGTTTGGGAGGGAGAGGGTATTTCAGAGGATGTTTACCAGATGTGGAACAATTCCTGATGCCTCCCAAGAAAAAACCCAAGTACTGCACCCACACCCCAGAAGCTGGGCCGCATGTTTGCAAGAGTCTTTCAGGCACTCACTTTGGAAAAGGCAAACCGAGGCTCTCCCAGATCACACACTATTTTTATTCTTATAACTACGGAGTCGGCAAGTTCTTCTGCATCACCCGCCAAGATTCTGAGCATATTCTCCCTAAAGCCTGAGACGGGAGGCAGACCATTGCCCGGCCACTGGCTCCGGCAGTGGCTCCTGAGGATGGACGAGGAAGTTCAATCCTCTCCGAGCTCTTAAGATGAGGGCCAGCTTGCCAACTGTGAGGCACGAGGCCAGTCTGGCCACGGGATCCTTGGCCCTCCTTTGGACATCTTCCATTTTCCGTGTCCCATCTTCTCACACTCTGAACGCTGACACATATGTGTACCCACATGCTCACACACGCAGGCACACACACCCCGGATGTGAGTGCACAGCTGAGAAGGAGAAGCAGAGGCTGGGTTGTGATCGCAAAGGCCACATGCCCAAGTCAGGGGACCTCAGAATCCCAGCTCCACCACCAGCCAGCACAGTATTATTGGTTAGGAACTTAATCTGAGGCCTAGTTTCTTTTTCTCTAAAATGAAGATAACACCATCTACTCAGGACTTTTTTTTTTTTTTTTGAGGGTTAAATGAAATGATGATGCTAAAGCTCTTTGTAAATTACACTGCCATAAGAGTCATATAAGAGCCAAGGGAAAAGAGAAAAGAAAAATGTGTAGCCCTATGTGCACCTATAGAGATACCCTCGGGTATCTTGAACCAAAGGTAAAAAGTTAATTAAAGCTCTACCATCAAAAACTTGACTCCGTCTCCTGCCGGTGTTAACTTTGTCCATTACCTGGGGGGAGGGGCTTTTTGCCACAGGCCTGGGGTGCAAGGGCCGACTTGAAACCACTGCTTTACTGCACATTAACACAGGTCATGAGACTGACAACATCATGTGTTTATTTAAAATTTTGATTTTGCTTATCATGGATTTTTTGCATTCATTTTTAAATATTGCATTAAAATATTATTCTGCTTGAGGACTGAGCTCTCCAATGCCCCCTTAACTTTCACACAGGAGGTGGGTGCCTCCCCTGCCTCCCCAGCTCTGGCCCCAGGACCCTGGAGAGGATGTCACTCAGCGTCACCAGGCTTGACGCCAGTGGATCTTCCACGCAGCCTCAACCAAGCCACTTCACCTTTCCTCCCACTCGCCCAGTCTATAATATAATAACACTGTTGTGAAAGGCATGATGACTGATGTCAAGAACCTTTCGGTCCGGTTGCGAAGCCAAACTGAGAGATTTCAAGGGCAGACTGAGCTGCTGAGTGACACAGGGCAGCACAGCATAAACTGTTGTTATAAATGTTGTAGGAATTCAGAAAAGAGGTGGATGCCCGGGAGCCACGATGCCCCTCCGACAGGCACACCAAGGTGAACCTTCCGTGAAACAGACACAGGAAAAGGAGAGGTGTTCTCAACAGAGGAGCACTGAACGGGCCGAGATGGGGCACATCTGTATCCTCTCATCGGGCCCAGGTCTAAGTAACCTCCATACACAAGACCTATGGGAGCCAGAGCTCAAAAGAAGAGTCCAAATTCCCCCAGTTGCTCCTAAAACTTCACAGCAGTTGGCAATATTTGGGGACATTTCAGCCATTTCAAAAACAAACCGTAAAATGGTCTTAATGATTGTTTTTTTTACCACAACTTTTTTTTAAAAAAAGGCAAGATCATCAAACTCAAGAAAATTTGGAGAAACTGTCACAGCCAAAGGACGCTGAGGGGACATGAGAACTAAATGCAGTGTGGTGTCCTGGGTGGCCCACTGGGACACGGTGAGGCCACTGGATAGAAACTAAGGAATCTGAACAGAGCATAGACTTCACTTAGTAAGTTCATTAGTACTTTACTAATAACAGAGTAAACTCTTGGGGGCATATGGGGATTCTGTACTACTTATGTAACTTTTCTATAAATCTAAAACTGTTCTAAAATAAAAAGTTTATTAAAACAAACAAGAGTCTTAATGGCACAGTAAGATTAGAATCAGAAAGAGAGATAAAGATAAAAGTGTGCCCTAATGATACCAAAGGTCAAAGTCACTTGGGCTAAAGGCTCTTTGCCGGGTGTCCAAAGAGGGCACCCCTCGAGGCTGGGGCTCAGGACTCCTGCACCCGATACAGCTTTAAGTCCCAACCCAGCCTGGGGGCTCTGAGCTGCAGATGACTCATGAAAATCCCTCAGACCCAAGCATAAGACATCAGGGGCCAGCAGGGTTTCTGTCACTCCCTCCAAGGACCCTTGGGCTCCCTGAGGCTGGAGGGGCTCCCCTCTGGGCCTTGTTTGATGGCTCTGTGGTCGGGGCCACCTTGGCCAACCAACTGCTGCTGGAGAGCCTGCGGTCCAGGCCGTCCTCGTGTGCACGTGTCTCCCCCTGGGCAGTCTGGCTCCTGGGTCTTCACCCAATCCCACACAGGGCTGCCGCCTCAAGATGGAATTAAGAGGAATCAAGAGTGCAGTTCAGGGAGCAGGGAAGTTCTGCAGACATGGGGACCCAGCCCACCTCTGGGACCTGGTAACTTCCAAATTTCTCTGTCTGGAAAACCGAGCAAGTACTGAGATGAAAAGACAGAAGGTGGGGCTTCCCTGGTGGCGCATTGGTTGAGAGTCCGCCTGCCGATGCAGGGGACATGGGTTCGTGCCCTGGTCTGGGAAGATCCCACATGCCACGGAGCGGCTGGGCCCGTGAGCCATGGCCGCTGAGCCTGCGCGTCCGGAGCCTGTGCTCCGCAACGGGAGAGGCCACAACAGTGAGAGGCCTGCGTACCACAAAAAAAAAAAAAAAGGACAGAAGGTCTCACTGCCAACCCACCCTGCATGTGTGTGCAGACCAGTGCTCTGTACACGTTCAGCCACCAGCGCCCGACAAGTAGCAAGAGGCCCTTTGGCCAGTTCTCCTTTGGGGCTGCCGTCTTCCCCCCTCCACCTGGGAGGGTGATCCCACCTGCGTGCACCACTCACAGGCTTCCCAGACCAGATCAGACAATTGCTCATCATGTGCATTTGTCTTCTTCTTTTTTAAACCACAAAGAAACAGCATAGCTCTTGGGTTCAGTCTGTGTTTATTCTGCCATCTGACTGGGAGATCGTAGTACCCTGGAAGCAGTCGGAGGTGGAGACACCATGCCTGGTGTCACCACAGGGCCCTCCCTCCTGGCCAACAAGCCCACACGATTTCACAGCAGAAGACAGAGACCAGCCATGCAAGTCAGCAGAGACTGGTGCGCACAGCCAGCTGAAGCGTCCAGGGATCGAGGCCAGACCCCTGCAACCGCAGCCCCGAGGGCCCTGGCCTGGCTGTCAGGCCCCCGCTCCGTGTCTGAGGACATGGTCCCAGGACTTGGTGTTGGTGACTCAGTCTCCTTTATTTCAGCCAGCACATGTCTCCCTCCACCTCTGCTTCTCTCCTCAACATAACAGAAGCTTTCCTTTCTGACTCCCCAGAATGAGACGGGTTGGGACCTGGAACCTGGGACCTGGGACCCTTTGCTGCAGGGCTTGCACCTGGACAAACATCCCCTCAAGCAATGGATACAAAGAAACTAGAAAGGACTAAAAATAACTGCGTGCACGTACAGTTGGGGCAAATTATGGATGACAAGATACAGAAAGGCCACAAGCCCAACAGCCACTTCTGAGGCTCCTGGAGCCAAAGCAGGGTGATGATGATCACCTGATCACATGATCCCTGCACAAAGCACCACCGAGGGGGTGCGTAGGACACCTAAGCCACCCCTCCAGCCCAACCCACCGATCTGTTCCCATCCTCACCGCATTTAAGGGACAAACGCGCCCACCCCCTCTAGGAGCAACCAAGGGCACCTCTACTTGTCCTTGCCCCATCGTGATGCAGCATGAGTCCCAGTAAAGCCTCACCTGAATTCCTTGTTGGCCTTTTATCAGTTTTTGTTGATCAAAGAGTCCAGGAACCCAGGTTGGTAACAAGGGCATCCTTCGTCCCGCCTTCAGAAACCACCCAGCAGTAAACTTACCCTGTCTGCCGCGGGAGTGGACCCATGGGGTTGAAGACATTCAGTCTCCTCTCCAAGCCGGCTCTACCTTCAGCCATAGAAAGTCTGTTTCCCACGTAGAATCGTCATCACTTCGTTTACCTGCTCTGAACACCTGCATTTATCGTCATCTCCTAAAATTAAGAACTCATAACACAGTTTGGAGTTTAGAAGGAAATTAATGCCAAGACGATTGATTCATTCCTTTCCTACGTTTCCCTTTTGGGGCACTATTGGATAATAATTTCATTAGAAATTTTAAATCAGTGATTTTCTATCTTCCCCTCTATATTTATTGCCTGCCATTTTCTGTAAAATAAAGCTTTCCTTTACCAACTGAAGCCACTTGGACAGCGTGTCGGGTAAGATGAACAATAGTTATACTAAGATAAGATAAGAAGTTGATAAGAAGTTGATAAGTCGATTCTTTGCTGCAACGAATAGTGAAAACGAGAAAATGATGAAGGACTTCTCCGTCGCTCTTTTTTGATGATCATTATGACTTCATAGACTTTCTCCATTTTAATATTTTCTTTTTTTAAAAAAATTTTTTAAAAAATTTCAGACCTTCCTCATTTTAGAGATAAAGAAATAAAGCCCAGAGAAAATTTCCTTTTCCTGCATTATTCAGCTACTAAGTGATAGAGCTAGGACTTCCAGGCACATTGTCATACCAAAACCAAGCTCCTAACCATTATACTTTCCTGCTTTTGTGATTTTTTAAAGTTTCCAAGCACTGATTTTGAAAGCATAAATTCTTGCAGCTCACTTGGTTTATCCTAGATTCACACACTGCAGTTAATGTTGCCTTGGTGGATCTCTGCCTGTCCTGGGACTTCATTTGCTCTTAATCATCCTTGTACTCTTTCCTGTTTTTGAGATCTTCCTCACCGATAGAGAAGGTAGAAGCAAAACAGAAATGGAGAGACTCTGCTTTTTGCGAACGTTATAGTTCTTTCCCAAGCACTGACCTACCCCTTTATCATTGATCTGTTTTCTATGAACGAAGCTATAAATGTCCCAAGCACAATCCAGAGAACTGCAAGAACTTTCGGATGAAATACGCTCTTC
>NW_006770989.1:301216-325426 GCF_000442215.2 Lipotes vexillifer
ATTTTCGGATGAAATGCGCTCTTCCTCTCTCCTGTTATCCGGATCCAAATATTCTCCACTGCAGTCAAGCCAGGAGTTTTGTGGATCTTCTGACCCACACAGTTCCTCCTCTCTTCTCCAGTCTATTTAATTTTGTTTAAGTAGCTATGCCTTTCCACATAATATTATACTTGGTTCATAGAATAACAAGTGATATTTGGCCTGCTCTGTCCTATCTAATTCATCCTGTCTGCAGGACAGAATCCTATTCTATTCTGTGTCTGTTTATGCTGACCACAGGATGGGCTGTCTCCCAGCTCTAGGATAAGGAGAGGTGTGAACCTAATATCTGGAGTATTTTCCTTGTCCAAATAAAAGTCATAAATATGAGTCACAAATAAGTAAATAGCTACCTGACCCATGTATTTGAGGGATAAATAAAATTGTATTGACTGATGCAAATCTATCATTTTGAACACTGGTATTAAATAATAGCTAACAATTTTTTCTTCATTTATCACATGGTAAGGAGCACGCTAAGCCCTTTACTTGCATTATCTCGTCCTTACAATGACAATTTAAGATGGATATTTTATCACCTTCATTTTAAAGATGAGAAAACCAAGGCTTAAGAAGTCTGAAAAATGACCAAGTTTAGTAAGCGGGCCCGCATTCAAGGCCAGACCCTCCAACTCAGGACCCCACATTTCTAGCCACTGTCTGTGATGCTGTCCTTTACTACTTGGAGTATATTAGCCAGTGGAAAACTGCTTTTGACATAAAGCCATTCACGTACGATACTATCACATGACTTCTGAGAAACAGACTTCCACTTTCAGTTATGAGTGGGTACCTTGCAGCAGATTAACGTTCCTGCCAAAAATAACTTTAAAAGCTGGGTTAAGCATTTTTAAAATCATTTTCCACACATCAGAGAGCCACTGAATCAGAGAGGACTGGAGGGTCCAGGATTCCAGAGAGGGAAGAAGCATGGATGAGTGAGCCAGCTTTGTGCAGCTACATTAACCCTTGGGATACTTGCTGAGTCTGAGGACAGGTCAAGGGCAGAGACGCTGGGCTCTGTTGAGGCAGAAGTGCTGCTGGGGCAGAGGATAAGCAGAGCATTGCGATTTTGTCTTGCATACTTGAAGGGTTAATTATTTCAATGAGGAGCAAAGGGCAGAGAAGTAGATCTGTCACTCTGCCAGGCTTTCCCTCCAGAAATTTCTCAAAACCTGAAGCTAGGCAGAGCAGAAGGTGAGAAGTAAGCAGACAGCCCAGGAAGATCACGTAGACCTCTATCAGGCTCTTATACCTGCTGAGCACAACTAAAAGCCCTGGACAGTGTATATGAAACAAACCTCAAAGACTCCAAAAGGTGGAGAGAAGGCAGGGACCTCGGGACCTGACAAGTGACACAGTGGTAAGTTCTCTAGGTTTGTTTATTGGTTTTGGTTTGTTCACCATCCTTAACCCATCACTTGAGCTGAGAAGCTGGCAACTCAGATATGGCAATGGGCAAAGACCAAAAAGGTCCCAGCAGAAGCCTGCTGTTTCCAGCCAAGAGGCCGGGAAGGGCAGCCTAGCAAGACAGAAAACTTTTAGACAATAACTGCTCCTCTCCAGGCAACACCACAGAAGAACTGTGACCTCAGCCCCACCCACACTAGTAAAGCCTGAGCCTAGACTTCTATCCTCATTACAGTATAACAAAATGCCCAGCACCACTTTGGGGTGCTGTCAGAGCAGACCAGTAAGGAGCCAGGTCTCTCATCCCCACTGGCTGGTAGGAAGCCTCATTCCCCACAGTGCCAGTGGAGACCATGTGGGGACACAAAAGCTTCCATCTCCACCTGTCAGTGCAGAGGCATGGACCCCTTCTTCTGCCAGAGCAGTGTCAGAGAAAGCCAGTTAAAACAGATGTTTAAAAAAGATCCACAATCTCAAAATAGAATATGAAAATGTACTGGTTCACTGAAAATCACTCATCACACCAAGAACCAGGAAGATCTCAAAATGAATGAAAAAAAAAAACAATCAACAGATCCAACACTAAGAAGAGAGAAATATTAGAAAAATCTGACAAAGATTTTTAAGCAACTGTGATAAGTTGTTTCAATATGCATTACAAAGTAAATGTACTTAGTGCCACTGAACTGTACACTTTAAAATGGTTAAGTTAGTAAGTTTTATGTTATACGTATTTTGGCACAATTAAGAAAGTTTTTAACACTTCATCAAGTAATTATGAGCTTTCTTGGAACAAATTTAAAGAGAACAAGCCTCAGCAACAAAAGATATAAAGAAGAACCAAATGGAAATTTTAAAACTGAAAATACAATAACCAAAATGGAAAGCTCAGTAGCTAGGCTCAAAGTAGAATGGGACAGAAGAAAGAATCAGTGAACTGGAAGATAGAATAATACAAAGTCCTCAATCTTTACAAGAAAGAAAATAGGGGGAAAAAAAAAACAGACCCTTGGGGACTTGTGGGATTATAACAAAGTACCTAATATTCATGTCATTAGGGTCCTGGAAGGAAAGGAGAAAGAGGGCAGGGCTGAACACAGGCAGGTCACTGACATAAGTCGCAGCAAGATCTGCAGTTTATGATTGATTGCAATTTATGATTGCAAGATCAAGACCCACCTACTAGAATAATGAAAATAAAAACAAAAATAAACAAATGGGACCTAATTAAACTTAAAAGCTTTTGTAGAGCAAAGGAAACCATAAACAAGACAAAAAGACAACATTCAGAATGGGAGAAAAGATTTGCAAATGAAGCAACTGACAAGGGGTTAATCTCCAAATATACAAACAGCTCATGCAGCTCAATATCAAAAAAGAAACAACCCAGGACTTCCCCGGGTGGCACAGTGGATAGGAATCCACCTGCCAATGCAAGGGACACGGCTTCAATCCCTGGTCTGGGAAGATCCCACATGGTATAGAGCAACTAAGCCCGTGCGCCATAACTGCTGAGCCTGTGCTCTAGAGCCCATGTGCTACAACTACTGAAGCCCTCACACCTAGAGCCCATGCTCCACATCAAGAGAAGCCACAGCAAAGAGAAACCCATGCACTGCAAGGAAGAATAGCCCCCACTCACCACAACTAGAGAGTCTGTGTGCAGCAACAAAGACCCAATGCAGCCAAAAATAAATAAAATTAAACCTTTAAAAAAACAAACAAACAGGGCTTCCCTGGTGGTGCAGTGGTTAAGAATCCACCTGCCAATGCAGGAGACACGGGTTCGAGCCCTGGTCTGGGAAGATCCCACATGCCACAGAGCAACTAAGCCTGACTGCCACAACTACTGAGCCTGCACTGTAGAGCCCACAAGCCACAACTACTGAAGCCCACGCGCCTAGAGCCCATGCTCCGCAACAAGAGAAGCCACTGCAGTGAGAAGCCTGCACACTGCAATGAAGAGTAGCCCCCACTCACCACAACTAGAGAAAGCCCATGCGCAGCAATGAAGACCCAATGCAGCCAAAAATAAATAAATAAACAAACAAACAAACAACCCAATCAAAAAATGGGTGGAAGACCTGAATAGACATTTCTCCAAAGAAGACATACAGATGTCCAGCAAACACATGAAAAGATGCTCAACATCACTAATTACTAGAGAAATGCAAATCAAAACTACAATGAGGTATCATTTCACACTGGTCAGAATGGCCATCATCAAAAAATCTACAAACAATAAATGCTGGAGAGGGTGTGGAGAAAGGGGAACCCTCTTACACTGTTGGTGGGAATGTAAATTGATACATCCACTATGGAGAACAGTATGGAATTTCCTTAAAAAACTGAAAACACAACTACCATATGACCCAGCAATCCCACTACTGGGCATATACCCTGAGAAAACCATAATTCAAAAAGAGCCATGTACCACAATGTTCATGGCAGCTCTGTTTACAATAGCCAAGACATGGAAGCAGCCTAAGTGTCCATTGACAGATGAATGGATAAAGAAGATGTGGCCCATATGTACAATGGAATATTACTCAGCCATCAAAAGAAATGAAATTGAGTTATTTGTAGTGAGGTGGTGGATGGACCTAGAGTCTGTCATACAGAGTGAAGTAAGTCAGAAAGAGAAAAACAAATACAGTATGCTAACACATATGTGGAATCTAAAAAAAAAAAAAAAAAAAATTGGTTCTAAAGAAGCTAGGGCAGGACAGGAATAAAGACACAGGTGTAGAGAATGGACTTGAGGACATGGGGAGGGGGAAGGGTAAGCTGGGATGAAGTGAGAGAGTGGCATGGACATATATACACTACCAAATGTAAAATAGATAGCTAGTGGGAAGCAGCCGCATAGCACAGGGAGATCAGCTCGGTGCTTTGTGGCCACCTAGAGGGGTGGGATAGGGAGGGTGGGAGGGAGACGCAAGAGGGAGGAGATATGGGGATATATGTGTATGTATAGCTGATTCACTTTGTTATAAAGCATAAACTAAGACACCATTGTAAAGCAACTATACTCCAATAAAGACGTTAAAAATAAAATCTACAAACAATAAATGCTGGAGAGGGTGTGGAGAAAGGGGAACCCTCTTACACTGTTGGTGGGAATGTAAATTGACACAGCCACTATGGAGAACAGTATGGAGGTTCCTTAAAAAACTAAAAACTAAAAATAGAACTACCATACGACCCAGCAATCCCACTTCTGGGCATATACCTGGAAAAAACCATAATTCAAAGAGAGTCATGCACCACAATGTTCACTGCAGCTCTATTTACAATAGCCAGGACATGGAAGCAGCCTAAGTGTCCATCGACAGATGAATGGACAAAGAAGATGTGGTACATATATACAATGGATTATTACTCAGCCATAAAAAGGAATGAAATTGTGTCATTTGCAGAGATGTGGATGGACCTAGAGACTGTCATACAGAGTGAGGTAAGTCAGAAAGAGAAAAACAAATATTGTGCAATATATTAATGCATATATGTAGAATCTAGAAAAATGGTATAGATGATCTTATCTGCAAAGCAGAAATAGAGACACAGACGTAGAGAAAAAATATATAGATACCAAGGGGGAAAGGGGGGTGGGATGAATTGGGAGCTTGGGATTGACATATATACACTACTATGTATAAAATAGTTAACTAATGAGAACCTACTGTATAGCACAGGGAACTCTACTCGGTGCTCTGTGGTGACCTAAATGGGAAGGAAATCCAAAAAGGAGGGGATATATGTGTATGTATGGCTGATTCACTTTGCTGTACAGCAGAAACTGGCAGAGCAGTGTAAAGCAACTATACTCCAATAAAAAAAATTCACTTCTACTATAACTACACAAGCAGGTTGAAAGTTAAAGATTGAGAAAAGATTAAAGGAAATTAAAGGAAATCAGGAGTGTATATTAATATCAGATAAAGCAGACCACAGAGCAAATAAAATTACAGAGAGGGACATTATATAATAATTTAAAAGGTCAATCCACCAAGAAAACATAGTGGTCCTAAATGTACATGCACCAAAACAGCAAAGCTGCAAAATAATTAAGAAGCAAAAACTGGTAGAACTGAAAAGAGATCTAGACAAATATACAATTACAGCTGAAGACTTTAACATCCCACTCTTAACAAGTGATAGAACAGTTTGACAGAAAATCAGCAAGGATACAGAAGAACTCAACCACACCACCAATCAACAGGATCGAGTTGGCATTTATAGAACACCCTATCCAACAACGTCAGGTTACGCATTGTTCTCAGTGCTCATGAGACTGAGTGCCCTTGGCATATCCAAGATAAACTATGTCCTGAGCCATAAAACAAGCCTCAAACAACTTAAAAGAATCTCAGTCACACAGAGTGTGTTTTCCTATCACAATGGAATCAAACTGGAAATAGAAACATAATAAGAAAATCTCCAAACACATGGAAACTAAGCAACACTCTTCTAGATAATCCATAGTTCAAAGAGGAAGTCTCAAGGAATTTTTTTAATTCATTGAAATGAATGCAAATGAAAGTACAGCACATTAAAATTTGTGGAACACAACTGAAGCCATGCCAGGAAGGAAATTTATAGCACTAAAATGTATACATCAGAAAATGGGAAAAGTCTCAAATTAATAATCTAAGCTCTCATCTTAAAATACTAAAAACAGAAGAGCAAAATAAACCCAAAGCCAACAGAAAAGGAAAACAACAGAGAGCAGAAATCAATGAAATTAAAAACAGAAAAATAATAGGGAAAATAAATAAAGCAGAGATAGTTCTTTGAAAAAAAATCAATAAAATTGACAAACCTCTAGCAAAACTGACAAAGAAAAAGAGTGAAGCCACAAATTACTGCTTTCAAGAATAAAACAGGAGATATCAGTACAGACCCTGCAGGCAGCAAAAATATAATAAGGAAATATTATAAACAACCCTACACATATAAACTTAATGAAATGGACTAGTTTCTCAAAAGATACAAACCACAACTCATCCGATATAAAACAGATCATTTAAATGGCCCTATAAATATTATGGAAATTGAATTCATAATCTAAAACCTCCCAGAGGAAAAAAATCTCTAGGTACAGATAGTTTCTGTGGAGATTTATACTAAAGATTTACAGAAAATTAACACCAATTCTACACAGTCTCTTCCAGAAAAGAGAAGAAGGAACACTCCTTAATTGATTTTATGAAGCTGGTATTACCCGGGTTTCAAATTCAGACAAAGATAGTGAAAAAAAAAGAAAGCTAAATACCAATATCCCTCATGAATATAGAAACAAAAATCCTTAACAAAATATTAGCAAATAGAATTTAGCAATATATTTTAAAATTCCACAAAACCAAGTGGTCTTTATTCTAGGGATGCAAGCGTATTTCAGTATTCAAAAAATCAATCGATATTAACATAATCATATTAACTAGCTGAGAAGAAAGTCACATGATGTCACATAATAAAGAATTTGTCTGGTCTTTGTCCCTGGTTTCTGAGAAGGAGCTTCTATAACCCTTGGAATTGCCCCCTGACAAGAGTGTCTTGGTCATTCACTGTGGGCCCTGGGACCATGCCTGAGTTATGCTAATTCAGTAACTCATGATGGGCCCCTAGATAGTTTGGGAACGGGGACTGGCTATGCCGGAAGGGCCAACCTTGCCTTTAAAGGGTTGGGGCTTTGAACTACATGATATCAGCCCAAATTCCCAGGGTCCAGGGAAGGGAGTGGGCTGGAGATTGAATTCAACCACGTGATCAGTGATTCAAGCCATCGTGCCTTTGTAATTAAACCCCAGTAAAAACTCTGGGCACCAAACTTGGTTGAGCTTCCTGGTTGGTGAACATATTGATGTGCTTAGAGGGTGAGACATCCTGATTCCCTCGGAAGAGGACACAGAGTCTCTGCACTTTGGACCCTTTGGGTCCCTTCTTTTGGCTGCTCCTAATTTGTATCTTTTATCATAAAAATGTAATAGTAAATGTAGGGCTTTCCTGAGTTCAGTTCTGGCTGAATTTGTAGCCAGCTGGTCAGAAGTTTGGGTGGCCTGAAAGAACCAGAATTCGTTGGTGGCATCGAAGTGAGGGCAGCCTGGTTGGGGACTGGCATCTACACTAACTTTAGGGAATTAGCATTGGAATTACATTGGAGTATTGCGCATGATCATATATATTGATGCAGAAAAATAATTTGACAAAATTCAATACCCCTCCTCAGAAAAACAGGAATAGAGAGAACTTCCTCAGCTCGGTAAAGAGAACCTACAAAAAGCCTACAGCTAACATACTTAATGGTGAAAGAATGAATGATCTCCCTCTAAGACTGAGAATAAAGCAGAGATAGATGTACACACCCACCACCCCTACTTCATATAGTCCTGGAAGTTCTAGCCAGTGCATTAAGGTAAGCAAAGGAAGTAAAAGGCATACAGTACAAAAAGAAAGAAATCAAATAACGTCTACTTGCAGATGATGTCATGATTTATATAGAAAATCCCAAGGAATCTGAAAAAAAGAAAACTTCTAGAGTAATTGAGTTCAGGAAAGTCATAGAATACAAGATCAAAAGTCTGCCGTGTTTCTATGTAGTAGCAATGAACACCAGAGACTGAAACTAAAAATAGAATACCATTTATATCACTCAAAAATGAAACACAGGTGTAAATCTAACAAAACATATGCAGGACTTGTATACTGGAAACTGCACAAAGCTGATGAAAGAAATAAAAAAACTAAATAAAGAGACATATACCATGTTCATAGATTGGAAGACAACATGAATAAAGGTGTGAGTTCTCCTCAAATTAATACATGGGCTTAAAACAATTGCTATTGAAAACCCACCAAGACTTTTTGTAGCTATAGATAAAATTATTCTAAAATTTATATGGAAAGACAAAGGCACTAGACTAGCTAAACGATTTTGAAAATGAATAAAGTGGGAGGAATCAGTTTACCGAATTTTACAGCTGTGACACTTTGATGGAGGTGTAGTCACATACGTCAATGAATCAGAGCAGAGAGCTCAGACATGGGCCCACAGAAATGTGCTCACCTGATTGTGACAAGGGCACAAAAGCAATTCAATGGAGGAATGATAACTTTCTCAGCAGATGGTCCGAGAGCAACTGGACATCCGTAGGCAAATAAAAGAACATCAACTTAGGTCCACTGTATACAGAAGTTAACTCAAAACTGATCATAGACTTACATGTATTCTTTTCTTTCCGGAGAGGAAAAAGGTAACAGAAATTCTTTGAGAACTAGGGTGAGGCAAAGAGCCCTTAGACTTTTACATCAAAAGCCTGATCTAGAAAAGGAACAATTGATGAATCAGACTTCTTCAAAATTTAAAACTTTTGCTCTACAAAAGACCCTGTTCAGAGGATGAAAAGACCGAGTGGAATGTAATATTTTTGAACCATCTATCTGACAAAGGACTAATAACCAGAATACATTTTTTTAATCTCCACAGTAGAAAACAAACAATTCAGTCAGAAAATGGGCAAAACATAGTGAGCAGCTAGGCTGAGGCCATGTGACTAGTTTTACTTAAAGGGCTCTGAGAAGAAGTGATACATCACTGCCAGTCACACTATGTAAGAGGTGGTGTGCGTTTTTCGCGTTTTCTCTCTTCCCCTTCCGGGAAGCCATGTGTTGAGATGGTGCCTCCCATCGTGCAGGGGCCTGGGTCCCTGAGTCACTGCTTCGAGGAGAGAGTCTCTGGTGAGTTGTTCATCTTACATACATTGGGCATCACATGAGCAAGAGACAAGCCTTTGGTGTGTTATGTGACTGTAACTTATGGAAATGTTATTGTGACGATAACCTGTTCTATCTGACAAATGCAGTAATGAACTATGATGTCATGATTTAATACACATTTTTAGATCCTTGGGCGATTATGTGACTTCCGGGTTTTCAGTTGTTTATAATTAATGATGCCACAATGACTGTCTTTGCTTATGTAATACACTTAGTGCAGGGTTTTCTTTGGAGTAGAGTAGGGGTGAAGATTGTTCCTGGGATATTTCTTAAAGCATTGTTACTAATGAAAGGAAATAAAAGCTTCTGTTATTCCATGTATTAGTGTCTGATATACAGAATTTGGCCATCAGAACTTTGTTGAATGAATACTTTCTAATACTTGCCACCACTAATCTTGCTAACTGTTGCTATTACAAAAGTAATAGTATACTATTTTGCTACTGTATACAAAAGTACAAACCATGTCTTTGGCAATTAATAGGCATAAAGTGAGTCTTCCCTGATATTTCAGTTTGCATGGCTTTGGCTGGAAGTGAGGTTGATCACCTCTTTCATGTATTTGTTCACTGACTGTAATCCTTCTTTTATGAATTTCTAGAAGAAGTGTTTGCAATTGAGAAACAAAACAGGAGCTTTGTCTGGTGAGGTTATTTTTCTTTGTCAACTTTTCCAAAATAGCAATCAATCATAATGGAAGGTGAAAGGTATACTCTCACTTTCTCTGACTATAGCTCGTTATATGGAACAAAGCCAACTCTCTTAGCTGAGGTTAGCTTTAACTAACTTTTCAGCTGAGATTCTCAAATGTTCTTTCATTACGTTCTTCCAAATGTTTAATTAACTACACTGATGATTAATTAACAGACACCGCTTCTGCCATCTGGAACAGGCTCCCTCTACCTCTTGCCTTTATCATTTCTCCAGTTCAGTTAAGATCTTGGCGAACGCATTTGTCTGCCTTTTCATCTTATTTGTCTACCTCTTTTCTTTTTGATGCTTAATGCCTTGGAGAATTCAAGGGAGGAGGACTCCTGCCTAGGAAAAGTCTAGGAAAATTCACTTGGATTTTCTGCATCCATACCACAAAGTTTTGTTACAGTAATGTATTTGCTTCTATTGTCTATAAAGCCATAGTAAGTTGTTCATTAGCAAGTATGAAAAAACCTGAATAACAAGCAACAGGGCTTTCCTCGCTGTGGCCACTACTTTTTCGGTGCCCTTCCAAACACAGTATCACACACCGTTATCAAAGCAAATTGCTCACACTTCCTGGCGTGGCCCCTGATCCACATCCCTACGTGTCCTTGTAGACACCGTTCCTTTGGCCTGGAGAGCCCTTTCTCACCTTTTCCCCCTGAGAATCCTTCTTATTCATTAAGACTCACACTTATGTGAGCATGTCTGTGAGGCTCCCTGACACCAGCCCACGAGCTCCGCTCTCTCCCCACATTTCTGCAGGATGCGTCCTCACTGCACAGCTCTCTCCTCCTCCAGATTCTGAGTCATTAAGAACACATCTTCTCGGGCTTCCCTGGTGGCGCAGTGGTTGGGAGTCCGCCTGCCGATGCAGGGGACGCGGGTTCGTGCCCTGGTCCACGAAGATCCTGTGTTCCGCGGAGCGGCTGGGCCCGTGAGCCATGACCGCTGAGCCTGCGCGTCCGGAGCCTGTGCTCTGCATTGGGAGAGGCCATGGCAGTGAGAGGCCCGCGTACCGCAAAAAAAAAAAAAAAAAAATGGTGCTGAGAAAATTGGATATTCACATGTAAAAGAATGTGAATACTTCACATTACACCATTCACAGAAATTAACTTGAAATGGATTAAAGAGTTAAATGTAAGACTGGAAACCCTAAAACTCGTAGAAGAAAACGTAAGAAAAAAGCTCTTCCATATGAGTCTTAGCCATGATTTTTTGGATATGACACCCAGAGCACAAGCAAAAAAAGCAAAAGTAAATGCATGGGACTACATCAAACCGAAAGGCTTCTGTACAACAAAAGAAACAATCAACATTATGAAAAGACAACCTACAGAATGGGAAAAGAAAATTTGCAAACCATGTATCTGATAATATTCAACATATATAAAGAACTCATACAACTCAACAGCAAAGGAAACCAGAAAAAATCCAATTGAACAGTGGGCAAAGTACTTAAACAGATATTTTTCCAAAGTAGAGATATGAATGGCCAACAGGTATGTGAAAAGATGTTTAACATCACTAATCATTGAGGAAATTATTACCTCACAATGTCAGAGTGGCTATTATCAAAAAGACAAGAGGTCACAGATGCTGGTGGGAATGTGAAGAAACAGGAACCCTTGTGCACTGCTGGAGGGAATGTAGGTTGGTGCAGCCACTATGGAAAACAGTATGGAGGTTCCTCAGAAATTAAAAATTGGACTACCGTATGATCCAGCAGTTCTACCTCTGGGAATATACCTGAAGGAAGTGAAAGCATTATGTTGAAGAGCTATCTGTACTCCTGTGTTCACAGCAGCACTGTTCACAATAAACAAGACATGGAAACAACCTAAATGTCCATCAACACAGAATGTATAAAGACGATGTGGTACATATATACAATGGAATATTATTGGGCTATGAAAAAGGAAGTTCTGCCATTTGTGACAGCATGTCTTGAGGACATTAGACTAAGTGAAATAAGTCAGACAGAGAAAGACAAACACTACATGATATGATCCCACTTATGTGAAATCTGAAAAGAAATTCATAGGAAAAAAAGAGGTCAGATTTGTGGTTACCAGAGGCTGGGGGTGAGAGTTGGGTGGGTTGAAGGAAGATGGTCAAAGGGTACAAATTTCCAGTCATGAGATAAATAAGTACTGGGGATGTCATGTACAAGTTCACTATAGTTAACACTGCTATACAGTATATTTGAAATATATCATGTATGTGAAGAAAGTAGATCCCAAGAGTTCTCATCACAAGGGAAAAAACATTTTTTGCTTTTTATTTTTTTTTTTGTGCCTATATGAGATAATGGATGTTAACTAAACTTATTGTGATAATCATTTCACAATATATATAAGTCAAATCGTTATTATGCTGCGCACATTAAACTTATGCAATGCTTTATGTCAATTACATTTCACTATAACTGGAAAAGAAAAAGAAAGTGCTCATTCCAGGATTGGACTGATTCCTTCCATAGATGATAATTCTCACAAAACTTGGATGGCTTTCTAAAAGTTAAGGATAATTCTTACATACACATGTGTAGAATACATAATTGGTCTCTTCAATTAAAATCACGTGTTATGAGTTATAAAAATCCAGAGTGTTCCTCCCAGGTTAATTTGGTTGATTCTGTGGTTTCAGCACTTCCACAGCCCAAGGCATCTTGACATGACCTATGTCCAGGGACAGGGCTCACCCTCCGAGGGTCCCTACGATACTCGTGTGGCCCTAACGTTTGAATAGGACGGGAACAAAATGCACCCCATGGAGCTCAATAACTGCCCAGACTCCCAGGAAGGCAGTATAAATGATGGAGGAGGGACTGGGGGAAAGAAACAAGGGTGAAATGTAACTCCTTTTCAGGAGGCAAAGCTTATACCAAGATACAAATGTAGAGGCCATGTTAATGTGGGCAAGTTGCCATTAGCACCCTCATCTCACCCAGAAGACCAAGGATGTAGCATCCCGCCAAGGGTCATCAAAAACCCCTTTATACAAGTGGAGAGCTTCAAATGCTGATGAAGACACGGCCCCAGCTCCCATCAGGGACCGCAGGGGACAAAGGAGTCTCCCAGCCTCAGGGAGGAGCCTGGGTCTGCGGCTCTGTATCTCATCCTGTGATCAGCTTCGGTCATTAGGAGTGAAACTCCCCAGGAGCCTTTTGCCTGAAATGGGGTGTGTTAAGTTCCAGACAGTTCAGGTCAATATTGCGGGCCATTAACTCAATGTTTTTGTTTAAAGATGAGTGGGAATGAGTAAATAATATCCTTCCTCAAGAAAGTTTCCCAAACACAGGATACAGACGGGCCTTCAGAGACTTCCAGCCTGGGGTGCACATGAGTCAGCTCACTGTGCCTCTTCCATGGTGACTTTGGGTTCTGAAATTTCTGTGGCCTGAAATGCCCATGGCTGTCACATTAGGGGGACAGTACGTTTAAAGAAATATGGAACCTAAGATGAGGACACTTCATAAAAGTAACAAAAAATTTGAGTCCACTGGCAACAGAATGTTCAATTAGGAAAATAGTTTTCAGTGATACTGCACAAGAGAATAAGAAAGTAACAGAAGGAGAAAGAACCTGAGGATGGAGGGGCCTGAATATTTTGTGACCTGTGTCACTGTTCAAATCTCAGGCGTTTGAACGCCAAAGAAAAAAATGCATGGGGGGAAAGAAAAACAAACAGATTTCCTCAGTTCTAAATAAAGCAATCTTCTATCAAGTTGCAGTAAGGTGGTAGGATTGTAGGTGATTTTTTTTCTTTATTTTCCAAACTTCCTAATGTTATTTTACTGTTTTGCTAATAATAATAAACTGATGAGTTAACCTAGCCATAGGTTAGCACAAACTCTTAAAAAAGGCTTTTAAACAATGACACGTGCAAATAAGAAGTTGTTGACAGGAAAACACTCTCACAGTGACCAGGTGGCATCCCCTGTCCCAGCCTCCACCCTGCACTGTTGCACCCCAGCCTCGAGGCTCCAGGTGCTTTGGAGAGGAGGGTCCAGCAGCACCCCACCTCTCATCTCACTCCTGTCTTGACTGCCTGTGTTCGTGCTGTGTCTCCTGCCCCACCTGGTACGGCTATGACCCACACCAGCTGTAGACATTCCATCTCACTCTGGAATCCCCAGGGACCTCAGACACCACCCATCCCACTGCCTGGGCTGGTGGGGGAAGGACCCTCCCAGGACAAGGGTGACTGTGGGGTTTGCTGCTCATCCAGGGAAATGACTCCCCCACCCAGCGTGACTCCCAGCGCACCCAGAAGGAGCCAATTACAAGCTGGCGCACTTTCCTCCAGGCGGCTGGCTGCAATAACCTTGATCTTGAACACACTTTTCTGCAGCACAGATAAGTACTGCTGGCTTTGATTTACAGAGTCTAGAGAGAGGGGTGACATTTGGGGCCAAGTGTCTCTTAGCAAAGCAGGAAAAACAAGAGTGGTTCCATCACCTTGAGTGTGCGGGTCAGAGAGTCCGGCTCTGGTCCGTTGAAGCAGGGGCTGAGCGGATGGGCCCGCACAGGGATGCTCTCCTGCCCGAAGCGCATCAGCGAGGGCCTGAGGCAGAGGGAAAATGGTCAAGTCATGCTTCCCTTCTAGGTGACCAAGAAGACCAGGGCTGCTCGGAGGGAATGCCTGTCCCCAGGAACAGGAGCCTCCAGAATTTCAGAACTTCTAAACGTCTCATTGCCAGATGACGCCCCAGCCTGGACTATGGACTTGTCTCCACAGCTGCAGCCCGAGAGGTCTGGTGCCTCTTCCCCAAATCCCTGCAACCGCCTCTCCCGCCTTTGCCCAGGGACTGCGGTTTGTCCTGTGAGCCTGGGACTCACTGGGCATCTGCTCTCTCACATCCACCATTTCCTAAACCACTGCTCCTCTGCGGTGGTTGCTGTTGGACGCGGCTGCCCTCTAAATCCCCTGTTGCTGTCATCTGTGCATCGTCTGGTCCCCTCCATCTTTCAGCCATTCGCTGCAAACAGCTCCACCTCAGGCCCCCATCCTTCGGTCCAGGGCAGCCCGCGGCTAGCGTGGACCAGCCCAGCCCCTGTTCTTAGTCCCTCACCTGCCTGCACCCCTTTCCCACCTTGAACCCAGATATGAGACTGCACTGAGGCAGCACCTTCCGACCATGGAGTGAGGCTGAGAGCCAGGCCCAGATGCTGCCCTGACATCCCTGAGCCTCTGAACCCAACGCAGAGCCTGCCTCAGTCACACTTCCCACTTTCCTAAGTCTAATACATCCCTGGGACTTCCCTGGCGGTCCAGTGGTTAAGACTCTGCGCTTCCACTGCAGGGGGCAGAGGTTCGATCCTGGCTGGAACACCAAGATCCTGCATGCCACATGGTGCGGCCACAAAACAAACAAACAAAAACTAGGTCTAATACATTCCTGATGGGTGATGCAAGGCCTCTGTAAATTCATTGCCACTCGTCTCAGGTGAATCCACATTCAACAATACCTCTTTTTGTCTCTCCCAAACCACTCTTCGTTATCTCCCTGCTGCACTTCGCATCTTTTGCGCCTCCTTCGGCTGGCACGGTGCCCACTATGTGCAGAAGACCACGGATAAATGCCTGGCTTGAAAGCAAAGCCTAAGGCTTATTTGGGCTTTACAGTTGCTCAGTCCAATCTGTGGACACAACGCATTGGTATTTACGGTAAGATTTAGAATTACAGTGAGGGACCCAGAGGCTTCACTCATGTGAATTACAGACAGTGAAAAGATGCTAAAAGTCAGTCATCAAAAGGAAAAGGACACAGCAAGTAAGAGAAAGGCAGTCAAGCCAAGAAAATAAACAAAAAGAGGAAAAGGGGCTCTTGGAGTTCTGGGAATGGACAGCATCCTGAAAAAGCAGAGAGTCAAGGCGGAGACCGATCCGGTTGATATATTATCATTTTTATTGTTTCAGGGAACACTTCATGACTGAGCTTTCCAGTAAAAGGCATAAATGAGACCAAAGGGACATTGTTGTCTGCCTGGCTGTTTGGCATTTTAACAACTTGTGCTGATCCTTCCAGGAAGCAACATCTCTCTCTCTCTTTCTCTTTCTCTCTCTCTCTCTCTCTCTCTCTCTCTCTCTCTCTCTCTCTCTCTCTCCCTGTTTCCCTGTCTCTTTCTCTCTCCCTTGGTCTTCCTCTCCCTCTCCCTCTCTCTCCTTCTCTCTGTCTTTCTCTCTTTGTCTGTCTCTGTCTCTCTGTCTCTGTCTCTCCAGTGGCCTTGGCCTGGGGCCCTGATTCATGACCACACCCCCCATGCAGACACCAGGCCCCTTGCTGAGAGACTTAGGCTCCTGCTTCTGGTTTTACAAGCAGAGAAACTGAGGCATGGGGTTCAGTCCCCTGTGCACCCCACTTAGCCATGGTTAAGACCCTTGGCTCACCAGGACGGGCTTAGGAAGAAAAACAGAGATTCCCCTAAAGCCCAGCACGTGTTTCCGTCGTGAAGCCTGGTGTCCAGCTCCTGCCCGGCCCCCTCCCCTCCCCCGCCCCCAGACTCAGAGAAACTGACCAGCCGCGGGCTTGGCTCAGCTGCCGCAGGCGGCATTAGTGGGGACACTGCGGGATGAAGATGGACCCAGGCGGGACCTGGGCATCCACAGCAGGTATCAGGTGAGAGTGGGACGGTGAACTCAGGTATTGGAGGGAGCCCGGGAGCAGAAGCTTCTCCCAGCTCCCACCCAGGGGCGGGCACCGCAGGGCGGCCTCCTTGAGCTGAGACAGGAGGAGGCCTGCGAAAGCCACCCGCTTCTCAGTTCTAAGGGACTTTTGTTTTCCTGTGTCAAAGTGCACTGTCCTCCTTTTGGGAAGAGTTGAAGTTCTGAAGGCCCGTGGACAGCTTGTGTGCCGTGACCATCTGCTGACAACAGGCCCAGCAGCTCCAACCAAACCACAGGAGGGAGGGGTCACTGTGTCGTACGGGGCGGTCAGCCAGGGCCACGGCGTCGGGCACGGTCCCTTCACCCCAGCCCCCTGTGTTCACAAGGGTCTGTGCAGTGACTGGAGAGGGGAGGGGTCAGTATAAACATGAATCATTTCTCCTCTCCAGCAGCTCATCACTTCATCTTTTTAATTCTTCCCGATACCGCATGTTTCAAGCTTAGGGTTTTGTTTGTATTTTTATTTATTTGCTTATTTTTAATTGGAGTATAGTTGATTGACAATGTGTTAGATTCAGGTGTACAGTAAAGTGACTCAGTTATACATGTACAGCTTTATCTATTCTTTTTCAGATTCTTTTCCATCATCGGTTATTATAAGATATTGAGTAGAGTTCCCTGTGCTATACAGTAGGTCCTGGTTGTTTATTTTATACACAGTAGTGTGTATCTGTTAATCCCAACCTCCTAATTTATCCCTCCCCCACTTTCCCCTTCAATAACCATAAATTTGCTTTCCATGTCTGTGAATCTATTTCCCCGTTGTAAATAACCTCATTTGTATCATCTTTTTCGATTCCACGTATTAAGTGACACTGCAAGTTGTATTTTACCCACCTTTTGTGTCTTCTAACTCAGCTATAGGAAACCGTGTTGGTGGCAGCAGCCCTTGGGGATGGGAGCAGAGAGGCAAGCCCTGCACCCTTATCAGAGGGGCTCAGGTCCAAAACCAGGGACCCCTGAGGATCTGGGCGTGAGTGGACGTGAGGCCAACACAGTTCAAAGGGTTCCGTGCTGTGTGGCCGAGAGGGGCTGCTGGGCGGCCGCTATGTG
Source organism: Lipotes vexillifer (assembly GCF_000442215.2). NCBI lineage: Eukaryota > Metazoa > Chordata > Mammalia > Artiodactyla > Lipotidae > Lipotes > Lipotes vexillifer. The sequence continues at coordinate 318,863 of NW_006770989.1, forward strand.
GATAACCTCCTGTTGCAAAGCTGCCGGGCACTGATAGAGGAAAAGGCTTCAAAGCGGCTTCTTGACGGGCTTCTCCCTGTAAGAAACAGGGCCGCATTTCTCAATCGACTTGAATTCCTCAGAGCAGGCGGGGGTTCAGCCCGGCTCCACTGGATCCGTGTCTCGTGGGGGGCGGGATTTCTCCATTTCCAAGCCAGAGCCACACCCCCTCTGTGTGGCCAGGAGGCTCCTGCTGTCCCTTTGGACCTTGGCCTGAAGCCCAGAGGCTGGCAGGGATGTGAGAGCGTCTGAGAACCGCTTTCCCCTCCAAAAATTGATTCATGCTTTATCGGCAGATGTGATTGATATTTCTTCCTATGAGGAGACAAAATGTCAGGTTTAGAGCATGATTCCCAAGTTGGGGGGCAGGCAGCCACCATCCTTTGCCCCGTCGCCTCTGAAGTTTTCCTTTATGATGTGTGAGATCACGAGGCCTAATGTCCAAGCTCATCAGCTCCAGTGATACACCAAGTCCCAGCTGAATGCTTTTCTCTGGATCTGACGCTCTCAAATGGAGCCACAGCACTGGGGAGGCATGGGGAGGGGTTCCTTCACAGCCCCAAAGACCACAGAGAACTCTGTTCTCTGGAATATTGCATTTCCATGATGTTCGGGGACTCTGAAGTCAAGCAAACACCGTGGAGGTTTGTGTCGAACCAGACGCCTTGATCTGCTGGAAGGTGGCTGCCCCCGAGGACGGGCCCGGGACCTGGGAGGCAGGACCTCACAGTCTGAGTCTGGGCTCCACCTCTTTTCTCCTGCTTGGATGTGACTTTGAGCAACTTACTAAACATGCTCAGTCCACATTTCTGCATTTGAAGAAAAGAGGTAATAATAGTACCTACGTGTAGGGCTGTGGGGACAGTTCACCGAATGACAGTGTTAGAGGAGCTTTGTTGGTCCAGGCCTGAGTCAGTGCTGCCACCACGCTGCCCGACACCAGCAGGTCCACAGCACACATCAAGTGTCTAAACGGAACCAGCCCCAAGACAGGGTCCCATTTGACCAAACGCTGTGCCTGGAGGGCCCCCCTTGTGTCTCCCCAGGAGCAGCGGCTCAGGGACACCCACTAATTCATAGGACCAGCCGCTGTGAAGGGGGAGGCTGGGATGCCTGGGGCTCCCACAGCTGTGTGGGTGGGTCACTGGCTGAACAGGCTTCACAGGGAGAGGATGGGGTTATTAGGCAGGGGACACGATAAAACCCCGGAACTTTCCACCTCTCCTGGGACTCCTGGCGTTATTTTGATATCAGGAGCCGTGGCTGGACAGTCCCACCCCATCCTGTGATGTTATCTGGACCAAGTAAATCAAAAGGCCATTCAGGGTACTCTGTTCAGTCCAATATCTAACACCGTTATTTCCCATGCCTCCCATCTCTGAGTCTCCCCATTTAATCCTCCAAAATCAAACCAAAAGTATGCAAACTGTTGGGAGGTGCCCTCAACAAAATGGGAGGTTTGCCAACAGAATTCCACAGTGAGCCCAGAGCTCACCCACAGCAAATGGAACAGTGAGGTGGTAGAAGGACAGGGGCAGAGGTGCCAGAGCTCGTTAGGGGCACCGAGGGACACGAGAAGATGACACTGTCCCCGGCTGGGCTGGCGTCGGGGTGGGGGTGGGGGGATTCCACCCAGATTGCCTGCCTGGAGACAGAGCAAGAAAGTGCTTCCGGAAGAGGAGAGCACAGATCTGGAATATTCAGGAGAAAAGGAAGGAAGGGAAGACGTGAAAGGAAGAAAACAGAAAGAATAAGAAAGAAGTTACAGAGAGAATTCGAAGTTACCTGTTAGGCTGAGTGGTCCAGAGTCATGTACCTAAAGCTTGCCCGATCCACAGGAGCTATCATCTGGGGGTTCCTCACCCCAGGGTACAGTAGGGTGAGGGTTGAAAAACCACGACGCATGGGCCAAAGCCGACCTGCCTCCTGTTTTTGTATGACCCATCAGCTAAAAACAGTTTTTACATTTTTAATGGTTGGAAAACAAATCAAAGAAAGAATAACACTTTGAGACACGTGAAAATTATATGGACTCTAAATTCCGGCATCCTTAAGGGAAGCTTTATTGGAACACAGCCAGGCCTATGGGTTCGCCTCTTGTCTGCGACTGCTTTCCTGTTCCAACAGCAGAGCTGAGCTGCTGAGACAGACCACACAGCCCATGAAGCCTGAAACATTTACTCCCTAGACTTTATATAAAGTGTTAGCGGATGCTACACAGAGCTGGCCTTTAAGCAGTGGGCTCGGGTATGTTTTGGATCCTTCGATACAGGAGAAGAGCGAACAGGCCAGGGGAGGGGCAGAAACTGGTGCCACATGCATGTGTGAAAAGGCCGGGGGATTCCCTGGTGGTCCAGTGGTTAGGACTCCGCACTTTCACCGCTGAGGCCCCGGGTTCGATCTCTCATAGGGGAACTAAGATCCCACAGGCCGAGCAGTGTGGCCAAAAAAATAAAGAGGCCGGTGCCCCGTAATTCCTTAGGTGGCATTCCAAGGCAACACTGACCAGGGAGAGTTGGTGTCTTTGGCTTTTTATGGCCAAATATTTCTTTTTTTTAAAAGCACAGCCTCATAATAAAATAGAATCTCAGAAATCTGTGCAATACGGTAGAATGGGGACACCCATCCTAGAAGTCCTCCGCTGGGTTCTCGTTTAAAGAAAACTGTTAGGCGTGCTGTAGTCACCCCAGCTGGGAGAACCGAGATGCCCGGCCTGGAGCTGGGCTTCTCCCTGGCCATCCTGGGCCCGGCAGGCTGGCCTCCAGCTGCCTTCCCAGAAAGGCCTCCCTCCTCCTTGCTGTTGAGGTCGATGTCTCATCTTAATCCTTGCTAGCTCTCAGGGGAATAAAATGCCCATCAGTGACCCCTTTGACTTTCCACATTTTGTTCCTTGTTCTCAGAGAGGGACTTCAGCTGGTGCCCTCACCTTTCCAGGTCTGTCTGGTCTCTCACAAGTGCTGCTGCAGCCACACGCTATGCACAGCCCTCAGCTGACAGATGCCCCTCTTGGAGCTATGTCTATAAAGCTAGTAGTTTCACAAAATAGGACTCCCCCCACGCCGCCGCCGGCTCCGCACCAGAACACCGCCCAGGTGGCGGTGACTTCATGCACGTGTACACCTGTGTCCACGAACACACACTCACGGGGTGCCTGGAGTCCCCTCCCACAGTGTGCCCGGTACTGGTCACTGTCAGACCAGCACGCTGGGCCCAGCGGTCAGTGGCCAGGCCCAGCTCTAATTGCCCACCATACAGGTTTATGATTTTTTTAATGTGTCTGTGTGTATGTATTTGTATTTATGGCAAAAGAAAGCTTAAAACTTACTTGATAATTTTTATATTTTATAATAAAAATGGTAACATCTTAAAAATGATATTGCAACAAAGCTCCCTTCCTAGTTGATGGCAGGGGAGGTGTCCTATCTTACTTTCAAAAAAGAGCAAAGTTGGGGTGGAGTAGGGAAGGATGGGGACTTTGGGGTCAGCAGATGCAAACTAGTACGTATAGGATGTATAAACAATAAAGCCCTACCGTACAGCACAGGGAACTATATTCAGTATCCTGTGATAAACCATAATGGAAAAGAATATGAAAAAGAATGTGTGTGTGTGTGTGTGTGTGTGTGTGTGTGTGTGTAACTGAATCGCTTTGCTGTACAGCAGAAATTAACGCATCATTGTAAATCAACTACACTTCAATAAATTCTTTTTAAAGAAATGAAATACAAAAGAATAAAAAAAAAGAAAAAAGAACAAAGAGAACTAGAGAAAGCAAGGTCCCAGTTGAGCACTTTAGTTCCTAAGAAAAAAGCCACAGGGAGAAATTAGAATTATTCCTTTTTAGAAGGATTTTTTAATGTCCTGCCACCAGCGTAGCAGCATGCGTGCCCATGAATCTATCAGCTCATTGACGCAGGTGCTTATGGAACATCCAGAGCACATTTCCTGTGCTTCACGTCTGTTTTGTCAACCTACGTGTGCCCAGCACCCAGTGCGTTGCCTGACAAATAGGAAGAGCTCAATAAAAGGCCTAAAATATGTAATGAATTGTGCTGGCCTCAGAATCGACCCAAACTGAGGAAGGTCTGACGGGAACCAACCTGCAGGAGGCTTTTCTCTGCTGGAGGGAGTGAAGGAGGGTGGATGTTGAGATGGAGGGAAGAGGGGCTTGCATCCCCTAACGGCAGGTAGGGGCCTGGGATGGGGTGGAAGCCTGATGTCTGTCCCAGATGCTGGTCTTCCTGCCCTGTGCCCAGGGCGTAGGCCTGAGCCCATGGGGAGAAAGGCTGCAGGCCGAGAGGGGAGGCGCCACGTGACACACAGCCCAACCCTGGCACCCGAGGGCCGAAGCCGGCAGCACCCAGGAGGACAGCAGCCGCGCTGAGGAGCTGGCCAGTCAGCAGCTGGGACCAGGAAGACAGCTCCCAGGAGGCACATTGCTGGAAGACGGCAATGTGGAAGACCGGCGCCAGATGGGACCAGATTTTTCCAGAACTTACATCTTTCATGGGAACCCCTCTGGTACCCAGAAGGCCACCAGCCTAGAAACTCAGCTATCTTGTTCCTGCAAGTAATGAGCTGCAATTCTACATGATTTTAGGTGCAAATCATATAGTTACTCCTTGGGCCTCTTGAAGCTGGAAGTTCAGGATTCTTGCTCCTGCATCCTCCAGGGATCACTGGACCCCTAGCGGGTATGGAGGGGAAGGAGTCCTGGCAGCTGGGTCCTGGCCTGGGTCACTGGCTGGGGCAGAACCATTGATGGTTGGTGGCCTGGTGGGTCTTTGTCTCCCGAACACAGGGAGAGTCGGGCCAGCTGCTTGCTTCCCCCAATTCTACCTTGCAAGTCATTTTGTTTGGAATCCAGATCTCTTATTTCAAGGCCTATTGCTAAGCAAATTTCTTAGATAGAATTTTTCTAAGGCTCAAAATTCTAACGGATTCTTAGCTAACAAATATCTTTTACCTGCTAGATGGTTTCCAGTTGCAGTGAGATAGAGATAAGATGCCTCAACCTGGCGTTGATTCTGTCAAAGCTGCTATGTTTCTCCACCTCCTTTTCCTTTCTGACACCATATCCTGGGCTCCAGCCCACACTACCAGACACATGCAGGCTCATAACTGTCCTTGACAATTAGCTCAGCGTCCAGCAGATAATAAAGAAGAAATGAAATCATCTCCTGTCACTTTCAGCCCATGTGGTTGGGCTTCTGTCCCCAGAACCTAAAGATATTAAGAACCGCCCAGCACGACTTACACTTTCCAGCTGGGATCGTACTCCCATCCTGGCTGCCAGTGTCACGGGGATCAGGCCTTGGTCACCGCTTACTGACACCTCACCAGTAATCGCTAACATGATGGACGACACTGATTCCAGCATGGGCCTCTCCAATCCATTATGTCCTCTTCCAGGAAGACCATCCACCCAACTGCCAGCCCTACCACGTCATCTTCTTGGCTGTAATAGGCTGAATAACGGTCCCCAAAGATATACAAGTGCTGTGATCCCTGGCCCCTGCGATATGACCTTATATGGAAACAGGGTCTCTGCAGATGTGCTTAAAGTGAAAGATCCTGAGATGGGGAGGTGATCCTGTATCATCCAGATGCACCCCACAAGTGCAATCACAGGTGTCCTCGTAAGAGGGGGACAGAGGGAGAGGAGGGGCAGCATAGTTACACAGGCAGAGACTGGAGTGCTGTGGTCCACAGCCAGGAGCACCAGCTGCCTCCAAAAGCTGGGAAGGGCAAGCAAGGACCCTCCCCGAGAGCTTCTGGGGGGTGTGAGGCCCTGCCAACACTTTGATTTTGGACTTCTGGCCTCCAGAACTGTGAGAGAATATGTTTATTTTGTTTGAAGCCACCTGGCCTGTGATTTCTTATGGCAGCTGCAGGAAACAGACACTGACCAAAACCCTGTTGCTCTAAACCATAAAGCCCTCAGCAGTCTGGAGTCTGGGCATTCTTCTGCCCCCCCCCCCACCCTTCATGCCTCACCCCCCAACCCCCATGCTCATGCTGACAGCCTAAGAGCTCCCACTGCCGCCGCTCTGCCCACCTGGAGAAGGTCTGCACACAGCTCCTGTCTCACCTTGAAAATCATCTGCTGTCTGAAGCCTCAACCATCTGCTCCACCTGTTCAGGGTATTTGGTTCTAAGTTCCCCCATGTATCCTACAACTTGCCCATTTTTCTAATTATGTGTCTTCTACTAAACTGTAAGGTCCTTAAAGGGCAAGGACTGAAGGCCCTCCGTTCTTAGCACAGTGTGTGTCATAGAGTGGAAGGCTGGCAAATATTTCCCTATTTAAATAAAATTGCTTCTGTGCAACAGTTTTAGACTGGCGCTCACGGCCTCCTTCACACTCGCCTCTTTTAGCTTCTGGCACACCGTCTCCCTCAGTCCCCTGGGACCCAGTGGTCGTCGTTCCTCATCCTTCTGCACTGGCCTTCGCGCCCTGCCCACCTCACTTGCTTAGAGGGTGATCTTCAGTCTTCCTTCTTTCCCCCCCCCCACACCGACACT
>NW_006770989.1:325481-334236 GCF_000442215.2 Lipotes vexillifer
CTTTCCCACTAGAAATTTCTGCACAGATGTCCCCCAGGCACATTGAGCCTAACATGTCAAAAATTATTTTCTTCTCGTCTTTCTTGCCTATGAATCTGGACCAGCAGGGCCCCTGGGCTAGGATTCTAGAAGCTGAAGCAGGACCCAGGAAAGAGCAGGGTGGAGACAGGCAGGCTGGGGGCTGTGCAGTCAAGGACGTCCAAGGTCACTGTCCGCGGGACATTCCAAAGGAAGCTTCTCTTCCAAAGGGCTCAACGGAGACGCCAACCAAGACACCAAAACAGGCCAGTGGGGAGGGGCTTCCAGGAGGGACCCAGCCTGTGGAAGCCCTCTGTAGAAGCAAAGACCCCAGAGGCTTCTCAGGGGCACTTTAAGATGTCACTGTGAACGACAGCCACCCCTCCTGCATCTCCTCTTTCCTTCCACTCAGCCGTCCAGCTAGAAGCCTCAAAGTCATACTCATCCCCGTCTTGCCTCTAACCCGCAGCAGCGAGCAGGTTGTGTGGAAGGCACCCCTGAGGATCTCCCCTCATCCCCACACCTCTTCTTGTCTCCAGCTGGAACCAACCAAAGGAAGCTCTCTTCCCACACCCATCACTCCCAACTTGCCAAAATCCAAATCTGCCTTAAAACCTACTCTCCCCCTGCCTCCAGGGTGAAATCTGAGCTCCTAAGCAGGACGCCCGAATCCTTCACCCACGCAGCCCTGCCCCTCCTCAGCCTTGCCTGCTGCCAAGCCCCCTCTCGCTTTAAACCCTGTCTTTCCCAGCCTCCCCTGCCTCTTCTGCCTGCAAATTCTGGCTCATCTTCGGGAGCTCTACCCCCGCGCCCTTCTGTTCCCATGCCCCCAGCCTGTGCCTTCTGGCAGGTCCCCGTTTTCGGGGCTCTGTGATGCTTCACGCTCACCTCCTGCGTCGCTTATCACACTATTCTGGGATATTTGTTTCCATATCCATACACCTCACTAAACAGCAAGCTTCGTGAATCCAAAGATAACTTCTTTTTTTGTTAATTAATTAATTTATTTATTCATTTTATTTTTGGCTGTGTTGGGTCTTCATTGCTGCGCGCGGGCTTTCTCTAGTTGTGGCGAGCGGGGGCTACTCTTCGTTGTGGTGCGCGGGCTTCTCATTGCGGTGGCTCCTCTTGTTGCAGAGCGTGGCGGAGCACGGGTTCTAGGCGCGCAGGCTTCAGTCGTTGTGGCATGAGGGCTCGGTAGTTGTGGCTCGCGGGCTCTAGAGTGCAGGCTCAGTAGTGGTGGTGCACAGGCTTAGTTATTCCACAGCACGTGGGATCTTCCCGGACCAGGGATCAAATCCATGTCCCCTGCATTGGCAGGCAGATTCTTAACCACTGCACCACCAGGGAAGTCCCAAGATAACTTCTTATAAACTTTCATATTCCCAGAGTAGCTTGGAACCCAGCACGTTGCAGACACTTCAGTATTTGTGAAATGAGTGAATATAGGATGTAAGCAAAGGTGATAACTCAGGACAGAAAGGAAGAAAACATGCCTGTAAGACAGGTCCCAGTGACTCCATACTTCGCTTTCTTAGTCCACTTGGGCTGCTATAACAAAACGCCATACGCCAGATGGCTAGTAAAGAACAGAGAGTTGTTCCAGTTGTGAAGGCTGGAAGTCCAAAATCAAGGTGGCAGCAGATTCTGTGTCTGGTGAGGCTGCTTCCTCACAGATGGCCGTCTTCTCACTGTGTCCTCATGTGTTGATAGGGGCAGAGAGCTCTCTGGGACCTCTGTTATGAGGGCACTAATCCCATTTGTGGGGGCTCTGCCCTCACGACATAATCGCCACCCAAAGGCCCACCTCCTAATACCATCACTGTGGGGGTTAGCATTTCAACACTTGAATCTGGAGGGACACAAACATGTAGTCCGTCACACTCCCCAAGAGCTCCCATTGACTAGGCATCCACCTCAGGGAGAAAAGTTTTCTTAGCTTGTCTCAGCAGCAGAACAAGAGGTCAGGGAGTGAACAGTCCCCGTGCTTTGTCTGGGGCTGGACCTTAGGGATGAGGTCCAAGAAACTGACAAAGCCTGATGGATACGTGAGACTGTTCTCCAAATGCAGAGCTGGGTCTCATCTTCATGCACAGCTGAGAGACCAAGGTCCAGAGGAGCCACGTGACTGACCCAATGAAGTGACGAGTGTGTTTATCCCAAAGCAGGTGGGCAGAAGGTAGGAAAGCAGCAGCGGGAGAGGGGAGTGGATGGAGCCAGAAGGAAAGCTAAGTCGATTTAAACCAAAGCACTCCAGACATCTTTCCTCTCCTCAGTAGACATTTATTTCTCAAGGGCACCTAGAGCTCATTGTTTGTGTTGCCTTATAAAGAGCTTTTTCATGTGTATATTCCATAAACAAGCATTTATCTGTCTCTTCCACTGGATGAAGAGCTCCAGAGGAAGGGGGCACACTTCTCCATCCTTTAGTCCCCTTCCCACCACTCCACGCACCCCCAGTACACCCTTGGTACATGCACGGTCATGCAGTGTCCTCACTGCAGGCCTGCTCTGGCATCTGAAAGCCTGAGGCCATCTTACGGATAGCCAATGCCGCCGGTTTGGAGCAGCACCTCTCATCCTGTCTGGTCATGGTATTTTTCCCTGTTCCTCTTCCAGTTCCAGTTCTCCTGACCAGACTTGCCCTGGCACCGCACCCCCATTGACCGGATTTCATCTGGAAGCATCCTTTCCCCTCCCCAACCCGGGTTTTCTCTCAGGTTCCCTAACTTTGCCTTGAAACAATGACACCTCTCCAACAATGGACAGCACCACCTTCTCCTTGGCTTAGCTTACAATTCCCGGGTTCATTGTGTTTCCTTATCCCGTTATGGGGAGGAGGGGTGAACAGGGAAGAGCTTCCCTAAGACAGCAGCCAACCGGCCCTGGGAGCTGGTCATCTGCCTTTGCTCTCAGGTCCATCCCTTACCCTCCCCTGCGGGCCCCGCCCCCAGGGAGGTGAGCAGACAATGCAGAGTTTGATGCCCACAGAGGACAGTCTAGGCACCAAGGCCTCTCGGAAGACACTGAGACCCACGGAGAGCTATTTCACTGACGGGTAAAAGAGGTGACAGAGGCTATGTGTGCATGTAGCCAGGCGCACAGCCTGGACACGGGCGTCCCTCTCTCCTCCACTCTAGAACAGAGAGATGGAGATGGCAACAAGCCTCCCAAGCAGTGTCCGTGCCGCAGAGCCCGCCCTGGAACCAGCTCTGCATGGATGCTTCCAGAATCTTCCCCAGGCAGGGTAAGGTCCCAGGGGAGGACTACACTGTCCTCAGGGTCAGTACTAATGTGGACACGGGCGGTGCCACCTGGCCCTCTTCATCAGACCTCACCATGTCTCTCAGGAGGGAGGGAGCCAGGGGCTCTCCCTGGATGGCACGGATTGCAGCACACACTCTGAGCTGTGTACCTGCTCTGCGGGCGTGGGAGAGAGCCCCCAGGCCCCCGTGATGTAGAAGTCCGCCCCCTTCAGCAGCTGGGGCAACCTTTGTCCCAGGAGCAGGGGAACCTCAATTCACTGAGCTTTAAAAGAAGGTGAGAGAGAAGATGAGGACCTGGGAGGACAAAGCTGCTCCAGACGCTGGAAGGAGCGACTCTGTCCACACTGACAGGCTCCCATGCCTACAGGGGCCCTGACCCTCCTGACAGCCTGTGGGGGTCGTCATCCCCTCCTGATGCGAGAACGATGAGGCTCACAGGACGGTGTGACTTTTGCCAGGGCCCCAGTCCACCTCGGCATGGCTTGGTTCATGGGGAGGGAGGGTCCACAGGCCCCCAGAGTTTGGGGGATGCGAGGAGGTGCAAGATGAGGTCCCCTCCTCTGCTGGTGTTTGTCTCCCGTGTCCAAGTGAACGGAGCTTTGGGACAGGAGACATAGGAGCTGGGCGAGGCTGCCCAGGGCCACCCCTCTGAGTGGCCAGGGAGAACCTCTCTGGATGAGGGCCCCGAGGACTCAGCCAAACAGAGCAGACAAGGAGGCACGAGGACACAGGGCAGCAGGTCCCATGCCCATCGAGAAGAACAGGTGAGGGGACTCGCCGTCGGGCGGGGGGTCCTTGGAGGCCAGGGTAAAATGTTTGCTGAGGAGCAATTTTAAGGCTTTGAGCAAGGGAGTCACTTGGCAGATTTTCGTTAAGACACAGCCATCCCTCCGATAACTGGAAGATGGATCTGAAGGGAGCACAGCAAGAGACAGTCCAGTTGGGAGGCTCTTACAACAGGCAGGTGAGTGGGGGTGGGGTTGGGGGGTGTCTGGTCCAAGATGGGGTAGGGGGCTCTCTGTTGGAGACGGGCAGTGGAGGGGAGGGGCGCGGTGAGCACACAGCCAGCCTCTGGCTCCCGTGTTCCGCAGCAGTGATGGGACCATGATGGGGTCGTGCGCTGGCAGAGAGCAGCCTCCAGCAGAGGGAAGATCACGCCTCAAGGTGAAACACATCTGAGCAGAGCCAGGTTGCGTAATTCTCTGAACAAGCTGAGGGTAGCCTGGCCCGGGGCTCCCAAAGGGTGGGACCCACCCACCCCAGACAGAGCTGGGGGCACGCAGGCTCCTCACGATGTGATGGAGAACTCAGCAGCTCCATCTGTGCCCACAGGCGAGCATGGGGCGTCCCATGCCCAAGGCTGTTGTGCCCAAGGCTGTTGACTTGACTGGGGGTGACTTTGTTTACCCTGTTTCTCTCCCTGATGCTGACCCCCTCTCCTTCCACACCATCCCCTCCACCCAGGAGCCAGTGCCTGCGTCCTCGGGAAAGAGCAGAGCACACGGCTCAAGTGCCCAGGAGCCCGGGCCTGGGCTTGTGGGGACCACGTGCCCCCAGCAGCCCACGCATTCCGGGCCTGCTCCCAGGCTCCTCATGGTGTTACTACCCGAGGCATCTCGAGCCACCCACGCAGGGAGGGCCCCAGGAAGGCTGGGTCTGTGCTGGGCTCTCCCACTCTCCCACCCACCCAGAGGCCAGGTTTTCTGTTCTCCCCCAGCTGCAGCTTCAACCCAGTCCCTGCCCACCTTTCCAACCTGCAAAAGAACCTGCTTCAGTAGATACCGGAGAGCAGTTTTAAGCTCTAGGGCGTGAGACGTGGATCAGTGAGATGGAGCCAGCCTGCTCCATGCCCCGGCTCTACTTGTCCCCCTGACGTCGGGCTCCTGAAATGGTTTGCTGACAGTGATAAGCACTGTCTTCAAACTTCTTGCTAGGATTCTTTGTGTTTAGTCATAGGAAGAAAATTAATTCCCAAGAGTAATTCAAATTAATTCGTCATCTTAGCATTTTACCTATCTTCATGTTGGGAAACATGAAATTGTCACTATTTGATCATTCTGACCTACACAATGACAGTTTCTTCTGGTTCAACCTAATATTTTCAACCACCGATGGAATTCCTATTTATGTAGATGGGTTGGGAGGAAGATTTGTTTGCAAAGGTAACAGTAGAATCCCTCTTTGGGAGGGAACCCTCTTTTCTTTGGGGAAATCCCTTCATGGGCATTTGCAAAAGATAAGAGATGGCAGAAAGCTAGAGGGAGTGAAAATTGCTCTGCTTAATCAAATTATGACCTTCTCAAGCTTTTTTCTATTTTGTTCTGTTTTATTCTGTTGTCTCAAACAGAGGAATTTCATTTTCTCTGCCGGAGAAGAGGAAAGGCCCTGAAGGCTGGGCCGGGGACTGGGGGCGGGGGGTGCTCGAGAGGCACCCTGCACAGACCACCTCTTGAACGGAGGGAACGGGGTCCCGCCCCGAACACAAGCGTCCCTGGGACCTCTCATAAATACTGCAGCGCAGGGCCGGCCTTAGCCGTCCCGCAGTTTCACGTGTGACCGTAGAAGGCTGGGGGATGTGGGGACATCAGGAATACTTTACTCTGAAAATCCAAATCACCTGACCTCACACCTTACCGTCATCGTGACCATGACTTCGTTCCCTCAGGAAACCCCTGCCCGGCAAAGTAGAAGTTCCAAATAACTGTGTTTCAAGAAATCCCTGGCAAAATCCATTCAAAGGAACACAAAACTATTAGACTCTTCAATAGAGGACATTAACGACTATTTGCACCCCAAGATTCTTTGAACCTCTTGCCTCAAAGCCCTCACATTTCTATCTGTATTCCAATCCTAACTCTGATATCATGAACTTTACCTAATCCAGACTAACCCCCCGCCCCAGCATTGAAAGATGCTCTTAAACCCACCCCCAAATCCTCGTAAATGCCCCGACTCTGACTCCCCTCTCTGAGATGCTATTCAAACTGCCAAGGCCACGCTGCCCCGACCACGTCAGCAGTGGACTCGGCCCCCAGCAGGTCCTGTGGCATTTTCAGGGAACCGGGATTTGCTCAGAGCAGCTGTGCTGGATGCTGGGGGTACAAAGGTCAAAAATCCCGAAGTTCTGCGTCCTTGCTTTATGGAGCTTACCTGACGGCGCTGCAGACATCCATCCAGCCACTCATCACAAGTTAGTCAATGACTGATCATAATCATTTAAGCACCATTGTGGTAAATGCTACTAAAGAGGGCCCCAAAGAGGGGCAGTGCTGGCCAGGCTCTTGGGAAGCAGGGGCTTGTGGAGGAGCGACGGGGCTGAGCCTGCCAGGGAAGTGGGTGAGGCTGGTTTTCACCGTGGGGCAGGGTGGGGGCCCCAGAAGGTCTCAGGCTTAGTAAAAGGGACCCTCATTTGCAAAGTGGGAGAAGCCTGCCTCAGCCCACAGCAAGGGGACTTCAGAATCTGGACTGTGCATGGCAGTGCCTCAAATGGGGAAGGACTTGGCGGGCGGGAGAGGGCCAGGCAGCAGAGCGGGGAGAGGCCCAGAGGGGAGCCAGGGACAAGGGTGCTCAGGACGTAATCCTGAGACGTGGTTGTGAGCTGGGACGGGAATGGATGGTGAGGCAGGTGGTTCTCAAGGCCAAGTTACAGGCCTCTCTGGACCTTCAAAGAAGAGTCCCCAGGGGCCTGGACTGACGCCACGGGGGGAGGGATCCTGCAGCTGGGCAGACGTGAGGCTACAGAATAAAGGCCACCCAGTGCCCTATGATGACCTGTGGGAAGTTGGGGGGGACGGATGGGGGGCAGGCTTTAAGTGGCCCGAAGTCCTGTCCAGATTCTAAACTCTAGAAGATTGTAAAGGGAGGGCCTGGTGCTGGGCTATGAAAGCACACGGCCAGTCCCTGCAGCAAAGTGCAAGACTGGTCTCAGAAATGCAGGTGCAGCCCGTGGATGGATCTGGGCCGCCAGGTCGGGGCCGAGTGGCTTGATGCCGAGCTGCTGCGGGCCGTCCCGTCAGGAGCATCCTCTTCATTCCTCTCATAAAAGCGAGACTGGCCAGGCCGTCTGTGAGCGGGGGAAGAGGGACTCAGGGAAGAAAAACAAGTCAGAGACAAGAACCAGAGAAGGACAAGGGCAGGTTCAGGCGATGGGAGCGCAGAACCCCCGCTGGATGGGGACTCCTTTGCGGATGAGCGGGAGATGAGGTTGGGACAGCAGGCGGGGACCGGAGGAGCGGAGCCCGGGGGAGAACCAGAGGCCGCTTGGAGGGGTCTGGAGCAGCAAGGGGTTTATTAAAAGCAATGTCTCAGCCGGGACCGCCTGACGTGTGAGGGGCTGAAAGACCTCTGGGCGGCTCTGGCCTTCCATGGCTGGGGCCTCAGGTTGGCGTAGGGCTGTGGCCACAGGACGGCAGGGACAGGCCGGAGGGGAATCCCAGGGCCTCCCGATAGAGGGAGGGTGCGAAGGGGAGGAGGGGTCACTGGGGCAGATTGGCCGGGAAAGTGGAGGTGCTGGGGGCAGACAGAAGGCCCTAGAAAAGCGGGCTCCAGAGGTGAGGTCACCCCAGCCTCAGCACGGGACATGCTGAGCTCGCGGTGGAGGGTGTGACTTCCAGTAGGGCTGGATCAAAGCGAGGCCCAAAGACGGTCTCTTCCCCCACTAGACTGGACGCCGACGGAGATCCAGACCCTCGGACGGGCTGTCAGGTCCCGCGTGCCCATTACTCGTCCACGTATGATGGTCTTGCCCGTGTCTAATTGGTCGACCGTCCAACAGCAGCTGGGGAGGTGGCCGTGGCTATGGTGCCAGCCACCACACCACCTGTCCAGACGCAAAACCTCATCCCCATGCTGGGCATCAGGATGGGTGTGATCCAGCCCACCTGACAGAGGAGGAGTTCGATGACCTCTTCAGCCCCTGGAGCAGAATCAGACCTTGGACCCGTGCACTCTGCTGCCAGAGACTGTGCTCCTGCCTGTGGTGGCCCCGCTCTGGGTGGGCCAGGCGATCAGTGAGGATTTGTGAGTCACGAGAGAGGAGGGGAGACCTCAGCCACCGGGACAGGCAAGAAAACAGACACAGGAGCCAAAGGCCATGCACCTTCCCTCCCGCTTAGGGGTAAAAGGAGTGGGAGAAACTGTCATCCTGTCCTCCCCTCCATCCCCACCCTCATCCCGGGGACAGGACAGAGCGGGCTACCTCACCTCTTGGGAATTAGGTGCTTACAGGCTTCTTCTTGAGCTCTATCCTGGATGACTCATCTGGGCTGTAGGACAGTCAAAGTCTAAGGTGCTGGCTGAAGGCTAATTTGTTGAACTTTTGAGCTCTGAAATGAATGACAGTACATCCATCATTCCTGTGGAGGTGACCTTCCAAAACGTCTCTCTCTGTCTCTGTCTGTCTCTCTAAACACACACACACACACACACACACACACACACACACACACACACACACACACACACACACACAC
>NW_006770989.1:334508-340901 GCF_000442215.2 Lipotes vexillifer
CTACACACACACACACACACACACACACACACACACACACACACACACACACACACACACATACACACGCTCCCCTAAAGAATTCTGGGAATAATCATAAATGGGATAAGAAGACTTCTAGTCCCTGGGAGGGCCTGGCGTCTGTCTCTGAAACAAAAGCTCTGGTCTTCAGGCAACTGTCAGATGAGCTGCGCCCCCCTCTGAAACAGATGTCCCTGGCCACAGTCACTAACACGTAACATTCCGATGGAGCTAAATTCTCCAAAAGCACAGGGAATAAGCAGCACGGTGTGTGTGTGTTGGGGGCGGGGGCAGTGGAGCAAGTGACGCGCGTCCCTATCAGAACAAAAGATGATGAAAAAACAACGCAATGGACCTAAATCTCCTTTCCTTCCCATCTGTGCTGCTTAAATCACAACAGAGAAGCACACTGAGAGACAGCCGTTCTCATGAGGGTTCTCGTCTATTTCATGGCGTCTGTTTAAGCGCATTCTTACCCCGCAGTTGCTGGGGTGTCCGGAGCAGCTAGAGTCTTACTCGGCAGGGCTGTGCCCTGCCCTGCCCTGCCCTGCCCTTGGTGGCTGCCTCCCTAGTGAGCTGACATCCAGCTTATTTTACTTCTGAGATGCAATAGGCTTTCGACTGAGACAAAGAGCCTTTTTGTTCTGTGTGATTTGACTCTAATTTGGTTTTTGTTTTTGTTTAATTCTGCACATGGCCTCGGAGAGCAGCTGACTTTTGCCTGGACTATCTTATCAATGTTGACAACTCCCTTATTTATTTGCCATGGAAAATCCTCCTGTTGTGAATTACAGCATCAGATTCAGGGCTTATAACCGCCTGGCTGCTGCCTACCACCCTTTCTAGTTAAGAAGACGCTTGGGACTTCTCCGGTGGCACAGTGGTTAAGAATTCACCTGCCAATGCAGGGGACATCGGTTCGAGCCCTGGTCCAGGAAGATCCCACGCGCCCCAGAACAACTAAGCCGGTGCGCCACAACTACTGAGCCTGCACTCTAGAGCCTGTGAGACACAACTACTGAAGCCCGCGTGCCTAGAACCCATGCTCCGCAGCAAGAGAAGCCACCGCCATGAGAAACCCATGCACCGCAACGAAGAGTAGCCCCCGCTCGCCGCAGCTGGTGAACGCCCGCGCACAGCAACGAAGACACAACGCAGCCAAAAATAAATAAATAAATATAAAAATAAAAAAAGAAGAAGACGCTTTTTGTGAGCTCCACCAAGGGCAGGGCCCTGTGCCACGTGATGCGGACGTGGGGCTCAGGATCAAGGTCCAGCATCACGCAGGCACAGCCTGCACCGGTCTCCGGCGGCCCTGTGTCCTGCCCTTCTTTCTAAGACATCCTGAGCTGTGGGCAGCAGACATTCATGCTTGGTCCCCTGCGTTACTGGCTCTGCCTTGGTCCTTCCACGTGCAGGATGTGGCTCTGCAACCACATAAATTGACTTGCTTCCTTTCTGGTCATTATCTGTCCACCGTGCAACTCACCTGCTGCCATGTTCTGTTGGCTCCTACTTTCTGTCTTACTCCTTAAAGCGGGCCTCCCTGGACTGGAGCCCTTGGGGACTCGGCACATCATTGCACACCAGCCACTTCTGACCCTCCACCTACAGAGGTGCAAGGCGGTCTCTGGAAACACATGATTCAATCTAGTAAGCGATTTTTCCAGAATTCACCCAGAGTAGAATGTTCATTCCATAGTGAGTATCATAGAACAAAGCACCAGGTTCTTGAATGTTCTTGTGGTTCTGCAGGTTCTTAATTGTGGAAATGCAGATTCCTGGGTCACATCCCAGACTTCCTGAGTCAGGACCCCTTGGGGATGCAGCCGAGGAACCTGCACTTTTACAATCTCCCCAGGTGTGTCTTATATCTACTGAAGTTCGAGAACATACAGGGCTAGATGTGCAGAGCAGGCCAGGTTTCAGGAAGCTTGCAGTAGTACAGAAGTGAAAAGCAGACAAAACTGCAGTTCAAAGTCATCCGCAGTGTGTCCTCAGCAGTTTTGATAAGAGGAGCTCTGGGCCCTTTGTGCCCTAGGACCCTGCTCTCCACAGTTTCTGGCTTCCAAACACAAGCTGCTTGCTGGCATAAGTAGGTGATTTTCTGCTGCTGAGAAAGAATGATTTCCCCATAAATAAGCTACTCATTCAACCCAACACGTATTAAGTGCCTATTGTACATCCTTTGAAATGTACATCTGACGTCTTTAGTGACTTCCTTCTCTCTCCCACACTTATTCTTTGAGTCGTCAGCCACGAAGTCACCTACAGCACGCCAGCAGTCAGGGGAGTCAGCCTTGAGATGTGAGTCTGATCACGTTTTTGGTAGACGCTCTCAGGTGCGGTAGGACGAGTAATGGCCCCCAAAGATGCCACGTCCTCACCCCTGGGACCCGTGACTACAATACATCACGTGGCAGAGGGGGATTCTCAAGATGGAGAGATTATCCCCGGTTATCTGGGAGGCACGATCTAACGGCACGTGCTCGTAACAGCAGAGAACCCGGCTGACGGCAGAGAGAGGAGAAGACGGAGAGGAGCTGGAGAGACTTGAAGCATGAGAGGGGCTCAGCCCACCATTGCTGGCTTGAAGGTGGAGGAAGGTGACAGCTTCTAGATGCTGGGGTTGGTCCTCGACTGACAGCCAGCACGGAAATGGGGACTTCGGGGCTACGGTGACAGGGAACTGAAGTCTACCAACAACCTGAATGCTCAGGAGAATAGATTTTCCCTTGAGCCTCCAGAAAGGAGAGCAGCCTTGCTGACACCTTGATTTTAGCCCGGTGAGATCCATGCCCATGTCCCAACACATTTAGAATAATACATTTGTGTTGTTTTAAGCCATTAAGTTTGTGGTTATTTGTTATGGCAGCAAGAAGAAACTCACACAGTCGTCATCAGTGGTGGTCACCTTGAACTTGCTGCTTTCAGACACCTACAAGGAGACAACAGTGGGATCCATGTTCCTACTTGACCTTTAGTTTATTCATGACCCAGTTGTGTTTGAAGAGTCTCTTTACAGAGCAGTGGACCACCCACAGGTTCTCTTGCTGACTCCACTCCATCTGAAATCAGGCAGCCAGGAGAAATTCACATGCCTCAATCTGTCCGTGTAACAATTTGGATACTGATGTGAGTTCTTTGGCCTTGGGTTTAGTTTTAGTGATGATTTTCACACTTTTATTGTGATAAAGAGCAACAGTGTTCTTTTGAACTTGTATTTCTGCTATTATACTTTTAATTTTCAAGAGCTCTTTCTTTCTTGTTCTCCAAAGGCTTTTTTTTTAATAGCATACTGTTCTTATTTCATGAATACAAAACCCTGTCTCATCTCTTGATGATATGCACTACAGTTTTCTTTTCTTCTGGCATTGTCTCTTGTTTCCTTCGATGTTCTCTTGTGTTTCCTTCGATGTTCCTGTTTTAAACAGTTTTGGTCGTTGCCTCTCACGGTAAAACGTCTCCTGAGGTGCCGGGTGGCATCCTCTGTCTGCTAGAAGTGTGGCGCTAAAAAGCAGATAGAAGCTGGCATCTGACGGACTCTACCATACACGATGGTGGGCTGTCTTGCCCCATTGTTTCCTCAGAAAACCCTCACGTGTTCTTACGTCTACATCTTTCTCCTGGGTGGCACCCCCTTCGAAGGCAGGATTTCACTTATTCCCCCTCTTTTTAGTAGGGTGCCTCCCCCCCATCTTCGCTTTGCATCACTAAGTCCCAAGTTTGATCTGGTTTCTCTGCAGAATAAACTCTCCTCCTCCCAGCTGTGTGTTATTGGAGGAGGAAGACTAGGGGGTAGAGAGGGACGCACCCAGTTCAGCCAGGTCCTGGGGGTCTCCGGCCCCCCTGGGGCCCTGCAGCAGCAGTGCCTTGCCTCTTGTTTGCATTCTTTCCCTGTCCTGTTGCTCGGTTACCAGTCGCTGACCCACTCTTACCTGCCCAAACTCTGCTGATGCCCCCTGCCTTCTAGACTCAGCATTACTTCTTTCCTTGTCCTCATGGGTTTATCCCATTCACTCATTCACTCATTCACTGCCATTTGGGGGGGTTTGGAAGGGAGCATGGGTTCAAGCCTCTATGTGTAACTGGAAGTCTTGGAGAAGTCTGAGTCAAAAACAGAACATTCAAGTGGAAGTGACCTAGTTCAATCCCTTCATTGGAAGGCACTGCAAATACAGAAGAAAGACCTTCCCACCTTAACCTGCCCTTTTATTTCGGAGGCTTCTGAGAGTCAGTCCCCAGAGCAGATATGCTTGAGATGTCCCTGTTTGGGGCTGGCCAGCTCTGAGCAGAGGAGAAAACGATGGCAGGCCCGCAATGCTTGTGCTGGTGAGAAGAAGGCTCACCCGCACACAGACAGTCAGAGGAGACCCTCGTTGGCAGGTTGCGATAGGAGAGGTGACGGGCTTCTCCCAAAGGGAAAGACACGGTCACTCAGCCCTGGAGAGGAAACAACCTCCTGGATGACCTGCCCTCTCCGATCTCCCCCCCACACACGCAGACACTTCCAGCTGTGACAGCGTCCAAGTACAGGGGTGGGAAGAGAGACAAAGGCCATTGCCACCTGCAGAGCAGACTCATAGCCAGGGGCCAGCTGGCTTTGAAATCGCGTCTCACGTCAGTTTTCTTCTTATGCATCGAAGTGTGGGACCTGCATGCCTTTTGCTTCTCCTCTGTCTCATAGTGTCAGGAGGGCTCCCCGCCTTCCTCCCATCCGCCGTGCTTCCACTGGCACATTCCCAACTGATGAGCCCACCAGTGAGGGGACCAGGGGAGGGAACATGCTGGACGCCCTCAGAGGACGGAGGGCCAGGCCCTCCTTCAAGAGAGTGGTCCTGCAAGGCCCAAATCACCCCTAGGGCAAGGGCCCAACACCCCTCCTTCATAGGAAGTAATGACATAATTTATGTGAATCCTCTCTCTCTCTCTCTCTCTCTCTCTCTCTCTCTCTGTGGGAAGCTATTTCCTTTTATTGACTTTTTAAATTTAATTTTTCTTTTATATTGGAGTATAATTGATTTGCAGTGTTGTGTAAGTTTCAGGCGTCCAGCAAAGTGACTCAGTTATACATATATCCATTCTTTTTACAATTCTTTTCCCACATAGGTGCCTTTTATTGATTTCTTTTTAATTGAAACGCAGCCTATTTACAAAAACGTACACAACCTGCAATGACCTAATTCAGAGTGAATAGAGTCATGTGACCAGGATCAGAAGCAGAGCATGACCAGCCCCCCAGGTGCTCCCTTCATGCCCCACCCCCATCCCAACCCCAGTGATAACCACTCTGGTCTCCTAACACCACAGATTAGTTTTGCCTCCTTTTATATAAGTAATTGTTACGTGAACAGAATCCTACAGGATAGAATTTCTGGATGTGGCTTCTTTCGCTCAACATAACATTTGTGAGACCCACCCACACTGTGTGTATCGCTGTCACTCTGAATGTTTTTAAACCGTAAAGCAATAGATGGAATTAGGTTTTAGCTGTACAATTCAAATGCCATTTAGTGTAATCATTTCTTCTACTTATCTTAAAAGCTACCAGCAGGAGCAAAGCATTATTTGTATTTTAAACATATTCATATAATGGATCTCAAATCCTTTCTTTTATGAAAAAGAAATGCCAAGGGAACCATGATTTGCCTGTGTCATCAGAGCCTGTCAAGTTCTCCAGGTGCCCAGTGGTATTTGTCTGAATGTCTTCTCACCTGTCCCGTTCTCACAAGGCCCCAGGGGGCCCCCTTTCTGGAGACAGACCCTCCCCACGAGGAAGCAGCCTTTGATTACCCAGAGAACAGTGACAGTATCCGATTTTAGATGCTGCTTTGCAACCCATATTTAAGCAGTTATGTAGATCATCAGGACCACACTGCCCATCTCGAGGGGAAATACAGAAGATGAAACTGCATGAGGACACTGTTCCTACCTGCTCACACCAGAGTCTACCATACGCTGTAATTATGAGATCACTAAAATCAATGAAACTTTTATTCAGCTAATGAAGTGGCCTGTGGTCAGATCAAATGCCAGTAAAACCCATTAACTTCTAAGCAAGGAAGGAGGAAAGCCAAATTGAATTTTATATACTAATGTTTCCTGAAACAAAGAAAAATCAAACCAGGGCGAAAAGAAACAGGAGATTTGGAAACTTAACAGCAAGCGGCCAGCATCCTTTCTCTCCACCTGGGTATGACGCATCGTGCTGACTGCTATACGCAGTCCTGCTCTCCGTTAGCGAAGGGACCCCACAGACACCGTAAAAATCTCTGTGAAGGAGTCAAGTGCCCAGGACAGCAATGAAATTATCAACTAACCAGCAGATCTTGAAACAAGCAGGCAGTTTTTCAGCAGAGCGGAGGCAGCCTG
>NW_006770989.1:340980-342855 GCF_000442215.2 Lipotes vexillifer
ACCGCGAACATGCAGCGGGAAGAAGGCTCAGGGCACCCCCCGCCCCCGCCCCCGCCCCCAAGCCTGCTCACTGCACCCCAGCTCCACTCTCCTTTCATAGCAGCTGCTCTAGAAGTCGATGCACACTCATGGTAAAGACACCAACTCAATTACTTTCTTTCATGAGACAGAAGTCTCAATCAGTGGCAGCCTTCGAGGAAATGAGAACATAATGACCCTGATTAGAGAAGGGACAGCAGAAAACACAAGACACTCTCCCGAGGGCACAGCCAGAGCCAGTGTGGCCACCGGCCCACCAACCCTGACGGAGGCCGGCAGATGCAACAAGGCCATTTGTAAACACGAAATTGCATGAACTTGGCTCCCAGCCCAGAGGCTGATTCGTTGGAGGCAGCGGTGACCCTGTGAGCCACTCAAAGACGCAGGTTACTTTGAGAGGAGCAGAAGTGGAAACAAGAGCTAGAGAGGGCTACAGAAAAATCAGATGACGAAGAGAGAAAAGAGCTCTCCTGGAGCAGTTTGATACAAACAAGTCATCTCCGTGTAAGCCTCTGGGAAATGGCTTTCTCGCAAATGTCAAGAGCAGACAGTATAGAATACACACAAACATTCTGGAGCTAAAACAGACAACTTCCATCTCGCTTACACCTTTGAACTTCTTTTTATTGTTTTCTGTTCCAAAACGCTCCTGGTAATTTGTTTTTGTTTTTTTGTTTTTTGCGGTACGCGGGCCTCTCACTGCTGTGGCCTCTCCCGTTGCGGAGCACAGGCTCCGGACGCGCAGGCTCAGCGGCCATGGCTCACGGGCCCAGCCGCTCCGCGGCATGTAGGATCCTCCCGGACCGGGGAACGAAGCCGCATCCACTGCATCGGCAGGCTGACTCTCAACCACTGCGCCACCAGGGAAGCCCACTCCTGGTAATTTGAATGAAAGATGCGTAGCCTCTCTGCGATTACGGTTTCTGACGGAACGTCTGCCACCATCTTTTCTGGGCACTATCCTCAGACTCATCTCCCAGAACGACCTCCGCCCCACTCCCCTCCTGTGGTTCTCTCTACCCAGAAGGGCAGGCCCCGCACCACCGCCCTGCCACTGTACCCCACCCCCCGCAGCAGAGCCTGCCGGCACAACCAGCCTGGGGCGCCACCTGGTCCTGGGTGTGGTCACGTCTGCTCTCCCTCCCACTCGATTCTGTGGAATTCAGATGCCCTTTCACCGTGCAACCCAGATATCATTACCTCTGCTCAGTGCACTGCTGGGGCAGGGCCGGCTCGGCAGGAACATTCTGCACAAGGAGAGATTTTATGTTGTGGGAACCGGCTGGGAGCAAGGGAGGTGTCCATCCAGGGTGGGCAGGGAAAAACCCCAAATCCTTGCTACCCGGGAGCCCAGAGCCACAGGAGCCCTGGAAGCAGCACTAAGCTTCAGCTTCAAAGGGTAGAAGGAGGTATATACCCCAGACACGCTGTGGGTTAGGTGTGGCCAGCAGACCAGCATCGGCCAATGAAACATGAGTGAAGCGATGATTCTGAACACTGTATTTCCCTTTGCTGTTTTGCTTTGTTTTACAGAACATGAGCAAATGCCACTTGACTTGATTTCCTCTCCCCCTCTGATTGCAGCTGCAGATAAATTTATTTGGCATTTGGTCACTCCTGGACACAAGCTATTTACTAGGGAAATGCAGACTTTATTTATTTTCATAATCTTATAATGATATTGAGTGACAGGATAGGAGAGGCAGAATCCGGTGTGAGCAGGTAGCTCTGAGTTCTTGGGTCAGTTTTGTGGTTGGAAATGGCATGTGCCTCTTTTTGTTTAATAGAAATAAAATTTTTACTTTAGAATACTTTTTTTTTTTTTTTTTTTTTTTT
>NW_006770989.1:342955-362783 GCF_000442215.2 Lipotes vexillifer
TCTTCCCAGGCCGGGGCACGAACCCGCGTCCCCTGCCTCGGCAGGTGGACTCTCAACCACTGCGCCACCAGGGAAGCCCTAGAATACTTTTTGACTTATGGAAAAGGTGCAGAGATGATACATAGATTTTCCACATAAATCTGCCCTGCTTCCTTCTATCAATCATTAACATCTCTCGTGAAGATGCCACATCTGCCGTAACTAAGGAGCCAACCTTGTGCATTGCTGTTAACTAAATCCACACATTCTTGGGATTTCACTAGTTTTCCCCTAATGTCCTTTTTCTGTTCCAGGGTCCCATCCAAAATACCATATCACGGACTTTCCTGGTGGCGCAGTGGTTAAGAATCTGCCTGCCAATGCCGGGGACACGGGTTTGAGCCCTGGTCCGGGAAGATCCCACATGCCACAGAACAACTAAGCCCATGCGCCACAACTACTGAGCTGGTGTGCCTAGAACCTGTGCTGCGCAACAAGGGAAGTCACAGCAACGAGAAGCCCGCGCACCACAACAAAGAGTAGCCCCCGCTCGCCGCAACTAGAGAAAGCCCGCGCGCAGCAACGAAGACCCAACGCAGCCAAAAATTAATTATTAATTAATTAATTAATTAAAATTTTAAAAAATACCACATCGCATCTGGTTGTCACGTCTCATTTGCCTTTTCCGGGCTGTGATGGTTTCACGGACTTTCCTAGTTTTGGCGACCTTGATGGTATTGAGTCCAGTCGGGGATTTTGTAGAATGTGCTTCAATATGGGTTTGTCCAGTGCTTTTCTCATGATTAGCCTGGGACTGTAGGTTTTCAGGAGGGAGACCCAGAGCCTAGTGCCTTCTCATGACATTGTATCAAGGCCATGGGCTACCAGTGTGACTTCTCCCTGATCATCTGGCCAGAGAGGTGTTTGCCAGGCCCCTCCACCGTCAAGTTACTTTTTCTCCCTTTTCCGTGCCCTTGGGAAGGAGCACGGAGCCCAGCACACGTTGGGGGCTGGGGAGGAGCATTTATATACATTATTTGGAATTCTTCCCCAGGAGGCAAGAGGTTGGTCCCTTGTCCCTTGTGCAGCTGGCATGGGAGTTTTAGGAGCCGGTGCAGGTTTTGTCATGTTCTCTCTTCCCACTGCCATGAGGACTATTCAACAGTGGTTCCATCAGCCTGGACCCAGAGCGGGGACAGTGATGACACGGAGCCGGGACCCCAGCTGACCTGCAACAACATGTAATGTGAACAAGAGATGAGCCTTTATTTCTGTGAGGCGTTGCGGTTTGGGGGGGTGGGTGTTATGGCACCACCACCAAGCCGATCCTTCTTCGGGGAAGGGTAAAGCAAGGTCGTATTCAACAGGTCAGGAGTCAGGAAGCTTGGGCTGTGCAGAGGCTGCACCGTTAGCGGTTTAAGTCTGAGGTGCAAAGAGGCCAGGACGCTGGGGGTCGGCTCTGACATCATGTGGATGATGCTGCTTGGGGCAGATGGTGCTAAAACCCCTGCTGGCCAGCAGGTGCAGCCTTCCCTTCCAGATCTCTCCTAATCCTGCAATGTAATCAAATCATTATCTGCCCCCAACCCATCACCGACTCCTCCTCCTGATTTGGTATTTCTGTGTGTGTTGTAGTCATCTTCCCTTTAAGACTTCCGTTTTGAAACCTTACTGTTGTTGAATGCAGCTTCTTCCATGGTCAATCATTTCTAGAGGTTATACCCCACAATGTTACACTGATCCTCAGCCTTCTCTGACTCAGACCCTCATCACCTCCTCTCTGGACCACTGTGAAGGGCTCCCATTAACCGCCTGGTCTCTCTTCACTCCTCCCTCCTTCCGGTCCAGGTATGTCTCTAAATCGAAGACCAGATCAGTTATTTCTACTGAGTGAACTGCCTTCTTGGTCTCACCATCTGCAGTCACCTCATCTCTCCTTAGTTTTCCCCTACCAGCCTACACATCCAACACGCCTGATGGATACAACTTCCAAGGACTTATGTTTCTTTATAGATATGTCACTCCGCCTGTTATGACTTACACTTTTGTTCCTTCTCCACGGGGCAAATTCTGGTGCCCTTTAAGTCTTGGCTCAAACGTCTTCTCTTCTACAAAATGTTTGCTGACTCTTCCTATTCCAGGCCGAACTAATCGCTTCCTCTTCCTTTTCCAATTTAGAAAAATCATACTCATCCTTTGATGTTTGATTCAAGAATCCCCTCTTGGGCTTCCCTGGTGGCGCAGTGGTTGAGAGTCTGCCTGCCAATGCAGGGGACACGGGTTTGTGCCCCAGTCCAGGAAGATCCCACATGCCGCGGAGCGGCTGGGCCCGTGAGCCATGGCCGCTGAGCCTGCGTGTCCGGAGCCTGTGCTCCGCAACGGGAGAGGCCACAGCAGTGAGAGGCCCGCGTACCGCAAAAAACAAAAACAAAAACAAACAAAAAAAAGAATCCCCTCTTTTATTAACATTTCTCTCTCCTTTTCTAACTTCTTCCCTCCTTTCCTCCATCCCTTCCTCCATTTCTTTATATTTTTCTTTTAAAAAATAAGCTGAGCCCTGAACTTTTGGTAGGGATAGAGCAACAAGAAGACATGGTCCTTGTCCTCCAGCAGTAGCTGGCCTACCAGAGGGGACAGACACACTACCCAGGAAGGAGCTGCCAGCCTTGGGCACCCCATCGGGGTCCATCTACAGAAATACTCACAGTGTGCTAACTTCCTGTCCCAGGAATAAATTGTGAGCTTCTTAAGGACATAGCACCTTCATCAACGCTGAATTTACAATGCCTGGAATAGTGTCTACAATATGATGATTGATCAAAAAACACTCACTGAATTGAGCCCAAATAACTTGATATTGTATGTCCCCTCTTGCAGAGGTTCTTGCTGCTGGTGACCTCTCATCAGACTTCAATAAGGAACAGTTTCCTTGTTAAAGTCAGCTCATGGGTGAGCAATTACATTTTATTTTGCTGTCAAACCAATAAAAATACAGATTCATATCTAAAAAGAGGCAGTGTTTGTACAGTGTTGGAAGAAATGGCTGCTTCTGAGTTTTCTTCTATTAAGACGTTTCATGGGTCTTCTCCATTGCAATGAGTTGTGTATTTAAAAATTCTAACTGCAAGGATGAATTAACACTAATTACATTTTTATGGGAACCAGAAGTAAAACTAAGCCTCATACTCTGTGAAAATGGCAAGTTAACTAGAATCTTACAAAGACTTGAAGTATTTTGAGGACATAAAAAGTGCAAAAGAGACGTGTTCCATTTAATTATTGCATAATTAAGTTTAAATAGCTAATCTGTAGCATGAACATCCCGGTCTAGTTCCTGGTCATTGGTGACTATTTGTAACTGGCTGTTGGGCGAGTGCAAGCATAGACTACAATTGCAAAGAGTCACACTTTTTAATGTAGAAACTGTTCATTTTCCCTCAGTCTCATTTCCATCTCCTGTCCTGGAGTCCATGGAAAGACAGTGTGTGCCCGCCGTGTGGCTGCTGGTGTTATACCATGGCCAGGGTGGTGGAGCCTGCTGGAAACCAGTGGACGAGCCCGGTTTGTGAGAAGGAAGCGAGCCCCAGGAGCACCTCCTGGGCTTCAGCCTGCACAGCAAGGCCCTGGTCTTCCTCTTCAACCCCTGTGGGGCGTGTGCACAAGCAGAGACCCGGTGTAACTTCCCACGGGTGTGCAGGTGACAGGGGGGCCAGCTGCGGGGAGGGGGTGGTTAGGCAGGTGGGACATGAAGCAGCACCCGCTGCTGGAGCAGAGTTCTGCAGGACCTGGAAGCGCGGCGTGAAAAGACGTTGCCCAAGTCAAATATTAACAGTGATGTTGGTGGGCCCTCACCCAGCACTTACTATGAGCCGGGCAACGTTCTAACCGCTTAGCATGTATTAACACATGGTGAGGTTTTTTTCTCTGATATCACACACTCCAAAATGCAAACGACTACTAACTCCTAGTTATTTCTGGCAAGAATCCATTTTTCCTTAAGGCTCTTTAAAATTCAAAGCCAGGGCTTGTTGTATACTACTGTTGACTGCATGCTATGGAATTAGGAGACAAAGTGTTGGTGTCTGTGTGTCTGCAGAAGGGGGTGGAGAACAGAGGGAAGAAAGCCTGATAAACTGCAAATGGTCAAGTACCTGTAATAGACCAAAGGTACTGGAAAGGGCACTCTTGCAATGGATAATCATAGAATTCTACCAAATAGCCTGGATGAAACCAAGACACTAGGATGGTTGGAGATGCCAGTAAGGGGCAGAGAAGAGCAAGACTGGTAGGTAAGATTGGCTGTGAGAGAAATGGTAAGAAAAGGGATGTTTTTATTCAACAACATTTACCAAGAGCCCACGAACCGCTTAATCCGGTGGAGAAGTTCCTTAGAACAAAGGAGAGCCAGGTGTCATTGTGATGGTCTGGGACTACAGTGGGGTTAAACTGCAGACCTTGAAAAGGGACCAGAAAGAGAGACATGACATTAGCAAGGGATTTTGATGTTAAAGGGATGCACAGGGATATAGGAAAATAATAATGGATATTGGCTTGATTGTTTTTGTATTCTTCATTCCTCGAAGCTCAAAGAGAGATGTGGTCATATTGTCAACTGTATTAAATTCGTATCTGTATTACCGACAAAAAAAAAGAAAATTCAGCTCCTTGCATACAAGGAGGAAAAAAAAAGAGCAAGCCCTACGTTAAGAGAGGCTACCAGGCACGGCCTAGTAAACTTTTTTTTTTTTTTTTTTTTAATCTGTTTATGTCATTGAACTCATGAGATTTTCTTTTAAGGGCCAAAATAGGTTACATGACCAAAACCCAAAGCCGAGTGAGTCTTACAAACTATACAGAGCTAAACGGTACATTCTTCTTGGATCTCACACTGTTACAAAGTTTTCCCTCATACAGAGGTAAGATTTTCTTCCCTTGAACATCCTCCTTGGTGTTTTCTGATATGTCTTAGGGCAGCTCGAAATATGTTTAAGGAAAGGTAGCAGTCGTTTGCCCTGGGTGGTTTCCTTTCTTCCCTGTAAAATCTAATCAATTATGTAAGGGCTTCTTTAGATGAGACGTATATATGTATATTATATAAAATCTATGTTTACGGAAGTTTGTCACTGCGTAGTTTGGGATGGATACTCTGCATGTGGCTGTCCAAGTACACGATACTGACACGGATGATACGTACATGACAAGTTCTTTTACAATGGACCTTGGTCGGTCGGTACAAGGCAAACAACACAGCAGCCTCCCTAGGCCCTCTGCACCCCCAGGGCATCGTCAGCATGCCGGCCACTGTAGTATTACTTTCTCCCAGTGTATTCCTTCCCTTCAACGTTTTTGTCTTGGGTTCGCATTTTTTTCATCAGATGTTATGGACAACCTGAAAAGCAGTCATCTCAGGAGAGATTATGAAGCTGTGTCAATCAGTGTCCCAGCAGGACAGAGATGACACCTTCAAAAGGTGGAGGAGGCCTCAGTGGCAGGCTGTCTAGAAAAGGCAGAACAAGATGAAGGAGACCAGCCCGCCGCAGTAAAGCCCAGAGATCAGTGACCAGCAGAACCCTAACCCTAACCCTGACCCTAACACTAACCCTCCCGGAGAGTCCAGCAGGGAGCCCTGGTCAGAACTCAGCATGTCTGCGGGGACGGTCTCCTGGGGAGGGAGCCGGGCAGGAAACCCTCAACCTCTCCCACTCCCACCCACCCAGTGCCCACCATCAGCCGAAGGTGAGAGGACAAAGAGATCCAGGTGACAATGGTCCAGATGGGTGGTCGGGAGAAAACTCAGCCCCTCGTGGAAGGCAGTAAGAGAAGCTAGGCCCCCAAGGGCAGGGACATGCTCGCTTATCTTTTTAGACCGTGTCTCATGTGGAGCTTGACACACCATGAGTCGCACCATCCTACTTACTGACTCCTTGAATAGGTTAGAAGTGAGGTGTTCTGGAAATGTTCTGGTTGTAACTCACAGGAAAATACTCGTGATCTTTGTTTTTTTAAAAACAAGCAATGCATCACATATTAACATTATTTCAAACTCTTAAAACAATGTCTTTCTTTTATTAATCAGTGACTATTAAAGAGGATCGGATAAGCAATTTTTCCCTCCACTAACCCGTCCCTAACCCACTCAGAGAAGAATTGTCTTCAGATGGGAGTTTCTGATGTCTTCAAGCACCTCTTTTTTAAATAAATGACAGAGCAAAGCTCTCTCAACACAGTACCAAGGTGTGTAAGGCGTGGCCTCTGGAGACAGACTCCTTTGGTTCCAGTCCCAATGCCATCACTTGTGTTTCCCAGGGAAGGTCACCTGTACTCCAGGAGCCTCGGTTTCCTCGGCTGTAACACAAGGGCAATGATAGGACCTGCCCCTTAGACATGCCTTTGTTGCGACTGCCCTGGCTTCATCAAATACTGTGACCTCCCACTTGGTATTTTCCATCAGCCAATAACTTCTATTGATTCCAACAACTCACAAGCTCTTGCTTCAAGCTGCAACCGCTAATCGACCCCACTGCCCGGTTACCAGAATCCACCTTCCTGTCCATCCCTTTGGGCCGACACTTTGGGTCTGTTCCTCAGTCTCACAGATTGTGATGAGAGTCGGGCTGCCAGATAAAACACAGGACTTTAAAACACATAAATACAGATAATATTCAGATAAAATACCAGAAAAATAAAGTCAAAAAATTTGAATTTCAGGGAATTCCTTGGCGGTTCGGGGGTTAAGACTCCGAGCTTTCACTGCTGAGGGCACAGATTCAATCCCTGGTCAGGAAACTAAGATCCTGCAAGCCATGAAGCGTGACCAAAAAAAGAAAAAAATTTGAATTTCAGACAGACAACAAAGAACTTTTTAGTAGAAGTGTGTCCCGACTATTGCATGGCAACCCTTGTTTGGAGGCCACGTCTCGAGTCAGCGTCACATCCAGGCCAGCCCATCTGCCACCACGGCCTCCCCTTCCCCGGTGCAGGCCCCAGACCTGAGCCCAGGTACAGCAGCTCTGCTCCCCTAGAAGGGATGTTTGGACAGATCCCCCCACTGGGAGTAAAGCAGCCGTTTCGCCTTCACTAGAACCCTCAGCATAGGAATCCTGGTGTCTATCCTCAGTGCTGGACATGTGGGAAGAGCAGGGTGAGCTGTGTGAAACAGAGGGAAGGGATTCACATGCTCACAGCCCCCATTTGCTCTCTGAGGGTCCATCACAATTCCTCCTTGGACGTCAGGAGAGAGAGGTTTTCCTCTCCCATCGCTTGTCAGCGGAATTTGGATGAACTTCAGTGGGCTCCATTTGCTCTGTGAATGGATGAAAGAAGCCAGTCCCTGGTTTGATAAGGACAGTCAGGCCTCGGAAAGGCCTCGTCCAGGTTAGTGAGATGGAATTCGGAAGACGCTCCCTGGAATGTTATCAGACTCAAAGTAGATGATAAATTTCTTATCGTTTTCTGAAAGCCCAAGTACGACGACACCTCAGAGGCAGAATGGGGCTTGTCCACCAGGGCGGAAAACGGAGGCAGGTGTTCCGATGACCTGCGGGGACTCAGTGCTTCCCTCTTCGTCATCCGTGGAGATCTGCCCCAACAAACGGGGTAAAAGTCACTGAGTGTATCAGCAAATCCAAATTACATAAGGCACCTAGGGAAGCTAGTTTCTGCCACCCAGTATTGTTCAAAGTTTGGGCTCTAATTCTGAGCAATGTATTTAGCACTGTTGACTCTACAGATGCAACTAATTTTGCCAGTTTTCTTTCTAAATGTGGTCCATGTTTCTAAAAGGCAATCCCCTACTCCCTCCCCCACCTCCTCCCAATTACATACTGTTCCTCTGTGCTCACTTTCTGAACGCTGAGTTACTGGGTTTTTCAGGCCAGTATTCTGGAGGCAGGAGGCAGTCCTACGACATGGACGAAATCCCTACACTCTCCAGATAAGCTGAATGCACATCTTCTATATTTGTAAAAATATAAGCCAAGTTTCTACCCTGCACTGATAATATTATTTTTTTGCATTCAGATTCCTTGGTTCTGGTATTTTCTAGCTATTGAACTTGGACAAGTTGCTTACGCTTTCTGAGATTAATTCTCAACTTTCAAATGTAGAAAATAAAAATGAACTCATGGTTGTTTTGAAGTCTACATACAATAATCTAAAACGCTGTCAAGCACGTACTCGAGGCCAACACAGTCACTGTTACCACCTCCAAGCTACGAGCACATGGACCGCTGAGGTCTGAGTCCACTGGGTCGGGGCGGCAGCCACAGGCCATGGCTCCTGTCCCCACCGGAAGGAGCCTGCAGCCCAGGCAGCCCCAGCTGACCAAGCAGGGAGGGTCCCAGGGCCCGGCTACGCCTGCCCAAGGTGGTGCTACTCTGAAGGGCACCGGGGGCCCAGGGCTTCCCCTTGGATTGACTGAGACTGTCCCACCTACATCTCTGTCTGTGGGCACCCAGTCCAGCCTGCTTCCTCTCCTCCATCTGCCACAGACGTCACTCCCCCGATAAACTTCTCACACCCTCAACCCCATCTCATGGTCTGCTTCCCGGAGGACCTGAACGGCACACAGGGGCCTACTCTTCGTTGAGGTGCACGGGCACCTCAACGGTGGTTTCTCTTTGCAGTGGTTTGCATTGCGGTGGTTTCTCTTGTTGCAGAGCACGGGCTCTAGGTGCATGGGCTTCGGTAGTTGTGGCTCATGGGCTTAGTTGCTCCGTGGCATGTGGGATCTTCCCGGCCCAGGGCTCGAACCCGTGTCCCCTGCAGTGGCAGGCGGATTCTTAACCACTGCGCCACCAGGGAAGTCCAGAGGGTTTTTTTCTTAACTGAAGAAACTAAGGCAGAGAAAGGTAGCACTTAGGTTCTGCAGTTACGGAGGGCAGAGCCCCGGACTTCAGAGCTGGTCTGTCTGACCTCTAAGCCTGCTACACTGTGGTTCTTTAGACGCTTAATCAAGTCTCAGAACAGTGGGAACAAGGCCTTCTCCTTCAGTTAAACCAAAACCAATTTTGGGGGTTTTTTTGTTTGTTTTTTAAATTGTTATTTTATATCGGAGTGTCGTTGAGTTACAATGTTGTGTTAGTTTCAGGTGTACAGCAAAGTGATTCAGTTATACATACACACACACACACACACACACACACACACACACATTGTTTTTCAATTTTAGATTCTTTTCCACTATAGGTTATTACAAGATATTGAATATAGTTCTTTGTACTATCAGTAGGTCCTTGTTGTTTATCTATTTTATATATAGTATTGTGTATTTGTTAATCCCAAACTCCTAATTTATCTCTCCCTCCCACCTCCCTCTATGCCCTTTGGTAACCATAGGTTTGTTTTCTATGTCTGTGAGTCTGTTTCTGTTTTGTAAATAAGTTCCTTTTCTTTTTCAGATTCTTTTCCCATACAGGTTATGACAGAGTATTGACTAGAGCTCCCTGTGCTGTACAGCAGGCCCTTGTCGCTTATCTATTTTATATATAGTCGTGTGTGTATATTAATCCCAAACTCTTAATTCATCCCTCCCCCCACCACCTTCTCAAAACCAATTTGGAAGTGAGCAGTTTCCGTACGAGACTATGGTACATTGATCGAGTCACAGACTTGAACCTGTCACTTCAAAGACTGCACATCCCTAGCGGGGCCGCCATGGGCTGCGTCACGTGTGGCCTCTGTGGGCATCACACTGCCGCATCGCCTTCTGATCTTGTAAACCTGCAGAGACACCCACCTCCCGACTGTCACATCCCTCTTCAATGGATCTGCAGAAAAAGCTGGGCCTGAATCATCCCACGATTTGACAGACCAATGGAGATGCTCTTTGCTGACGCCTGTGCTGCCACCGCTGCCCGGCGGACTGTGGTGTGCCCGCCAGCTGGCCACTCAGCTGTTACAGGACGTTCTGCATCCAGCCATCCAGATCTCCAGGACTGGAGCACTGACTGCTGCTGCCCCCAGGCAGCCAGGCCACATGGCAGTCACGAAATTTTCTTGGTTCTTGGAAAATCTGTACTTCCTGAATATCTTGCCAGCTCCACACAGAATCAAGGCTGTGTTTTGTTCTCAGCAGGACCACATCTAAGAAGTCACAGAGCCTTGGGGGTGGGGCAGGGGAGGGTAACAACAGCTCTTCCCAAATGTGTGTTCTGTCTGCATCGGGGTGGGGGGGGGCCCTCTTGTCCTCTCTGTGACGGGCACCCAGAGGAAGCTCAGCCTGGAAAGGAGTCTCCGGAAAGCCAGCCACCCTCGGGGCAATGTAGGCTCTCCAGCGTCTGTGCTGAGCCAGCCTGGACGTGAACTTCCTTGTCATGGTGCCTGAGAATGGAGATAAAACATCGGATGCTTGCCAATGGTTTGTATAGTACGATCGACACCTGTCATGAACAAGGGAGCGGGGGCTCGGGCAGGTGTGGAGAACCACTCCTATCAGGGGGCGCAGCTTAGGTGAGAAATCCCGGGGCCCCAGCACGGATGGGCTTGGCAGCCGGCAGGATGTTCACATACAGAGGAAACTGAGGGGGCTGTGTGTATCCCTTGCCTGGATCAAACTAGTGTGAAAGATTAAAGAACATTCACGAGACAAAACTCAAAACTGACATTTCAGCAGAAGTGAGCCATCCGAGGCAGAGGCCCCGAGGAGTTTCCCCACCTCCTATCAATGTAGGAATGGAGTTTAAGCTGGTCGGTTCAAAGCCATAAGGGCAGGCCGACCGGCTGTCTCTGGTAAGACGGACAGAAACGCCTGATGATGCGTCGGGGACGAGGACACACAGTGAGGAGAAAGTGCAGTGTATGAGAGAAAAGGCTGGAATAAAAGTGCCAAAATACTGGGGGGTGGAACTGTGACTGTGTTTCTCCTTTCTAGTTTTTCCAGTATTCTTATAACAAGAATCTTTTTTAATTTGTATTTTTTTAATTGAAGTATAGATTTACTATGTTGTGTTAATTTCTGCTGTACAGCAAAAGTGACTCAGTTATGTGTGTGTGTGTGTGTATATATATATATATATATATATATATATATATATATATATTCTTTTTTCTATATTCTTTTCCATTATGGTTGGAGATTGCAAAGGGGCTGAGGTGGGGGAGGGATGGAGTGGGAGGTTAGGGTTGGCAGACGTAAGCTATTATAGAGAGAATAGATAAACAACTGTACAGCACAGGGCATATTTTAATTTTATGATTCAAAAAGTATTCAAATAAACAGTTGTTAACAGTAGTTTCCGAAGGTAAGTTCTCCCTCAGCACACAGTTCCCGTCACCTGTCCCCTACCCCCTGGGGCACAGTGGTCACAGCCACAGTGCAGGACGACCGCCAGCCCTCGTTACGCATTAAATCCCGACACTCTTGGAGGCCTGGCAGACCTACGCTCAACGCAGCCTTTGGGGATAAAGGTCCACGATTAATAAGTCCTTAAGGACTTTCCCATCTTTGTCCGTTAAGGACATGATGATATTGTTTAAATTATAGCATGTTTGTGGTTGAAAGCCATGGTTAACTGTTAAAAGTTAATCGTTATTGAGTCAATAAGAGATAACTCCGTCTCCGCAAGAGAGACTAATTAACTTGGGAAATCTCAGTGAGAACAGATCAAAGAGGGAGCATATTTCTCTCTACACGACTTTCCGAGTCCAGCAGAGTGAGTTCTTAAAGGGCAAGGATTTTGTGCGCTCGGCATCACGTGGGTGGCACATACGGGTGCCTGAGAAATTCTTTTCTTGTTGGAGAGAACAGCCAACAAACCCTCACGGCATAAGCTCACTTTAGTTAACTTCATCATTTTCTCTATTTTGTACTATTTGAATCTTCTCCCTTTTCCTTTTTTTTCCCCCTTCTTTTCCTTTAACTTTTCACAAGTTTTGATTAGTGAAGATTAACTCACTGACCAGTTCATGCATCAGAAAGTGAGAGATTTTCTGTCTTCCTGGGAAAACTTGTATTTCCCCAGGACTCAGCCTGCTGTGCTCGTTAAGAAGCACAGCTGCCTCTTCCCTCCAAGACTCTGTGCAGAAGGCCTCTGCCCACCAGCACCTGGCCTGCTGACCCCAACATTCTTAAGACATCATTTTCTGTACTTGGAGTTTGGTGACAATTAATGATTTCTTGACACTGCTTTTGCTTAAGATGGCAACTCTTAAGCATATGGAGATCAAGGCTGAAAAGGAGTGTGATTATCTTAAAATTATACAGAAAAGGGACAATGGAGATTCCATAGCTTCAGTTCCTGGTGAAGTTGAAGAAATTAAAGCTCAGAGAAATTAAACATCAAGAGCTGGTCAGCGGCCAAGGCAGGACGAGGCCCCAGGAAGCCTGGTCACACTGGGCATTGCTCCAACCCCCGGCCCC
Organism: Lipotes vexillifer; assembly: GCF_000442215.2. Classification (NCBI taxonomy): domain Eukaryota; kingdom Metazoa; phylum Chordata; class Mammalia; order Artiodactyla; family Lipotidae; genus Lipotes; species Lipotes vexillifer. The sequence continues at coordinate 355,293 of NW_006770989.1, forward strand.
GGCCCAGGCTCTGTGCCCTGCAGCCCCTCCGATGGCACTGCCACGGCCCCTCCCCCAGGGCTTCGCTCTCCTTTTAACCCCAGATGGGGGCATATTATGAACTGCTCACGAGGGAAAAGCAAACTAATGTCTCAGAAGTGTGGACAGGGCATGGCAGGAGAATAACGATAGACAGATCAGAGGGTCCCACACAGGACCGCAGGCACGACCACCGATGACGGCACTGTGGGGAGGGAGGCAGGGGAGCAGCTCACCCGGAACCCAGCCCTGCTGCCCTGGGACAGGGGACAGGGTGGTCTCAGTTCTGTCTGGAATCTACTACTGTCAATCATGCTCATCATGGTGATAGGTTCTTCTTGTTGTTATTATTGCCCAGGGTCTTAGTTGCGGCAGGCGGGCTCCTTAGTTGTGGCATGTGAACTCTTACTTGCGGCGTGCATGTGGGATCTAGTTCCCTGACCAGGGATCGAACCTGGGCCCCCTGCATTGGGAGCGAAGAATCTTATCCACTGTGCCACCAGGGAAGTCCCCCCATGGAGATAGTCTTAATATACGGTTTTTTAAAGGGCTTCATTTACCCTGTGCTCTACATTATTCTACTTGTCCCAATGCAGCTGAAATCTGTCACTTTGGCTGGAAAAGGGGGCAGATGGAAACAGTGGAAACATCCACACTCTCTCTCATCCAGCTGTCCGCACACTTGGCCAGGGGCCAATTTTCACCCATTTTTAAGCAGGTGTTCTCCCCCCAGAGGAGGAAGATTCAGTGTAGAGTTAAGGCAACATACTGTGTCACCCATTTGAATTGACCCCAATGAAAACAACATGGGTGACAAGTACACCTTTTATCAGCAGAAGTCCTAGCTGCCGGACCATCTGGATTCTCCACCACACTTCACCCAGGATAGACATGAGCGATGGGCTGCATCAGCCCTGGCAGCCTCAGAGCCTCCTTTTCCCACATCAGTCCACTTGGTGGGCCCCAAGGAAACCCCCTCCCGGTGGTCTTGTACTTGTGCAACCCCTGCCCCTCCCACCCGCGCTGTCTCTGGACTTGGCCTTGGGACTTGCTTGGACCCATGGACGTTAACAAGCACAGTAAAAACAGGCTTGATAAACCCTTGCACACTCATTTGTGGAAGTGAGTCTCCACACTGCAAAGTAACTCGGGATGGAAGATGGGAGGGCACAGAGAGACCCGGGGGTTATTTAGACCGTCTCCCCGGGGGAGCTCACAACTGCACGTGACCCCGGCAGAACTGCCCAGCTGTGCCCAGTCAACCCACTGGATCCCAAGAACAAATAAGCAGCTATTGTTTGAAGCCCCTAAGCCAAGTGAGGGGGTAGCTTGTTATACAGAAATAGATCCTTGAATTAGTACATCCCTACTGGGGTTTTTAAAGGCCCCTCTATATCTTCTATACAAGGGCAGAAAGGGAAAAAGGAAACTCAGACTTAAAATACCCTTGCTGAGTAAGGGTTCTACCACTAACTCACGCAGTCCCTTCCTTAGAAAATTAGTCTTTTTGTTTCTTTCTCTAAAAATAGTAGCAACCAGAACACTCCACTGTTGGCGGGAGTGTAAATTGGTGTAGCCACTATGGAGAACAGTATGGAGGTTCCTTAAAAAGACTAAAAAATAGAACTACCATATGATCCAGCAATCCCACTCCTGGGCACATATCCAGAGAAAACCATAATTTGAAAAGATTCATGCACCCCAATGTGCATTGCAGCACTATTTACAATAATAGCCAGGACATGGAAGCAACCTAAATGTCCATCAGCAGAGGAATGGGTAAAGAAGATGTGGTACATATATACATTGGAATACTGCCATTTACAGCGACATGGGTGGACCTAGAGATTGTCATACTGAGTGAAGTAAGTCAGACAGAGAAAGACAAATATCATGATATCGCTTATATGTGGAATCTAAAAAAAAATGGTACAAATGAACCTATTTACAAAACAGAAATAGAGTCACAGATGTAGAAAACAAACTTATGGTTACCAAGGGAGAAGGGGGGGAGGGATAAATTGGGAGATTGGGATTGACATATACACACTACTGTATATAAAATGGATAACAAATAAGGACCTACTGTACAGCATAGGGAACTCTACTCAATACTCTGTAATGACCTATATGGGAAAAGAACCTAAAAAAGAGTGGATACATATATATGTATAACTGAATCACTTTGCTGTACAGCAGAAACTAACGCAACATTTTATTTATTTTTATATTTATTTTTGGCTGTGTTGGGTCTTCGTTTCTGTGCGTGGGCTTTCTCTAGTTGCGGCGAGCGGGGGCCACTCTTCATCGTGGTGCGCGGGCCTCTCACTGTCGCGGCCTCTCTTGTTGCAGAGCACAGGCTCCAGACGTGCAGGCTCAGTAGTTGTGGCTCACGGGCCTAGTTACTCCGGCATGTGGGATCTTCCCAGACCAGGGCTTGAACCCGTGTCCCCTGCATTGGCAGGCAGATTCTCAACCACTGAGCCACCAGGGAAGCCCAACCGCAACATTTTAAATCAACTTTACTCCAATAATTTTTTTTTTTTTTTGCGGTACGCGGGCCTCTCACTTGTTGTGGCCTCTCCCGTTGCGGAGCACAGGCTCCGGACGCGCAGGCTCAGCGGCCATGGCTCACGCACCCAGCCGCTCCGCGGCATGTGGGATCTTCCCGGACCGGGGCACGAACCCGTGTCCCCTGCATCGGCAGGCGGACTCTCAACCACTGCGCCATCAGGGAAGCCCCAATAATTTTTTTTTAATAAAAAAATAAAATAATATAAAAATAATAGCAACCAATCTAATGCGCGGCCATCATGGGTGAAGTTAGGAGAGACGTGGTATGTATGTATTCATTTATATCATAGCTTGATCAAGAGAAGATTTAGACAGGTTACAGAAATAAGTAAAACATTCTTCATGCTCAGGAAATGAATGTGCTTCATAAATTTCAGATATTATGATATTTCCGAAACATTTTCTCCTCTTATCAAACCTCTCTGTTCCCTGGTCTCCTCTACCTACACTTTACAAGAAAAAATTCAACTGTTTTACCTAAATCGTTGTTCAGCTAATCAATAATTGACCCCCTTCTACTCTTTCCATTTTGAAATAGACACACTTGACGTGCAGCAGCACTGATGAATTTGGGGGCTAAGGTGAGGTGCTGCAGACGAGGGCCTGGCTCCTGCTGACACAGGGACTATCTAACCTGGGTGAGGACCGATCACGGGAGGTTGTCCCAAAGGCAGTCCCGCCTCACCCATCCTCTTCCCTCAGATCCTGAAATAAAGTGACAAAGGAGGTAAACTGTGTTGATCAAATAAATGCTTTGAAAACCCACTTATCAGTGGCCGGGTCTGGTTTCCATCACTAATGAGCAATACAAGCCCGTGTACAGCCCTCCTGCCTCTGTGGTCTGGCCTGAGATTTTGTCCAGAACGAAAAGCAGGAAACCAGGAGGACAGGGAGAGGGAAGGGATGGGGGGTGGAGAGAGGATCAGAGTGGAGGGGGCAGTCTGGGGGTTCTGAGTGATTGCGTGTGTGTGTGATTTTTACCAATTAAACCTTTGATGAATAAATCTAAGCCAAACTGTTTCCATTGTCATTGCTATGGTTGGTGACATTTTAGACAGCAGAGTTCTAAATTCCTAACAAGTGCCTCTCTGGATATTTGAGTCAACTCGAACTGGAACCCGGGCCCAGCCAGCAGAGTCTGGTGAAGTCTAAATCAAATAGCATCAGACTTCCTGATTTCCATGGTAGGACATCAGCTGTGACATTAGCTTCCAAAGCACCACAGTCTCCTTCCGACAGCCAGGTACGATATTGGTTCTCGCCTTAAAGTTAAAACCTGAACCAACCGTTACCCAGCACACGGCAAAGTGTGACTGATGCACATGCTATCAGGACACTCGTGTGCTGAGGGGTCCACGCGAGCATCTAAGTTGGCTTTGTGCCAGAAGTTTAAAGGCTCCAAAGCAGCAGGACAAGAAGAATACGTGCCCTCAGGGATGCTTTCCATAGCGACACCACCAGCTGCTAAATGAACGTTACACGTCCAGCTGTTTGGTTGAGAGGAAATGCTAGAAACGGCCCTGTAGAGAATGTTCCTGCACCTTCTGTAAAACCAGGCAAAGATGTAAAATATTTACCTCAGCATTTTTAGTACGTTTTCTCCCCAATTCAGGTCAGAAGTCACTCTACTAGGGTCTTGGAAAGGGAAACTTGGCAGTTGGCATGATGGGTGCAGTCCCCCACTTTGGAGACCTCCCTGAGATGCCAGGTCACAGGAAAGCTGCTTGTGGTATCCTGAAGAATAAGGGGAGACGTTTAATGATATCAAGAAAGGACAACATTTCATCCATTTCCCAATAGAGATGCTTTTGTCAATGGGACCAGAAATACTCACAGTCAGTGACTGCTCCCCCCAGCAGCTCTCACCCCACTGCGGAGGACCTGGCATGTCTATCCCTGGGTCAGCCAGTGAAGCCAAGGAGGGTGCGGCCCACACTGCCCATCTCTGACCAAGACTGCGACCGAACCTGCCTGGAACCCTCTCCACGTGGCTGTGAGTTCAGGCAGGTGGTCCCCAAGCTCTGCTGGCCACGGAGCTGGTCTCTCTGCTTAGTTCCACTTTGTGTTCACCTAATGATTCACTTTTGCGTGAAGGCAACACCCTGAAGGCCCTGTCGTTCACATCCTTGGGGACCATCTTCGCCTTGGCCCTCAACTATCAGTGACAGGAGATCATAGCGTCCCTAACACCTGAACACACACACACACACACACACACACACACACACACACAACGACTGTCCTTTATTGGGTTTTGGTTTTGTCTTACTCTTTTTTTTTTTTTTCTTTGCGGTACGCGGGCCTCTCACTGTCGTGGCCTCTCCCGTTGCGGAGCACAGGCTCCGGACGCACAGGCTCAGCGGCCACGGCTCACGGGCCCAGCCGCTCCGCGGTATGTGGGATCTTCCCGGACCGGGGCACGAACCCGCGTCCCCTGCATTGGCAGGCGGACTCCCAACCACTGCGCCACCAGGGAAGCCCTGGTTTTGTCTTACTCTTGTGACTACATTCAGCAGAAAGAAAGCAGATGTTGTCCATGTGCAAATTAGCAGAGAGAAGAAGGCAAAGGAGGAAGACGAGCCATGTGGCCAGTGTCCTGGGCCCTCTCCTGAGTAGTAAAAGCAGGTGGAGGGCACCCTCTCCAGAGTCAGGGGGCAGAGAAGGCTGGAACAAGCTATAATTGCTGTTTTTTAGAAAAAGTGTGCTCTCTTTGCCAAGAGAGAGTAGAAGCAAGCTTGCAGGGGGCATCAGAATACTCATCAGAGAACATGGCACTAATCCTGAGACCAAGGAGGGGCTGGTTGTGCAGACATGTGTACAGGGGGCTTCCACACCCTGGGAGTGAAGTGCACCAGAGTCCAGGCACAGGAGAGTGCAGGGCTCATCCAGGGGCCCCGGGGTGTGAACCAGGTGGGGCAGGGGCAGGACACACAAAGTGGACAGGAGGTGAGATCCAGAGCAGGAGAATCTTTGCAGACCTGTTGTTCCCCACCTGAGGGCCACAAAGCCCGGAGAAGCTACGGTGTTAATGATGGGATGGGAGGATCCAAAGGTACATGGAGCCTTGCATGCAGAATAACCCTGCACACATATGAACTGCTTTGCAATTATGTATCGATGCTTTTGTGATTAACTTAGTATCAGCTGAAAGGATTACCAGACATAAAATCAAATGAAAATCATTTTTGAATTCACAAAGGCTTTGAAAAGTATAATGACGTGGGCTTCTTAGCATTTATCATTTTGGTAGAAACAGTAAAAGTACAACTATTATCGTGTGCGGTCTGCAAAATCTGGAGGCAAAATAAAACGTTTGGAGATCAGTGCTATAGGCAATGGAGAGCCACCGAACATTTCTTAGAGGTGAAGCGTCATGAAAAGATTTGCTTATTTAAAAAAGGGGGAAAAAGGACTTCCCTGGTGGCGCAGCGGTTAAGAATCCGCCTGCCAATGCAGGGGACATGGGTTCGAGCCCTGATCCAGGAAGATCCAACATGCAGCAGAGCAACTAAGCACCACAACTACTGAGCCTGTGCTCTAGAGCACGCGAGCCACAACTATTAAGCCTGTGTGCCACAACTACTGAAGCCCGTGCACCACAACTACTGAGCATGTGCTCTAGAGCCTGTAAGCCACAACTACTGAGCCCACGTGCCACAGCTACTGAAGCCCACGGTGCCTAGGGCCCATGCTCCACAAGAGAAGCCACCGCAATGAGAAGCCCGTGCACCGCAATGAAGCTTAGCCCCCGCTCGCTGCAACTAGAGAAAGCCTTTGCTGAGTGCAGCAAAGAAGACCCAATGCAGCCAAAAATAAAAATAAAATAAATAAATTTATTTTTTAAAAAAGGGAGGGGGGGAATCCTGCTGGCCTGCGGGTGCCATGGAGAGGCCGGACAGGCCAGGCTGGAGGAGGAGACAGGACCCTTGTGGCAGAAAGGGGAGGACGATGAGGATGACGCCCAACAGACAGGACCTAGCGGCCAATCAGATGTGAACATGCAGGAAAGGGAGTCTGGGCTGATGACCGATTTCTAGTCTGGACAGTGGCATCCATGGCGGTGGATTGTGAGACAGGGGCACACAAAGGAGGGGTGTTGGGGAGCCGTGAGCCGACCTCCGGGAGATGAGTGTGGTCAGCAGAATGGCCGCCAGAGATGTCCACCCCCTAAGCCTTGGATCCTGTGAACACGTGGATTACACAGCAAAGGGGGATTAAGGATGCAGATGGAATTAGGATTTCCCATCCCCTGACCCTGAGATGAGATCACCCTGGACCCTCTGGGTCAGCCCAACACCAAAATAAGGGCCCTGAGATGTGGAAGAGGAGGTAGGAGGGTCAGCGTCAGCAGGATTCCACTTGAGGAAGACTTAATAGACCATCACTGCTCTGAAGGTGGAGGAAGGCCCCGAGCCATGGAGCGCCCAGAGCTGCAAGAGGTGAGAGGATGGGTCCCCAGGGCCTCCACAGAGGAACTCGGCCCAGGCCACCCCTCGACTTCAGCCTGGGAGACCCGTTTCAGAATTTCACCTCCAGGACCGTAGTGAGAAATCTGTGTTGTTCTAAGGCACTAAGTTTACAGTCTTTTGCTGTAGCAGTGACAGGAAACTAACACAGCAAGTTAACTCTGAAATGCACGTGGGACATTAGGAGGGACTGAGCAGAGACGCTGCCCAGAAATGTGTCTCCTTTTAGGGATGAGCATCGACCCCGCCCACACGCCTCTGTCATGTGCAGACCCTGGTTTTACTGTTAGGGGTGGGTGCTGCCTGGGGTGACAGGGAACATTGCAGTTGGTGACTCTGATAAACAGGGGCTCTAAAAATGGCTCCAGTTCACAAAAACGAGAGCAAGGCCTCCCCGTGTGAAGGGGGTGGAGGGAGGCCCAGCCCTGGCAGG
>NW_006770989.1:362946-363542 GCF_000442215.2 Lipotes vexillifer
GGGCCCCGGGCCCCCCACTCACCCGCAGCCTCGCCCAACGCCCAGCACTCCAGGCCGCCTCAGGGCTCTGTCTCGGTCTTCCCATCTTCCAGCCGGGGCTGAAGAGTTGGCACGCACATCCCTCACCCCCTCGGCCCGTGCCATGCCTGGCATAATTGAAGGATTTCTCTCTTCTATAAAAACGAGTGGAAACTGAAAAATGAATGTGCTATTAGGCATAAAAGGCGTAAGCCTCATAAAATTTAACAAAGATGAAGATGAAAGCCTTCAGGGGCCAGTTGTAAGTTGATCAACTGGGCATCCTGCCAGGAAGACGTTACCAAAACGTCCGGTCAGAGTGGACGTTTCCGGAGGCTTACAGGGCACCAGCCCTTCATACTCATAACTCCATGGGCCCACTGGGGCAGGTGCCATGCTTATCCCCTTTACAGATTCCAAAGTTTAGGCACAGAGAGGTTAAGAGGTTACGCTGCTTAAGGAACCACAACCAGTAAGCGGCAGAGCCAGGATTCAAGCCCAAACAGCCTGCCTGCTGGGCCCAGCCCATTGCCTCTCCCTGAGGTCATGGCTTCCTCCTAACCTCTCCCCCTCCCCCT
>NW_006770989.1:363801-384540 GCF_000442215.2 Lipotes vexillifer
CCCCTCTCCCCCTCCCCTCCCTGAACCCCTCCCCTCCCTGCACTCCTTCTGCCCTCTCCACACCCACACCGGCCTCCAGGACATGCCAGACATTCCTCTGCCTCAGGGGTCTTTGCACCTGCTGTTCCTTTTAGAAAACTTTTCTCCCCTCATCTCCTTTCAGGTCATGTGAACGTCTCTGTGAAGATGCCCCGAACTCCTCTAAAGGGACTGGGAGCTCTGTCCTTGTACCCCGGGAAGGACTGACCCAGATAAGGGAGGTGGGACTGGGGCCGGGTGAGGAGAAACTTCCAGGTGCCTCTGGGCAAGGGTCAGGCTGCTCTCGGAGGCCAGTGGGGGCCAGGAGGCTGGCTGGCTGGCTCTCAGCACTCCAGGACACATGCGGGTGGGCAGTGGTTCTAGTTGCTCTCTGCCCTGTTTTCCAGTCCATTGTGGTTGACTGGTCAGTGGATACCAAAGAGTCATAGCCTTGACACGGGAGGTGATGTGGGGAAGGAAGCAGACAGGCCTGTCCTTCGCTAGAGGACCAGGAAGGCTGTCCACCCCCTGCAGATGGGAAACCCTGCTGACCTTCACTGTGAAGCTGGTGGAGCCCAGGTTCCTCCCAGGGCCACTGCAGACGTTTACCCCACGTGTGCACCTGTGCTCTCACCCAGGACACCAACGGCCCGTGAGAAGGGCAGCCCTGTCCCCACAGGAGGAAGCCCAGGCGTGTCTGTGACCTCAGCGTCACCCCATGCTCACTGCTGCTCTGGGCCTGGACTTGGGCTCCTAGAACAGACAGGGAGGTCAGCACACAGCCCATCACAGACACAGACCCACAGGGTGCTCAACTCAGACGGAACCTGGAATTCTCAAATCCCACCCTGAACAGACGCATTCCCACCACACCTCAGGGGCCTGCTTCTCCACACCCCTCAACTTCTCTTCACTCCCAAAGAAATTCTTTGGTAGAAAACGCAGGTGCTGTTAGAGCCACAGGTCAGAATTTATTTCCTACCACCTCCTGGAGAGCATCTTCAAGGAGAGCGTTCTGCTCAACATCATTTACGCTTAAAAACAGAAAAGTATGGCAACTTCCCCAGTGGTCCAGTGGTTAAGACTCTGCGCTTCCACTGGAGGGGGTGTGGGTTTGATCCCTGGTTGGGGAACTAAGATCCCGCGTGCCACATGATGGAAAGACAGAAAAGTATGACTTGGTAAGGCACCAGGTAACCTGCCTCAGGGCCTTTGCACCTGCTGTTCCTTTTAGAAAACTGGGGAGAAGACCTGCCCTCCTCTGGGCTTGTGTAAGAGCTGGATGGTTTCTCGTAAGTGTGTCAAGCACAGAGATCAACATTACAAAAGGTTCATTTCTACACACATGGTGAAAAGAGATGACAGTTGTAGAGGACCCCGTATTGTTAAATTATGACTGGCCTACACCGCAGGACTTATGCTAGGGTATTTCCCAAAGCACAACTCTGATAAAACGTCCTCCTCGATACCAAGCTGTAAGTTTAACAACGTCTGAGCTTTGAAGTGAATCAAATTTATATTTAACTCGAGCACATACTTTTAAAAACTTTTCCACCCAAATCTTTATTTTCCCCAAGAAGTAAAAATGGAGGAAAACCTCGAGTACAATTGTGCATTTACTCTTCTATAAATTTGGCAACATATTAAAACCTGTTGCATTTCAGTGTCAACCTTCTGGATTTTTCGCACTAATAGTACAGGCTGCATCAAGCAGGGCTGAAAATGAAACACGAGTAAAGCTCTGGAACTGGACCACAGAGGTGTTCCTCACCAACCGCTGGCCCTAAAGGCAGAGGGTGGCAAAGGTTCCCCCCTCCACCGGGGGACCAAGAAGAGCCCCACATGCTGTCACAGGCATAAAATTTCTTTCAAGTTTTGTGTTCAGTCTTAAAAATTAACTTGCATTTTACTCCACGACATTTGCTTTACTATAAAAATACCGTTTGAAATCACTTGCCAGTCAAATAACCCTTCCTCACCCTCTCCACACCAGGGCAGGCAGAGCCCCGTCTGGGAAGCTCACGGGTAGGTGAGCCAGGCACCAAGCTTCGAACACATTTCATTAGGTCCGTCTGGGGCATTTCCACAAAGGAAGTAATTTTATTCACTCAGGATGTAACTAAACGCTTCAGGAAGCAATGATATCAATTTCAATGTATTGAAAAATAAATAGTAAACAGCATGTTTTTCAGTTTTTAAACAAGAAAATTAGTTAATTTTATTTACTAATAGAAATAAAAGAAGCCTCTAACCTAAAGTATAGCCTGATCATTTACTTTCTGTAAAAAGAAACACGAATTGGATTTTTTTTTTTTTAACATAAAAAGGACAAGGCCCACAGAAAGATAAACTCCTCTACCTGCTGGCGTTACAGAGATTTCCGCAGTTACTGACAGATCTTGGTAGATCTGCAGGCCTGACGTCACAATCTCGCGCATTCAGCTGCTTCTCGGCATCTCAGAAGCAGCCCCATCCCACAGTAAAACTGCTCCCTGGCACTTTTGGCACTTTTCCCCTCCAGAACATGAAGCCCTAAAAACCGCCACCTGGAAGAACACAAACGTGTCACCGATCTGTGGTTTTCTGACTGTTCCACAGTGAGGAGACAGCTGAGCAAGGGTGCTGCGGTCCCTGCCACCACCGATCCCACACGAGGCGCTGTCTCTATCACCAGCTCCCTGAAAGGCATGTGTGGATTTCACTGGCTGTTTTAATAGGTTTCAAGAGACATTCATATTAAAATAGGTTCTAAGAGACGCTCATGTTTTGTTTTAACATGAGCTCCAAAATGTGTGAAGATATTACCTAGAATCACATCTCAAGGCATCATCAAAAAGAGATCTGTTCCAGAAAGTGTTAAAAGAGGAAGCCCGGCTTCCCTCACAGCTGTTTCTGGGGCCACATTTTTTTCCCATTAACTGTTTAAAAGTCTGAATCAGAAGCAAGAATGGCCACGTATATATCCGTGTTTGCGTGCGTACACAAAGAGGTACCTTTACGCTGACTTAAGGAAAATAGGGACATTTTGTGTCCCCCAAACATCTGCCTGCTACAGGCCTTGCAAGAGGGTTCACGCCCCCTGAAGATGGGGCAAGGAAGCCTAGAAGGTTAGAGACAACCCCGACAGGTCTCCTGAGCGCTGTCATCACAGAGGTTCAGGCAGTTGGCTCATGTGTATGACAGCAAATACCATGCTCTGAGCTCAACGTGAATCACTCCCTAAAGAAAACAGAGCTATCACTTGCTACACTCCTCATGGCACTTTGGCTGTCGATACGGTCTCAGGATGAAAAACTCCCATCAACAACTTTTTCTTTTTGGTCTACACAGCACCATAGTTAGTGGCATGTTTTTTTGTTGGTTGCTTTTAAATCTTAAGCAACCAGGTATAAGAATACAACCAAAGTGACTGATTTGAGGTTTTATAGGCAGAGGTCTCTCTCTTTTTTTTCTCAGATTTTTGCTCCTTAAAAAAAGGGGGAAAAAGTATGAGGTTTCAAAGCTAAGAGTTACTCTGACCGTAGCTGGCCCTCAATCAAGGGTCGGCTAACCATGCCATTTCCTCTTTGTTCTTCTGTGCATTATCTCGTGGCAAAATTCCACTCTGGACGCCCAGATCTGAGGTGCCTTTTCATATTAGATATAAATTAATCCAAAGGTCTAGAGCTCTAAATTCCCAGAGTCATGACAAACGCTTAACTTACTTCAAAAATCTCTTGCATAAGTATCTCATCCCTCAGCTCAAACAAACGAGAAGGTCAAAGGCAAGGAAGGATACATACATTGGAGCATCTCCTATAATCCACATCCACGCGCATTCTCTACACAGGTTCTACACGGTCAAAGGAGTCGTTTCAGCTGGTGTAGCCTCTCGTGCGGAGTCCGTCGGGGCGCAGCCCGTCGGGGCCCCACCAGCATCATACAAAGCAGCAATACTTCTTCCACCAGGACTTGGACAGGGTCTTCATCTTGTCCGGAGTCCTGCTCTTGGACTTCTTGGGCTGCTGCTGAGAGTCCGAGTACTGGATTCCGGCGACGATGGCTGCATCAAAGACCTCTTTGAGGTTCTTCTGAGTCAAGGCCGAGCACTCGATGTAGGAGGCGGCTTTGATCTCCTCAGCGCACAACCTGGCCGCCTCCTCGGGCACGGGTTTCTCTTTGCATTTGTCCAGCTCGATGAGGACTTTGACGTCTTCTCTGAGATCCGACTGCGTCCCCACGAGGATGATGGGGGCTTTGGGACAGTGGCAGCGAATCTCCGGCACCCATTTCTCACTGACGTTCTGGAAGGAGGAGGGGCCCACGACACTGAAGCACAGGAGGAAGATGTCGGCGCTCGTGTAGCACAGAGGCCGGAGCTTGTCAAACTCATCCTGCAAGCGAGCCAAGCACCCAAACGTTATCTTTTACATCAGTTCTCAACAGCACAAAGACCGTTTGAACATTTTTCTGGAAAGGGTCTGGCAGGTAACAGAAAGCCCACGAGAGATGGAAGGAAGAGCCAGAGTCCTCGAAAGGCCCCTGCTGCCAAGTGGGGCAATGCTCCCAGCCCCTGGAAACCTGCCCGACGTGCTCAACATTTTCCTTGATGCTCTAGACCTACTTGCAATTTACCATAGAAAAGGTCCTTAAATTAGATGGATTTTCAAAATAAAATTTACTTTCTCTAGGCTTCAGCACAGAGTAACTCAGACCCACTCCTTCAACTCCGGTACTTAGTCAGGCTCTTAAAACGTACACAGTACCCACGCCGATCCTTGGGGCTCCACCCTGACTCCAGGGGACCCCAGTCTGTGAACCCAGCGCCTCTGTAAGGACCCATCCCTGCCCATCCTCACGGCAGCGATGAGCCATGCCTGTTCCATCCCATCTGCGCTGTGCACACCGAGGGCACATTCAGGGCACACGCGGTGCAGAATCATGGGAATCAGACACAGGTCCGGAGTTGAGGACCTGGACTTGGCCACTCTCATTAGGGATCCAGAGAATGTGTGCCTCTCAATGTCACATACAACACTGGTGAATACAGTCTCACACTTGCTGGATATAACACTTTCTTCTCGATTTATCTTTTTCTCCCTCCCTCCTTTTCTCTTACTTTCCCTCCCCTTCTTTTCTCTCCATGAATCCCAGAGGCCTCCACGCATGATGCTTTGGGAGGATAAAGAACCAGAGAAAGGGTGTACCCACCCAACTTCTGAGGGATAGAGAACTGGATGGAACAAGTTAGAGTTGATTATATAAACCAACCACCCACCATGCTGCTGAAGGCCGTGCCGCACTCACTCACTAACAGAGATGCATGTGGGACTCCAGGCACCACGCATCAGACACCAGACTCCAGGGGATTTGGCTGGGGACAGACAGACATGGCCTCAGCCCTTGTAGGGACATCTGTCTCCAAATCAGTGTTTCTTTATATCAAATACCCTAGAGTCCCCTGCAGCACCATATTTAGCTAACTGAAAGCTTTCACTCATCTCTCTTCTAGGAAAATATTTACATCATCTCATTTCTATTTGAAATTTCTATATATGGGTGCCAACCATCCTCCGGCATAAGGTGACAAATAGATTCCCAGCAGCAAGGAAAAGGTAAACGTCACCCAGGTTTCTGCCGCTCAGTTGACACATATGATTATTTACGAACTATTATTTACGTGCATGTTATGCTGCATCTGTGGCCTTTTTCTAGGGATAAGGGAAGCCTGGATCTTTTTATTTGAGTTCACTTTCCTCATCTGAGGCTCCGTATTTCAGTTTGTGGGGCAACAACCAAGTAACAATATTAAAGTCAACCAATATTAAAGTCCTTCCTCAGGAAGGAATACGGCATCTCTCCGTGTCACTGCCACTTCTCCGACTTCTATATGCAAAAGTTAGAAAGAAAGAAAGAAAGAAAGAAGGAAGGAAAAAAGACCTGGATTTCTTAGTGCCAACTTTGTGCTGAAAGAAGAAACACAGAAACCCATCCAGGTGGCCCACGGCCCAGCCACGAGGACCTTTTAATGAAACATTCCCTCTGTTCTCGGAGCCCTGCAAGAAGAAGCACAGGACGGAGGCGTTGCCCGCACTGCTGGCAGTGATTGCACCTGCTGGGCCCTGGATCTGGAGTTGCGTTACCAATAAAAAGAAAGGTGAGCACAGGCCCAGGCCTTGTGACCGGGCTTTAGCAATCTGGCTCCCAGACCTCTGGAGGTTCTGGCTGAGGGACTCGGGAAGCAAGGCAGAAATTAAACCCTGCTGACCAGAAATCTTAGCTATCTGCTGAAATAAATGCAGCACACATACATGTGATAAGGAAGGCCAACTGTAATGGACCCTCAAGGAAACATGTTCTGAGGCCCAGAGATGTGCCTGGGATTCAGGGCAGGGCAGGGCAGGGCCGGGTGGGATTGACAGGCCGCTGGACAGCAGTGCTGGTCAAGCTGCAGTCGGATTTCTTCTCCTTTTTGAGTATAAAGATTTCCCCAAGTGCCTCACGGTTCAAAAGGCTGAAGGGTTTTCACCTGCTATTGGTCACTCTCTGTCTGATCAATTTCACCTGGCGTGAAATTGATCACAGTGAAATTTCCACAGCATTGAAAACTCCTTTTAACGTCTTACATGCTCACTGAGCCCCCAACAAGAAAACCCCAAGGCACAAGAAGCGATTTCTAGTTATTTACCCAGCTCTCAGCTGCTATGTGAAACCTGCGTTTGGTCCCTAGGCGACGGCCACCGGTGCTCACATTCTCTGGGACTTTGCAAAGGAGGTCGCTCGAGTTGCTGTGTCCTCAGGAAGCTACCATGACAACTGCCTGTGGGGGTGGGCGCAGTGCCACGGGCTGGGACAACACGAAGGAAATATGGCACGTGTCAAATCAAGTCCCTTAAAAGGTAGTTTATCAGATCTGGAGTAGGGAGGGTAGGAAAGGACTACTGCCTTGCCCAACTTTGCTTCTGGTCAAAGCAAATACTGATACTTGGGGAGACGGAAAAAATTGACTTTATCTCACCAGCTGTGTATTTTTCACAAATAGGTTTTGAAGCTGGTTTTCTACAAATCTGCAGACGGTTGGCCTCATTCCTTACACAATTAGACATACTTACTAATCAGGTAAGAAATACTGTGAATCTCAACAAAAAAAACTGCTGGGAGGGCTTCCCTGGTGGCACAGTGGTTAAGAATCCGCCTGCCAATGCAGAGGTCCCGGGTTCGAGCCCTGGTTCAGGAAGATCCGGCATGCCACGGAGCAACTAGGCCCATGCGCCACAGCTACTGAGCCTGCACTCTAGAGCCCACGAGGCACAACTACTGAGCCCGCAAACCACAACTACTGAGCCTGCGCTCTAGAGCCCGTGAGCCACAACTACTGAGCTCACGTGCCACAGCTACTGAAGCCCACATGCCTAGAGCCTGTGCTCCGCAACAAGAGAAGCCACCGCCATGAGAAGCCCATGCCCCGCAAGAGAGAGCAGCCCCCGCTCGCCGCAACTGGAGAAAGCCTGTGCCCAGCAACGAAGACCCAACACAGCCAAAATTAAGTAAATAAATAAAACAATGGATCTATTAAGAAAACAAACAAACAAACAAAAATAACTGCTGGGAGATCAGTAGGATAATTTCCAAATAAAGCTTACCAACTTGCACCAAAACCTTTCCATTTCCCGAATTATGAACCTTTTCCATGAAAATAAGTCTAAAATGATTCTCCTGATGCCCTGACTTTGAAACAGACCCTATTAAGGAAAAAATTAAATTCTTTCTTGATAATTCAGGATCATTTCTACATAGTGTTCCTGGTAAAAGACCTATTCCTCTTTCAAAATTGCTCGGAGATTTTCCTCCTGGGTCTACCCATCCTGCCCCTTGAGCTGACTTTGCTGTCCTCCTCCTGTAACCTCACTGGTTTCTTTCACAAGTTCTCCTAACAGGTAGACTGTAAGTCTGTTGAGCAGCGAGCCCATGACTTAAGTTTGCCTCCCCCAGGACCCAGCACTCCATTTATTTATTGATCCATTCTACAAACCGTGAATAAGCCCCACTCTTGGTGCCAGGCACCAAGCAGGCATGAGGCAGGGAACCTCAGCCCAGGAAGCCATGTCTGCCAGCAAAACCAACACCTGACAGGCGAGCCAGCGGTGGGCAGCTGCCTGCACTGGGCTGCCTGCTCCTCCCTAAAGGGCCCCAGATAAGCACACCCTTTGGTGTCTTGAGTTTTCCTGCCTTCTGTCTTATTCTTGGGCTGTTCAGCTGCCACATCTTGCTACCACGGGGAGGCCTCTGTTTATGGAGGCGCTACTCGACCCTCAGTTTATTTTATTTTTTGGCCGTGCTGTACGGCATGCGGGATCCTAGGATCGAACCCACGCTCCCCACGTCGGAAGCCCAGAGTCTCAACCACTGGACCTCCAGGGAAGTCCCGACCTTCATTTTAAAGATCAGAAAATCTGACCCGAGGCAGGAAAAACATTCTCACTTTATATAAAGCAATTAAGCTTTCATTATAAATAGCAGCAGGGCATCCAGAAAGATTAAATATTAGAAGAGCCTGTGTTCTTTGATTTTTCTTTTCCACAGGCAAGAAAATGCAGACCGGTTGGTTTTTTCTGCTCCCCATGAAGGGGAAACTGGGAAGCCCCAGTGGAAGGGTCAGGACAGAGCAGAAGAGGCTTGGCTATGACGTGTGCCACCGTGGCCACCGCCAAACCAGCGTTCTGCTGGGGATTAAGGCTGCCCAGTCTTGTGTCACATCGAGGTTTGAAAAACAAAGCCCTGACTGAATTTGCTGTCCCAAGTGGGTGAGTAACTGAGAAGCCCTGGTTTGGAGGAGGTCCTTGGGGACACTGGAAAGCCAGGTTCTTCTTTAATGTATATGGTCGTGTGACACCTCAGAAGTGAAGTGGGCACTTTTACCTGCCAACAAAGTACCCCGGCACTTTCTCAAGTGCTGGAGAGACTACATGCTTAGTAACTTGTCACTTTGGCAAACTCAAGAGACGGCACCCTGGGCCCTCACAGAGCACGGTGAGAACTCAGTGACGTGAGCACCATTCGGGGGGACCGGGGTCCCTGGAGCTCTTCAGGGACACCCCAAAGGGGACCTCACACTGGGGCTTCCCACCAGCTCCCTGGCTGCCTTGTCCAAGTGCCTGGCCAAGACAGGAATAAATGTTCGCGATTCGGAAGGATCAGGTCCTGGCTCATTCATTCCTCCAGCTCAGGACAGCCTGGGCCGCTGTATCTCTGCTTCAAGGGATGGGAGCAACCGCAGCCAAGTCCAACCATGCTCAGGAAGGGAAACATTAACACTTACCGACGTGAACTCCATCTTCTTCTTGGGTAAGTTTATTAAGTATCTGGCTTGCTGACCTTTAATAAAATGATCGTAAGCTACGGCCAACTTACTTGGAGAAATGAGCACAAAGCAACATTGATAATTTTTAATAAACACCAGAAAGTAAATAAGATCAGAAATTCCCAGCAGAATAAGAACCTCTCTTGACCCCGTTTCCCCCATCCTGCCCACACAGAGCCGGGCCAAACCCTGTTTTATTGGCACGGAGCTCTGTGTCCCCACCACCACCCTCTGCGAGGGGCCATACATGGGGGTGGGGCTCTAGAATGGCCCAGCTGGGGCGGGGGTGAAGGGCTTTAAAAGGCCCTGTCCTCGCCCAGCACTGAGCAGCGATGTGATACTGACCTGTCCTGCAGTGTCACAGAGCTGGAGTCTCACTGGCCGCCCATCCACGGAAACCACAGCTTAAAAATAAGACCAAAAGGACTGTCAGGGGGGTCTCTTTTAACCTTTTCCAGAAGAATAATAGTTTTAATTTGTATGACCATTCTCACGCCAAACCCTTCAGCTCCTATTCTGGGTCCCCAATGAATTCAAGACTTGCCTAAAACAAAGAGGCCCGTGAGGCATTTTTGCACCCAAACCTGCAGGGCGGGCAATTCGCTCCCTGCCCCAGAGAAGGCAGGAGGCCAGAAGCTTTGATGGCACCCAGAAGGGCCTGCGCTTTTCTCCCAGCCCCAGAAGATTTATTTTCCTGTCACACTTGTTTCAAAAGACCCAAAAACAACACTGGGGGGTAAGTGGGAACCAACCTTGCAGCTTTAAGTCAGTGGAAAATCTCACAAATAATTCTGTTTTCCCTTGGGAAACGTTCGGTGACTTTGGGGTTTATCATAAAAGTGTGGCTTGTTTTGAGAACACGTGCAAACACAGACTGCCCGCATTGTCCTGCTTATAAAAGAGGGCACAGCTTATCTCTCCATGTCAGCTCAAAGAGCGGATTAAAAGAGAAAAGGAAAGGAAAGAAAACCGTTCCCACCTTTCCACTGGGAAGGGGTATCTGGGGAGGGGCCTGCATCAGGGCGCTGCTCTGAGGTTTCTATTTGAATGAAGTACTCATTTTGCCTCAATACAACTTTCTAAATTGTTTATACATGTTTACACTACTCAGTTGGGAGGAGGAAAAAAACAATATCGTTTAGGTGGGAAACCCAGTAGCCCAGCACTGCTTTACCTAGGGTGCCTTCCTGGTGGATGAAAGGAAGTCCTTGCCATCATGACTTTCCAAAAGATCGAGAAGCTTGTGTGTGAGAGTGTGTGTGTGTGTGTGTGTGTGTGTGTGTGTGTGCTTTAAAAAAAAAAGAAAGTGTTTCACCCTAGCTTCCATGGATTTTAACTTTTTCTTAAATTTCAAAAAGACTTGAAAAATCAAGAGTAAGGACTCCTTTATCTTGGTAGCTACCAGACCAAATGACATAGCACTGCACACATAAGAGCTTTCAGTAGCTTAAAGAGATACTGAAAAGATACTAAGACTCAGAAACAGAGCCCATGGGGGCGGTGGGAGCGGGGGCAGGGGAAGCGATGGGGCTCGGTGGGAAGAAGCTGTGTTTACTCTCCAGGTTTAATCCAAACCTCTGCCCTCCCTAGTGCTTCTAGTGCCATTTCCACTAAATCCACTCTCTTCCCCCGTCTCCGCGGCTCTTTAAAGTGGAGACGCCCTTGGGAGGGGAGCCACCAACAGGAAAGGACGGACCCTCGGGCCACAGGTAATGGCACCTGCGTGTCGCCTTCCGATCGAAACCCGGCAGCAGCGCCAGCAACGTCGACCTGACGCAACTTCTCTACCCAGGAAACTGACCAGGCCACCTGGGCGCGACCTGTTAGACCCCACCGTCTGCCCCTGAATGGCGAGGCGACCGCCGCTCCCCGCGCCCGGGTTAGGGCTCCGGGTCCCCGCGGCCCCGCGCTCCCCGCAGGCCCCCGCCCCCGGCCCCGCTCACCTGAGAAGTTGTCGAAGGCGGTGGGGATGTACTCGGTGGGGTAGCCGTTGGTGGTGTAGCTCACCACCAGGCTGGTCTTGCCCACCGCGCCGTCGCCGACCAGCACGCACTTGACGCCGCGCCCCTCCGCGCCGCCAGCGCGCCCCCGGCCCCCTGGCGCCCCGGGCCCGCGCCCCCCACGCTCCCGGCGGGGCGGCACGGGCGGCGCCTCGCAGCGGCCCGGGAACGCGGGGTCCCCCTGCTGCGGGGGCATCGGCCCGCGCCCGCCGCGGGGGGAGCTGTCCCCGACCCAGGCGCGCGGTGCAGACAAAGGCGGCCGGGCGGCTCGGGCTGGACTCGGGCTCGTGCGGCGCCGGTTCCGTTCCGCGGCCGAGGACTGCGGGCAGAGCGGCGCGGGGCCCCGCGCTGTCTCCTCCCGCTTCCCGGCGGCCAGGCGCGCTGGGGGCGGGCGCGGGGAGGAGGCGGGGCGGCCGTTCGTTCCCCGCGCCGGGCCCACAGCGCCCCCGCCTGCGCGCCGCGCTCTGCGCTCGAGCCGGAGCCGGGCGCGCGGGGGGCGGGGCCGCGGCCGCGGGCGGGGGACCCAGACAGCCGCCGGGGGGCCCCCGGACGCCCGATTGGGGCGGCGCCGAGGAGCCGGGCCGGCAGAAGGGAGCTCCTCCCGGCGCCGACACTGACGCCACCGCCTAGAGGCCCGCGGTCCCGCCTCCTGCGCCCACGCGGCCGGCGGCCAGGCTCCTCCCGGCCGCGCGCCCCTCGCCCCCTTCTCCACGCGGTCCCGGCCTCCTCGGCCACATCGCTGCACCCGAGGGGGGCAGTGAAATGCCTTAGGGACAGTCGTCGGAAGGAGGCTGAATTAACAGCCAACTTTTCGTTTAAGGTCTAGACGCTGCCCGTCGTGTGGTTTTTCTTCTTCCAAAGTAATGTATTCTATCATTTGGGAGCAAAAGAACGTCAAGTCCTTTGTTAATGCTCGTGTGACTTTCTCTTTGGCGTGCCCTGAACCAGCAAATGTCTTTATAGCCCCAATTCCTCCATTTGCTTAAATGTAATGTGGTGACGTTAGTATTATGGGGAGGGGGGCGGGAATCCGTTTTATCTGTGACTCCTTCCTCTACATCTAGTCAGCAATCCATCCGGAAAGACAGGGAAGCCTTTCTGGGCCTAGTCCGGACACAAAGGCTCCTCGGGGTTTGAACTGTGGTGTGGGAAGAGGCACATACTGTGAACACGAATGGTGATACTAATAATAAAAGTTACAGTAGCTAATAAACATCGATCCTTTCTTACGTGCCAGACACTGGTAAGCACTCTGCATGAGCTAATTCCTGTCATCTTATCATTACTTATACCCATCTTATGGGTATAGGATGAGAAAATCTGAGGCACAGAGATACTAGATAAAATGCTGAGGTCCCACAAGCGAGGAATTGGGAGTGCCAGGATTCAAGTAGTCTGGTTCCAGAGCCTGAGTTCTTACCCAGTGTCCTTGAAAGCAAAAACAAGACAGAGTGATAAACTCAGCCTTGGAAGTGTGGCTGTAGTTGGAATGCAGAGGTGGATTTACCAAGAGGCTGGAGGCTTGAATCCATGGCCCCTCATTTGCAGAGAACCTCTCCAAGGCCCTGGGGGCCCTAGCAGCGTGAGCACGTGGTTATGTTTTTGTAAATTTTTCAAAATCATATATTTTAACCACCACCAATTAATCCCACTATCTCTTTCAACTCTAACTTCTCATACGGAGAAGCTTTGATGTGGCAGTGGACATTCTGAGGATCAAGCCAAAGTAAAGTAAAGTTGGGGAGACATTTCATTTGTGTTTAATGGATACAGAGCCAGGACCAAGGTGAGGGAAGGAAGGAGACAAGGGAGCAAAGTTTAAGGGGCCAAACTTGCACTTGCCTGACCCAAAGAATGAGCCTTGACCCTGATGGGATGTATCTGTGTGGTTTTCAGTTCCGACGTGTAGTTTACCTTATTTCTAGCCACCCAGGTGTAGGAATGACCTCCAGTAATGTGCCTACTATGCAGTATACTGCTGGTATCCATCTGAACTTTCCCACTTTCCCCAGCACCGGGAGGTTCCAGTAGCAAAGCAGTCACAGAGTTTAGATATAGCTTCTTGAAGCCAGACGGTAGTTTATGGCTATTCTTTCCATCATAAAACACATAGTATTGTTAGATGGGGGCTGGCTCTCTCACCTACACCTGGGCAAAATGGAAGTTCTCTCCCCTCAGGAATATACTCTAACTGAAGCATATACGATTATAAATGCACTATACATTTTTGCAGAAAATCACAGGAAATAGAATTGATGTGAATTCCTGTGTTTGTGAGGACACAAAGCTGTCGCAGTACCACAAACAGCAAGGTCACCTGTATATAAGTACATTTCCATTCTTCTCTAGAAAACACATTACAAAATTGAAAAAGTAGTCAAAGGGCATGCAGCTAGGGGTATGGGGGAGGTTGTGTTCAAGAGACACAAAGTTTCAGTTATGCAAGATAAATACATTCTGGAGAGCTAATGCACACCCACGTGACTAGAGTTAATATTGTATGCTTGTATCTGCTAAGCATGGATCTTGAGTGTTCTTAAAACACACACACACACACACACACACACACACACACACACACTTGAATATTTCACAATATATACATGTATCAAATCATCAAGTTGTACACCTTAAATATGTACAATTTTTCATTGTCAACTAGACCTCAGTAAAGCTGGGGGGAGGGTATGTAGCCAAAAACTGTGGGAAAAATAGTATGATTGAGGTGTATCAGGTGGTTTATTAAATGTTTTCTTGTGGATATTTTGGAAGTTTATGGTGTTTGTCGGCCTTTTAAATTGCATAGCTTATTGTGATGCATGTCTCATTTTAAATCAATATTTTTGTACCTAATTTTCTATCCTTAAATTTTTATCCTTTCTCTTAAAGAAGGCCTCCAAATGTGATCAGCTTCAGGCCTTACAAAATGTGGGTCTCCCCCGACCTCTAGCTATATAGTAGTTTTTGTATCCTGTAGCCCCCAGCTTTGCTTTGCTCCCTTTTTTATGTCGAATATTGTCCCACTCCACTCGTTTTGGCCCATCTTTCTAGATCCAATTTAATCAACCCCCTGCAGTCTTATTTAAAAGCCCCAGAACTAACTGCCCACTATGAGAAGACTTTTCTGCAGCCCGTGATATCCAAGTCCAGAGGTAGGGAGATGGCCTGGAACTCAGTGCTGACCAAGGCCGGGGCTGTGGATGCCCCTCCAACTGTACGATCAATCAGTAAATCAGATCAGTAAATCATATGATGCGTTCTCTTGTTTGTTTACTGTCTGTCTCCCCGTTC
The DNA here is from genome assembly GCF_000442215.2 of Lipotes vexillifer. Taxonomy (NCBI): domain Eukaryota; kingdom Metazoa; phylum Chordata; class Mammalia; order Artiodactyla; family Lipotidae; genus Lipotes; species Lipotes vexillifer. The sequence goes on from NW_006770989.1 coordinate 378,451, forward strand.
AAGCCCCATGAGGTCAGGGACTTTATTTTGTTCATCCTTATACCCGACACTTTACATCATGTGGGGAAAGTAGTAGGTTGCTGTTTTCTGTTTTATGCTTTTATAAAATATTTTTAGAACACATGAATCCTGCAGCAATTAACAAGAAAGACCATTTCTTTGTTCTCTGAGAATGCCTTACCCCTCCTGTACTCCCCATCTATATCCACCAGGACGGCATAGTTGGTGCAATGTCTCCTTTGTGTCTTGGGTTTGGTAAATTTGGGAAATGCTGGCATTTACGTGGGCAAAAAGCAATCTTCCACTCTTAAGTTCTGGTGCCTCCGTGGCTCTCCAGCTCAGCTGTGAACATTCCCCCACCACACCCGAGCCCTTACACTGGTGAACGTATGCCTAATCACTATCATAGCACTTTGTTAAAATAACCTACTGACACTTGCTCTTAATCTCCTAAAAAAAAGCATGACCCTTGCTTCACCAAACTCTTTATCCCCAGCACGTTTTCTAGTATATTTTTTCCCTAAAGCTCTTTTACCTGTTCTACTAGCAAAGAGTATCTAATTTTCAAATGCACTAATTATCATGAATTTATACTTTGGAACTAATATAGTAAAAACCATGCCAATAGACTTTACACTGTGTACCTTTCGCTTTTCTATCTTTTGACATATTCAAGAAAGAAACTAAAATAATTTTCTGATTAATACATTCTTTGCCAGGGTGTAATTTCCATCATCAAATTCAATACAAAGCTTTTTTTTTTCTTTTTTACTATTTATAACATTTCACTATTTACTCATCTTCCATAAATAAGTAACAGCAGGGAACCAAATCAAAAGTGGCTGATTTCTGGATCTTTCGTGTTAACGGGTCGTGTAGCTATGGGTGTTTGTTCTTTTTTCAAGCCATCACCCTTTATCTTGGACACATTCACCTCTGAAGGAAACTTCTTTTCTTTAGCAGTGCCTTGGTTTTTAAATGTCCTGTAAGAGACCACCAGTTAGAAAATTACTTCTCGGGAATTCCCTGGTGGTCCAGTGGTTGAGACTATTCACTTTCACTGCCAAGGGCCTGGGTTTGATCCCTGGTCGGGGAACTGGGATCTGAGGCTGGGCTGTTGTTCCCCAAAGCATCCTTCTCTGTGTGTTCCAGGTTATGGCTGTCCACTGAGAGGAGCTCCCTGGGGACTGGGAGGTAGAGGCCTGTCGTATGGCTCCACGTGATGGCAGACAGACTCACAGGGCCTGACACGCCTTTACTCTCCTCCTGCTCTGTGCCCGCCTCATCGTCTTCACAGCAGCCTGAGTTCACCGGACCCACAGAGGCTGCAGCCCCCACAAAGCACACCTTGCGCTCCCTTTCATGGCCTGGCTGGTGGCCATGTCCGCAGGGCTACCGGGTTTTCTCACAAGCTTCAACTGGAGCCCTGTACCAGATTCAGCTGGACAGGCTTAGTGACTGTGTCCCTGTTCCCTGCAGCTCCCAACCTCGTGAAAGCTTCCCTTCCTTGCCCCTGTGCCTTGGAGAGGCTGTTTTCCTAACTGGGCCCTGAACGTACCCTTCCTTTGTCCTTTTTTACCACCAGTGATGCCAGCCTAGGGAAAAAAAAAAATTGACAAGGAAAATAATGTCGGCATTTTTCACTAGAGAAGATGGGATAATCATATAAATGTCACCAGACCACCAGCTGGCCCACCAGTGGGTCCTTGTCAGTAATTGCAGACCCTAGACTCTCTCATCAGCTAGCATTATGGTGAGGGGGTCACGGACATTATCCAGCATGTTGAAATTGGGGCCCTGTCTACAGATGTCCTTTTGTCTCTTGCCTGTTGGTAACTAGAATGAATAATTTTTTTTTTTTTTTTTTTTTTTTTTTTACTCAAAAAGAGCTCCCACTGACATGATGAAACTTTCAGATGTGAAAAATCAATCATTAATATTGATTGTAAAAATTACTTCTGAAAAGAAAATGTTTATATTGTTTTTACTGGTCAGATTAGGCTAGGCTGCACTACAGTGATAAATAAACGCAAAATCTTAATGTCTAGAAACATAGGAGTGATTCTTTGGTCATGCAAAATCCACTGCAGGTCAAATGACTGTCTGAGGCAGCGCCCTTCCAAGTGGTGACTCAGGGATCCAGGCTGCTTGCATCTGGTAACCATGCAGCCCGGGACACATGGTTTCCAGGAAAGAGAGTGTGGAGGGTCATCCACCAACTATGAAATGCTTCGTCTTGGAAATGACTTCTGCTCACAGCTCTGTATACATGCCATGCATTTCTGTATGTGTGCCCATGCGCTTCTGTGCACACGCCCACGCGTGCAACAGCAGTCTTATAAGAGCTCAAAACTGGAAACAGTCTAAACATCAAAAACAGTAAAATGCATGAGTTAATTTGGGAATTTATGTTATACTATTTAGTAAAGAAAATGAGTGAACTACAGATAAATACATCGACAGTAATGAATCTCATGAACAGAATGAGGAGTGAAAGAAGCCAGACACAAAAAAAGGTGTAAACTATCAAATCTGACGTATATATAGTGAAAGCATTTCTAAAGAAATGGGCAGAACTAAACAGTGTTAGGTGCCAAAGTAATTGAGGATAATTTATACACTGGAAAGGAGAGGGGCCATACAGGGCTTCTCATGTTCAGATGTTCTGTTTCTTGATCTGAATGGTGGTTACATAGGCGTTTGTTTTGTACTAATTCATTTTACCATGTATTTGTTTTATTCATTTTTATGAATTGCATTATATTTCAAAATTATAATGATTAAAAACTGTCAAACCTATAAGTTGTATTACATGGGACTCGTGGTTATTTGCATCTTAAAGAGCTATTTGCTAAAACCTAGCACAGTGCTGATGACCTGTGTGCACCTTTCAAGTTAAATAACAAACTTGCAAGTAAAACTTAAATATGGGGCTTCCCTGGTGGCACAGTGGTTGAGAGTCCGCCTGCCGATGCAGGGGACACGGGTTTGTGCCTTGGTCCGGGAAGATCCCACGTGCCGCGGAGCGGCTGGGCCCGTGCGCCATGGCCGCTGAGCCTGCACGTCCGGAGCCTGTGCTCCGCAATGGAAGAGGCCGCAACAGGGAGAGGCCCGCGTACCGGAAAAAAAACAAAAAACAAAAAAAACTTAAATGTGACTAGATTGGCCCAAATCCTATTTCTACAGAACTTTCCCAGGAACACATATCATGAAATATGACTGTATTTTTTACATCTCTATTATTTATTTTTAATAAGGGTATCATCCTGCCCAAGTGTTATTGATAGGTATTTTAATATTTTGAACAAGCTGAACAGGTCCTGCAAGATTATTACAATAGAAGTGAGTGATGATTTACATACATAAGTTCCTGGAGAAAAATGAAAGCCCCCCGGAGGGCTGTTGGAAGGATGGCAGGTGAATTTGCACTGGGAGCTCGCTGGGGCAGAAAGGCTGGAACCACTGCAAATGCCTAGGGCAGGTGCCACGCAAGGCTGAGCGACACTGCAGGCCCCTTTTTGCCCTCAGTCTTTGTTTATTTTCCCCCTGAACCACCCCCCTCCCACCCTGCTCTGGTCTTCCCAGCTGTTGCTGATCTCCCCTGCAGGGAAATGCCCCCATTTCCATTCCCTCAAACCTGCTGCAGCCTCTGAATTGCCCTCCCAGCTGTTCTGACCCTTCCCATAAAAAAGCCTCTTGCCCGGACCCTTGCGGCAAATGATACGTTTCCAAATTCCCTCCCCAAACACACATCACAGAAACTCCCCAGGCCAGACATTTCCCAGCTGCCCAAATCCTCGCAGATGATAAGAACTCTTCAGAAACCCCTCTTAGCTATTGCAAAACCTTGATGTCCTCTAATTTTTCAGCCACCATTGAAGATAAGGACTCGTCATGCAATCATTTCCCAACAACTGTAATCACCTGGGCTGGCAATTCTGAAAGGGTAAAATTATCTTCCTCACTTCCAGAAACTGCAACCATCTGTCTTTTCTAGATCCTCCCAGTTGAGGGCAAGGAAACTCCCACAATCCTACAACAGGGAAGAGAAAGGGATTTTCATACATTCAAATAGGGCTCACAATCCACTTCTGGGTTTGCAATGGCTGTGTAATGCTCTGTGTTTTGTTTGTTTGCGCTTTCTCTGTGTTTTGTTTCTTTGTTTGCGCTTTCTCTGTCACGTGCATCTAGAATGTATTAGAAGGTGGATACTGCCTCTGCACACGGGATTGTGCCATTGGTTTGATTTTGGAGGGAAAGGGGTACGGTTGTTAGCTACGTCATTGGATGGAGGGATTCCACTCGTGAACGTAGTATGACCAAAGAGAACAGTGGCAGTCTGTACAGATGCACTTAGAGCGTCTGGACCTCAAGGAGTTTACAATCCCAGTAAGAGAGAAAATATCTATGAAATAACTGGAGTGCAAGGCGGGGTGTAGTGGGGGTAATGGGATGTGCAAAGTGCAACAGAAAGACAGGGGTGCCTGAGGACGAGCTTCTGGATGGGGAAATGCAAACACCCTTCCTCTGAGACCAGAGAGACTCTCCTCCCCATTCCCCCCTCACAAAGCTTCAACCAGTTACAGCCACGCTGGTGAGGCTCATGATGTCCTAAGCATTTTGTATGCGTTGTCATATTTAATACACACAAAATCTAAACATGTACCATTATTGCCCCCCAACTTTATAGATTAGAAAACAGCAGCTCAGAGGGACCCAAGGTCACCCCGCTGGTGACTCTCAAGAGGGAGAGGGGGGCTTCCCTGGTGGCGCAGTGGTTGAGAGTCCGCCTACCGATGCAGGGGACACGGGTTTGCGCCCCGGTCCGGGAAGATCCCACAGGCCGCGGAGCGGTTGGGCCCGTGAGCCATGTCCGCTGAGCCTGTGTGTCTGGAGCCTGTGCTCCGCAGCGGGAGAGGCCACAACGGTGAGAGCCCCGCGTACAGCAAAAAAAAAAAAAAAAAAAAAAAGAGGGAGAGGTTTTCACTGTAGCCTATAACCTCACCATCAAAAGATGACAAAGCAATGGGGTTATTTTAATAACGATGCTTTTTTTTTAGAAAAAAAAAAAAGAAGCAAACCTTTAGCAGCATGTCACAGAACAGAGTGATGGGGCAGCTCCCTTGATCCCTGATTCCATCTGAGGTACACAGAGTGCACAGGCCCTGATCATGCAGGAAAGACGGGAGAAACAGGCCTCAACATCTTGTGGTATCAAGGGGAGAAGAATACAAATGTGCATAAATAATAAAACCTGAGAATTTAGGAAGAAGAAAAGAGAGAGAGAATTCACAACAATTTGGCAGTTTTTTTTAAAGGCTGAGGTAAAATTATCCTCTTAGTAGCTATTTTTTATGTTTATTAAGATATTAAGATGATTGTAGAGAGAAGGCTTATGTAGTTAGAATCCATATCATGTCCCACTGAAATATCATCCTCATTCCTACATATGACTAATCTAAAATCAGTTTATCTGTTCATTAAATCAATCCCATAAACATTGATTGAGTCCCTTTGTCAACATAAGGACTCGTTAATGATCCAATGTTTTATGTTTAAGATTTTGGTCTATAATTCTAAAAGTTCATCAATCAGTAAAAATTGGAAAGTTTTAAGTTGCATTATAAAACATCTCATAGTGCAATCACTGTCTGGAGAGTCCTTTCCATCGCCTTTACCAAACTAAATCACAAGGGCCTTTGTTGGTCCAGCTAGAGGTACTGCCATCACTTGCCCTCCGTGCTCTCCACCCTGGGAGGAGTCCTGCCTGCACTGCTCAGACCCTTGGACACTGCCCCTCCTCCGAGCTCCCCTGGGCTCTGCTGTGGTGAAGAGAGATGCACAGTTTCCAGGCAGACCTCTTAGCAATGACCCCCGGGTTACTACAACCACTCAGGTCTGGAACCGACCCTGGGGCTCTGGACTTCCCAAACATGGCAGGGAACCAGATTTCTGAACTACGGGCTGAGTTCTTCTGGACTATTCCTCCCCAACAATATAGACTGAGCCCAGTAGCCATTGGGATCTAGTTTCCGTAAATTTGGAACTCTGCCCTTTGGGACTTGAGTGTGCAGAATGCAGTCCTGCTGA
>NW_006770989.1:385606-415953 GCF_000442215.2 Lipotes vexillifer
CCTGCTGAATACTCCAAAGGAACTCCTTCAAATTCATTAATCTGAAATAACCCAATGTTGTAGAAGGTGAAAACGGGCAGCAAGAAGGGTTTTGTGGTGCTAAGAGTATTCATTTTCTTTTCCTTTAATCCCTGTAACAGGAGTCCGGAGATTTTTTTTTTTTTAATAGAATAAAAGAAAAGGCAGAGAAAAAAGACCGTCCAACAAGAAAGGACTCAAGGACAACCTAGCAGCATGGGCGACTCTGCTCTGTTCCAGGAAAGGAGTTGAAGCTGCCCGGTTTGAGCTGACACGCGTCAGCGTGAATGCCTCTATTGAATGCCTCTGTGCATCAAGTGGGGTATTTAATTACCAGGATGAGATGGACATAACGAGAGAGGAAGGACCCTGCGTCACACAGAATTAATGTAAGTTAAAACAGCCCTTGCCATGGGGGAGAACTCCAAAAACAATATCCACCAGGTTTGGAGTAATTCAAAGGTAACCGGCTCGAGCCACCATGCGCCTCCTCCTCAGACAGTGGGACTCTTCCATCTAAATAGGGACAGTTGTGTAGGAGAAATGCCATTAATTCACTCACTCAGCAAATATTTATTAAGCATCCACTGCATCGAGCCCTGTAGTTTATTGACGGTTGGGCTCTGTTGATGAACACAAGGGGTGGAAAGCACTCCTTGTAGAGCGAACGTTCCAGGGGCGGAGACAGACTGTAACCAGAATAAGTGAATGTGGACCTTGTCAGAGGATGCCATGCTCCACAGAGGAGGTAAAGCGGGGAGGGGAACGGGCCAGGGTGTGCTTTAATCGGTGGTCAGGGCGGGCCTCTCGCGGGTTACACTGGAGCAAAGACTTTGAAGGCGGGAGGGGCCTGAGTGCTGTGGGTGTCAGGAGGGAGCCTTCCAGGCAAGGGGACAGCAAGACGGAAGCCCTGATGGCAGGGACTGTGTCTGAAGGTCAGACAAGCAGCAAGGAGCCTCGTGGGCCTTGGGAAAAGTTAGCAAGAGGGGCATGAGGTCATAGAAGAAATGAAAAAAAGAACATGAGTGTAGGCAGCCGTGGAGAAGGCATCCATTCTAGGTGAGCCGGGAGCTGCCGGGATTGGGTTGGGTGGTAGGTAGCATCATCTGACTCTGCTCCCAGTATCCCTTGGGCTGCAGAGGAAAAGCACCTGCCAGGGGTCAGGGGGTCCTGGAGGCCAGTTAAAGAGGAAGTTCTGGGCCAGAGAGGGTGGGGACTTGACCAGGAGTGGCAGAGGTGGGGATGAGTGGAGGCTGGCTTTGGACATGCCTTGAGGGTGGAGCTAGCACCAGCCACCTGGCACATCGGGTCCCGGGTTTGAGGGTCCACAGAAGGCAGGAAAAGTCCAGGGATCACAGCCTGACAAACCAAAGGTGTCATTGACTGAGAGGAGGAAAACTCCAGCAAGTGGAAGCTCTGGGGGAAAGGTTAGGAATTCGGTCTATACATGTGAAGTCTGAGCTGCCTCTGAGCGGTCTAAGAGGAAACATTGAGTAGATGATTGAATGTATGTCCGGAGTTCAGACAGAGGTGCTGGCCGGAGATGGAGGTGGCATTTCCTCGGCACATGAAGGGTGAAGGGTAACAGGGCATCAGCTCACCCAGGAAGAGGAGAGTCCAAGGGCTGAACTCCAGGACTCCAGTGACAAATAAAAGGACAGACATTAAAAAGCTGGAAATATTACAGGGAACTATATTCAATATCCTGTGATAGACCATAATGGAAAGGAATATGAAAAAGAATGTATGTATGTATAACTGAATCACTTTGCTGTACAGCAGAAACTAACACAACTTTGTAAATCAACTATACTTGAATAAAATAAAATTTTTTTTAAAGCTAGAAATATTAAGTAAGGTCAAATATCAGAAGCTGGGAAGGACGCAGTGACTAAGTGCCTGCCCAGGGCAGCGCCTGAGTGAGTGAGAGCTTGTCTGCACAGCCACCGGCTGCCTGGCACACTTAGCCACCGGGCCCCTTTGGAACTGGAAACAGTCCTCTGCTCCTCTGTTTACAAGATGGCCAATAATCAACCCGATGTGGCTCTGTGGCCGCCCTGTGTGCAAACGGGTTGCTTCATTAGTTTCTGGTGCCAGGTTGAATTTCAGTGAAGGAGGGGGTGACCGAGGTTGCAGCAAAAGAAATCAGGGGAGGCTGGGGGTGTGTCCTCAGCACAGCCCTGAACCCAACAGGCCGGTTTTCTTTGTGCAGCGCACCCGCTGGGTCTGGACGTTGAGCCTGTCAGGTCAGTAAACAGACCTGCCTGAAGCTGGTTTTGCCAGATAAAGCCCAAGTGTGTTCCAAGCTCACCAGGCCTGAAGGCCGGCCACAGGGGTCCTCAGGCTCTGCTGTGACAAATAAGGAAGCTCCAGCCATCAATTTCCTCTTTAAAGTAGTAAAATATCTTGTTTATGACAAGCATGTCTTAGGAAGAAAAATGTTCTCTCTGATCCTCTGAATTATTTGAGAAGCTCTTATAGTTACTGTTTTGAAAGTCAGGGTGACAGTTGAATTCTCAAAGTGCATGGTGGGAGTCCAGCCAGAAGAGACACACACGGAGGCCCCGGTGGTCTGCTCTGCAAACCTGAAAAGGACTGTAAAGAGAGCTGGGGAGAGGGCCCAGGGAGCCGTGTAAAAGTGACTTCATTCGAGGAAAACGCTGACTAGTATTTATTACTTCCCTGGAGCATGCTCTCTTGGGGGTGGGGTCCAGGACATGGCTTCTGGGCGGGGTAGGCCCCTGTGTGAGCCTGAGAGGGCCTCTTACCTGTGCATCATTTCACTTCTTGAACCCCTCGAATCCCCTTATCTGTAAAATGTGTGCATTAGTTTGCTGAGGCTGCTATAACAAAATAGCACAGAGTGGGCAGCTTAAACAGCAGACTTTTATTTCTCACAGTTCTGGAGGCTGGAAGTCCAAGGTCAAGGTGTCGGCAGAGTGGTTCCTCCGAGTTCTCTCTCCTTGGCTTGTCGATGGCCACCTTCTCCCTGTGTCTTCACGTGATCCTCCCATGACCTTCCCTCTGTGCTTGTCTGTATCCTAATCTCCTCTTAGACGGACACTAGTCTTTTGGATTTGGGCCCACCCCAATACCTCATTTCAACTTCTTTAAGGGTCCCATCTCCAAATACACTCACCCATTCTGAGGTATGAGGGTCAGAGCTTCAGTACATGAATCTAGGGGACAGAATTCAGCCCATAACAATGTGGATAATACTACTTGTAGAGAGTATTATATTTTGCTTATGTTATCTATTGAGTATTACGTATACATAATAATACATACTATCTGTTAATCAAAGTTCTCTTTCTAAATGTTTATTTTTGTACAAAAAAAATTTTGCTTGATTTCCCATAATCTAATAGGAATTCTTATGATTACAATGTGAGACCAATAGAGATGTTTACAAAAGGGTACTTACGTCTAACATTTTTTAAGGTATAGAGATATTGTCATGTAATTTTCTTTGGAGTTATCAGGTATGCTTGGGAGAAAGGAGTCTTCTCAAAAGAAGCAACAACCAATGAGGGTCAGGAGAGAGAGATACTGAGCCAGGAAAAAGTAAATCATTTTAGGTGATGTGATCCAAAAGGTTATAGACAGACTGGCTAACCTGAATTTAGTTTCAGTTTTGCCATTTGTTAATTGTGTGACTTTCACCCTCAACAAATATGATTAGTGTGGTAACATGCTCCAGAGACAATATTGTGGTCATGATTTTGGGAAAACACAATTTTATGAATTGAAAATTCAACAATTTTGTTTTTCTCTAGAAAATCAAAGCACAAAGTAAATGACCAATAAACATGGGATGGATGGATGGACGGATGGATGGAAAAGCAAAATAATACAGGAACGTATGAGGACATATTTTTGAGTCTCACTTGGTCTAAGCTCCAGCCAAATATTGTCTTGGCTGGTAAAGCTGACAGGAAATCTCACTCCTATGTGTATGCTTGCTACTCCCTCAAGGTAGGTGTTGTGGCATAGCTGCTATTAAATATTATAGTTCTGGGAATTCCTGGGCGCTGCTGTTGTTAAGACTCTGAGGTTTCATTGCAGAGGGTGTGGGTTCCATTCCTGGTCTGGGAACTAAGATCCCACAAGCTACGTGGGGCACCCAAATATATAGATAGATAGATAGATAGATAGATTATAGATTATTATAATCTAAATATAGATTATATTTCTGCTTTAAAGCCATGCTGCCTCTTGCTCCATCAAGCATGTAGCCAAGGCTGTTTGGTTTGGCGCTGCCAGCAGGACTGGTGGGATCGTCCCTGGCTCTCAAAATCCCCCCACAGTCAGCATCCCAGGCCATCTGCAGAGCGGAGGTTCCCCAGGTCATGTCCTGGGTACAGATGTCCACATCACTCCATCACCATCCCAATCTTCTCAGTTCACACCTTAGTCCCCAGGTTTCTAGATGAGAAAGACAGTTTTCTAACGTCTTTCCAAACATTCTACATCTGAGCTTGAAACCACCTTGTAACTACTTTGCATATTCTTCCTTTCCCTCCTTTCCCAATGTTCCCTGAGATTCTGGGCCCCTGCTTGCTCAGTACTTGTCCCAATCCATTTCTTTAACCAGTTGATGAGGCAGTTCTTACCTTTAATGAATTGCAAGTTTTCTGCACCCTTTCAGGCTGGCATCAGGCATGATCTCATGTGGTGGCTGTCCCCCAGTGACCCCACCTCCAGGCATCCGCACCCTCATACTGAGTAGGGGTGACGCATATCACCCACCCATAGGATATTGCAGAAATGACCGAGTGTGACTTCTCTCTCTTACAAAGCCAGCCACCATGTCACGAGAACACTCAAGCAGACCTCTGGAGCAGCCCACCTGGCACAGAACTGAGTCCTCCCGACAAAAGCCCTGTAAGCACGCCTTCTTGAAGTCAAGCTCTCAGAAGACTGCAGTCCAGTCAATACCTTGACCGCAACCTCATGAGCCAGAACCACCCAGCTAAGCTGCTCCCTAATTCCTGCCCACATAAACTGGAAGATAACCAATGTTGTTTTAGGCCACTACGCCCTGTGTTCATCTGTTAGGTGGCCATAGATAGCTAATAAACCTCCTAAGCACCCAGAACCTTGAGAGTGGATTTCTCTGTCCTTGAAGCTTATTTGCATCATCCTAACATCTTTCCCTCATGTCTAGAAGCAAACTCCTGGCTCTTCCTGTTTAAAAGACCTCTTCCCAGGGCTTCCCTGGTGGCGCAGTGGTTGGGAGTTCGCCTGCCGATGCAGGGGACACTGGTTCGTGCCCCAGTCCGGGAGGATCCCGCAGGCCGCGGAGTGGCTGGGCCCATGAGCCATAGCTGCTGGGCCTGCGCGTTCGGAGCCTGTGCTCCGCAACGGGAGAGGCCACGGTGGTGAGAGGCCCGCATACCGCAAAAAAAATAAAATAAAATAAAATAAAAGACCTCTTCCTTCTCAGCGCATCCACTAGAAACCAACGGGTAGAGAAGTGGTTTTTGTGGAGGGTGAAGGGATACAAGTGTCATCCTTCCCCAGATCCTCACGATGATTTCTCATTTCAGTGTCCCCCAAGGAAAGGTCTTCTGGAATCCTACTTCTTAATCTCAAATTATCTTTACTATAGTATACAGTCTATGTTCTATGTTCTATATACAGAATAAGAACAGACATACTTTTCCCAAAGGAAGAAACCATCTGTATGTGTGTCCTGTACTATATATAGACATGACACATCTTGTGTCACATGTGTTAATGAGGGGAATGGAGTCACCCAGATCCTTTCACTTGTATCTTCTTCTGATCCTGAATAAACTTCTAAATGGCTGGCTAGATTCAAGGGGGCTGGGTTTGGTCCAAGAACATAGAATTGGATGTATTGAGAAGGACCAGAACACCACTCTCACTAACCAATCACGTGTCATCTCTAACAAGATCATTTCACTAAAGCTAGTCCTCAACTTTTTCCGCACCAAGATGCCATTGTGCGTGCATCCACCCAGCTCTGCACCAGTCACTCGCCCCGGCAGCGGTTTCCACCCTGATGGTCCCGGGTGGTGGGTGATAGCTCTGTCTGCTCCCCATCTCACCCACCCTCCACGGTAGAACTAAATACATTCTAAGGGGGGTTGCAGTTCACAGTGACTTGGGTATCCTCCCTGACATCTGAGAATCCCTGCTCTAAAATGATACGAACATATCATGGGCCCTAGAAGCAGAGGGAGGTCACTCCAGTTCTGGGAACACTGTTGTTCATGAATTGTTTGTGTTCCGAGCCTTGCTGGCTGTCTACTATACGGTGCTCTGTGCTTCTGGCAGCCACACAGCGTCATCACAGACCAGGTATCCTTTCAATGTAGACCTGTCCAAAAGGCATCATTTTGGTTTTATAGATCTGAAACTCTTTGTTCTTCTAAAACCCGCCTGCGAAAGACAACGCTTTGGTTTTGGTGGCTTGAAAGGCTGACTCCTGACTTCAGTTTCTTCCAGCTCTGTTACCCACCAGAACAGCATATCCTCCTCGTGGACCACAGCCCATCCATTCTGGGAGGCCCGCAGGAGGGCCAGCTCATTCCAGGCTTCTAGTCCTTGCTTAATAAAATTTAAATGAACTCATTTATTCAAAGGCAAAAGTGAGAGGAATGTTTGCTGAATAGAAAATGAAGCCCAGACTGTCCCTCAGTGACATTTCTTCATGAGAGGTTTCAGACTACATATGGGTGAGAAAAATTTATAGTTGAACTGAAAAATAAAAGTATGTGTGTAATTGTGACTGGTTTCTCCTAGCCTGGAATACAAAATATGTAAAATATAAAAATAAACATAGATCTATAGATTCATCTAATACATACTTACCACTGTACCTACCTGGTGTATCAACAGTGAACAAGACAAACGCGGTCTTTTTCTCATGACGCTTACAGACAGTAACAGACTGGCAGTGTTAAACTACGAATTGTGTTGAATGTTAGGAACATAAATAAATGAATGGTGTCTGTGAGCTGCCTGAGGGCAGTTCTTTGCTTCCTTGTTCACAACTCCTTCCCCAATACCTAGAATCCTGCCTGGCACGTAGGAGGAAGCTAACATGTATAGAATGATTTGATGAATTTATAGACTTATCATGAGATATTATAACAAAGAGACAAAGTGTGGGAAGTCAGGGAAAGGCAGGACATATAAACATCGAGAGGAAAGATACGCAGGAATCATTCACATGAAGTGGGTGGGATGCAGAAAAGCATTCCAGGAAAAAAGTAAAATCGGCTTTTAAAAAGAGTGGGAATTATTAAAGGAATTCAAGATGGGGTCACTATTAAGAAATTCATTAATATAATAAAACCTAGTAATAGATCTATGAGAAAAATCATATGATTGCTTATATAGATGCTGCAAAACCTTTTATAAAATGCAACATTCATTCCTGGTAAAAACAAATTAAAGTAGGAATTAATGGACACCTTCTTAATCATAGATAGACGCTTAAAACTACATATACCTTAGTCCTAAAGCCCTAAAGCCAGCATCCTGCTAATGGGAAAGCACCAGCGCATGAACAGCACTTCTGCTAGGATTAGGAACAAGGCAAGTGTGTCCATTATCACCACTACTTGCCACACCGTACTGGAGGTATTAAGCAATGCAATTAGGCAAGAGAAAGCAATGACAGATTGGACAGGTAAGAACTGAAAAGAAACAAAACCATTTCTATTTGCAGAGGATCTGATCACATAACTGTAAAACTCAAGATAATCAATGATAAAACTAAAACAAAAGAATTCAGTAAAGTAACAAGTTATAACACTAACATGCAGAAATCATTAGCTTTCCTAAAAAGTTAGCTGATAAAATGAAAGGAAAAATCTCATCTACAATAGCAACAAAGAAGGTAAAATATCCTAAGAATGAATTAATCCAATAAATGTACAAAATCTATATGGGAAAGACTTTTTAAACTTCTTAAAAACACAAAAGTTGACTTGAACAAATAAAAAGACATTACTTGTTCTTCAGTAAGATGATTCCACTTCATAAACTTCTTCCCAAGTCTCTTATTTTTCCCTCCCTTTGGTCACGCTGTGTGCCTTGCTGTATCTTAATTTCCCCACCAGGGATTGAACCCAGGTCCAGGCAGTGAAAAGGCTGAGTCCTCACCACTGGACCACCAGGGAATTCCCTCAAGTCTCTCTATTGATAAAGAGAAAATATTTTTGTAAAGCAATTTTTTGGTAAGGCAATAAAAATACTAGTGGGATCTTCCCAGACTGGGGCACGAACACGCGTCCCCTGCATCAGCAAGCGGACTCTCAACCACTGCGCCACCAGGGAAGTCCCCGTTCTAAGATTTGATAGTCATTTGGAAAAAGATAAAATTAGGTTCACATCTTATACCATACACAAGAATAAATTCCTGATCTTTTCCCAGACTGGGGCACGAACACGCGTCCCCTGCATCAGCAAGCGGACTCTCAACCACTGCGCCACCAGGGAAGTCCCCGTTCTAAGATTTGATAGTCATTTGGAAAAAGATAAAATTAGGTTCACATCTTATACCATACACAAGAATAAATTCCTGATCTTGCAGGACATCGGGGAAGATGGTGGAAGAGTAAGATGCGGAGATCACCTTCCTCCGCACAGATACACCAGAAATACATCTACACGTGGAGCAACTCCTACAGAACACCTACTGAACGCTGGCAGAAGACCTCAGACCTCCCAAAGGGCAAGAAACCCCCCATGTACCTGGGTAGGGCAAAACAAAAAAGAATAAACAGAGACAAAAGAATAGGGACGTGACCTGCACCAGTGGGAGGGAGCCGTGAAGGAGGAAAGGTTTCCACACACTAGGAGCCCCTTCGCGGGCGGAGACTGCGGGAGGCGGAGGGGGGAGCTTCGGAGCCGCGGAGGACAGCACAGCAACAGGGGTGCGGAGGGCAGAGCGGAGAGACTCCCGCACAGAGGATCGGTGCCGACCGGCACTCACCAGCCCGAGAGGCTTGTCTGCTCACCCGCCGGGGCGGGCGAGGCTGTAAGCTGAGACTCCTGCTTCGGTCTGAGCACAGGGAGAGGACTGGTGCTGGCGGCGGCGTGAACACAGCCTGCAGGGGGTGAGTGCACCACGGCTAGCCGGGAGGGAGTCCGGGAAAGTCTGGAGCTGCCGAAGAGGCAAGAGACTTTTTCTTCCCTCTTTGTTTCCTGGTGCGCAAGGAGAGGGGATTAAGAGCACTGCTTAAAGGAGCTCCAGAGACGGGCGCAAGCCGCGGCTATCAGCGCGAACCCCAGAGACGGGCATGAGACGCTAGGGCTGCTGCTGCTGCCACCAAGAAGCCTGTGTGCGAGCACAGGTCACTATCCACACCCCCCCTCCCGGGAGCCTGTGCAGCCTGCCACTGCCAGGGTCCTGGGATCCATGGACAACTTCCCTGGGAGAACGCACGGCATGCCTCAGTCTGTTGCAACATCACGCCAGGCCTGCCCCGCATCGTGCCCCTCCCTCCCCCCCGGCCTGAGTGAGCCAGAGCCTCCGAATCAGCGGCTCCTTTAACCCCATCCTGTCTGAGCGAAGAACAGACGCCCTCAGGCGACCTACACGCAGCGGTGGGGCCAAATCCAAAGCTGAACCCCGGGAGCTGTGAGGACAAAGAAGAGAAAGGGAAATCTCTCCCAGCAGCCTCAGAAGCAGCGGATTAAATCTCCACAATCGACTTGATGTTCCCTGCATCTGGGGAATACCTGAATAGACAATGAATCATCCCAAATTGAGGAGGTAAACTTTGAGAAAAAGATTTATGATTTTTTCCTATTTTTTGTGAGTGTGTATGTGTATGCTTCTGGGTGAGATTTTGTCTGTATAGCTTTGCTTTCACCATTTGTCCTAGGGTTCTATCCATCCGTTATTATTTTTTTTACTTTTTTAAAAAATTTTTTTCTTAATAATTATTTTTTATTTTAATAAATTTATTTTACCTTACTTTATCTTATTTTCTTTTATTCTCTTTCTTTCTACTTTTCCTCCCTTTTATTCTGAGCCGTGTGGATGAAAGCCTCTTGGTGCTGCAGCCAGGAGTCAGTGCTGTGCCTCTGAGGTGGGAGAGCCAACTTCAGGACACTGGTCCACAAGAGACCTCCCAGCTCCGCAGAATATCAAACGGCGAAAATCCCCCAGGGATCTCCATCTCAACACAAACACCCAGCTTCACTCAACGACCAGCAAGCTACAGTGCTGGACACCCTATGCCAAACAACTAGGAAGACAGGAACACAACCCTGCCCATTAGCAGATAGGCTGCCTAAAATCATAATAAGTCCACAGACACCCGAAAACACACCACCAGACGTGGACCTGCCCACCAGAAAGACAAGATCCAGCCCCATCCACCAGAACACAGGCACTAGTCCCCTCCACCAGGAAGCATACACAACCCACTGAACCAACCATAGCCACTGGTGACAGACACCAAAAACAACGGGAACTACGAACCTGCAGCCTGCAAAAAGGAGACCCCAAACACAGTAAGTTAAGCAAAATGAGAAGACAGAAAAACACACAGCAGATGAAGGAGCAAGATAAAAACCCACCAGACCTAACAAATGAAGAGCAAATAGGCAGTCTACCTGAAAAAGAATTCAGAATAATGATAGTAAGGATGATCCAAAATCTTGGAAATAGAATAGACAAAATGCAAGAAACATTTAACAAGGACCTAGAAGAACTAAAGATGAAACAAACAACGATGAACAACACAATAAATGAAATTAAAAATACTCTAGATGGGATCAATAGCAGAATAACTGAGGCAGAAGAACGGATAAGTGACCTGGAAGATAAAATAGTGGAAATAACTACTGCAGAGCAGAATAAAGAAAAAAGAATGAAAAGAACTGAGGACAGTCTCAGAGACGTCTGGGACAACATTAAATGCACCAACATTCGAATCATAGGGGTTCCAGAAGAAGAAGAGAAAAAGAAAGGGACTGAGAAAATATTTGAAGAGATTATAGTTGAAAACTTCCCTAATATGGGAAAGGAAATAGTTAATCAAGTCCAGGAAGCACAGAGAGTCCCATACAGGGTAAATCAAAGGAGAAACACGCCAAGACACATATACAAAGAAAACATATTAAAAGCAGCAAGGGAAAAACAACAAATAACACACAAGGGAATCCAACAAATAACACACAAGGGAATCCCCATAAGGTTAACAGCTGATCTCTCAGCAGAAACTCTACAAGCCAGAAGGGAGTGGCAGGACATACTGAAAGTGATGAAGGAGAAAAACCTGCAACCAAGATTACTCTACCCAGCAAGGATCTCATTCAGATTTGATGGAGAAATTAAAACCTTTACAGACAAGCAAAAGCTGAGAGAGTTCAGCACCACCAAACCAGCTTTACAACAAATGCTAAAGGAACTTCTCTAGACAAAAACACAAGAGAAGGAAAAGTCCTATAATAACGAACCCAAAACAATTTAGAAAATGGGAATAGGAACATACATATCGATAATTACCTTAAATGTAAATGGACTAAATGCTCCCACCAAAAGACACAGATTGGCTGAATGGATACAAAAACAAGACCCATATATATGCTGTCTACAAGAGACCCACTTCAGACCTAGAGACACATACAGACTGAAAGTAAGGGGATGGAAAAAGATATTCCATGCAAATGGAAACCAAAAGAAAGCTGGAGTAGCAATTCTCATATCAGACAAAATAGACTTTAAAATAAGGACTATCAGAAGAGACAAAGAAGGACACTACATAATGATTAAGGGATCGATCCAAGAAGAAGATATAACAATTGTAAATATTTATGCACCCAACATAGGAGCACCTCAATACATAAGGCAAATACTAACAGCCATAAAAGGGGAAATCGACAGTAACACATTCATAGTAGGGGACTTTAACACCCCACTTTCACCAATGGACAGATCATCCAAAATGAAAATAAATAAGGAAACACAAGCTTTAAATGATACATTAAACAAGATGGATTTAATTGATATTTATAGGACATTCCATCCAAAAACAACAGAATACACATTTTTCTCAAGTGCTCATGGAACATTCTCCAGGATAGATCATATCTTGGGTCACAAATCAAGCCTTGGTAAATTTAAGAAAATTGAAATTGTATCAAGTATCTTTTCCAACAACAATGCTATGAGACTAGATATCAATTACAGGAAAAGATCTGTAAAAAATACAAACACATGGAGGCTAAACAATACACTACTTAATAACGAAGTGATCACTGAAGAAATCAAAGAGGAAATCAAAAAAATACCTAGAAACAAATGACAATGGAGACACGACGACCCAAAACCTATGTGATGCAGCAAAAGCAGTTCTAAAAGGGAAGTTTATAGCAATACAGTCCCACCTTAAGAGACAGGAAACATCTTGAATAAACAACCTAACCTTGCACCTAAAGCAATTAGAGAAAGAAGAACAAAAATCCCCAAAGCTAGCAGAAGGAAAGATATCATAAAGATCACATCAGAAATAAGTGAAAAAGAAATGAAGGAAATGATAGCAAAGATGAATAAAACTAAAAGCTGGTTATTTGAGAAGATAAACAAAATTGATAAACCATTAGCCAGACTCATCAAGGAAAAAAGGGAGAAAACTCAAATCAATAGAATCAGAAATGAAAAAGGAGAAGTAACAACTGACACTGCAGAAATACAAAAGATCTTGAGAGATTACTACAAGCAACTCTATGCCAATAAAATGGACAACCTGGAAGAAATGGACAAATGCTTAGAAATGCACAAGCTGCCAAGACTGAATCAGGAAGAAATAGAAAATATGAACAGACCAATCACAAGCACTGAAATTGGAACTGTGATTAAAAATCTTCCAACAAACTAAAGCCCAGTACCAGATGGCTTCACAGGCGAATTCTATCAAACATTTAGAGAAGAGCTAACACCTATCCTTCTCAAACTCTTCCAAAATATAGCAGAGGGAGGAACACTCCCAAACTCATTCTACGAGGCCACCATCACCCTGATACCAAAACCAGACAAGGATGTCACAAAGAAAGAAAACTGCAGGCCAATATCACCGATGAACATAGATGCAAAAATCCTCAACAAAATACTAGCAAAAAGAATCCAACAGCACATTAAAAGGATCATACACCATGATCAGGTGGGGTTTATTCCAGGAGTGCAAGGATTCTTCAATATACGCAAATCAATCAATGTGATACACCATATTAACAAATTGAAGGAGAAAAACCATATGGTCATCTCAATAAATGCAGAGAAAGTTTTCGATAAAATTCAACACCCATTTATGATAAAAACACTCCAGAAAGTAGGCATAGAGGGAACTTTCCTCAACATAATAAAGGCCATATATGACAAATCCACAGCCAACATCGTCCTCAATGGTGAAAAACTGAAAGCATTTCCACTAATATCAGGAACAAGACAAGGTTGCCCACTCTCACCACTCTTACACAACATAGTTTTGGAAGTTTTAGCCACAGCAGTCAGAGAAGAAAAGGAAATAAAAGGAATCCAAATCGGAAAAGAAGTAAAGCTGTCACTGTTTGCAGATGACATGATACTATACATAGAGAATCCTAAAGATGCTACCAGAAAACGACTAGAGCTAATCAATGAATTTGGTAAAGTAGCAGGATACAAAATTAATGCACAGAAATCTCTGGCATTCCTATACACTAATGATGAAATATCTGAAAGTGAAATCAAGAAAACACTCCCATTTACCATTGCAACAAAAAGAATAAAATATCTAGGAATAAACCTACCTAAGGAGACAAAAGACCTCTATGCAGAAAATTATAAGACACTGATGAAAGAAATTAAAGATGATACAAATAGATGGAGAGATATACCATGTTCCTGGATAGGAAGAATCAATATTGTGAAAATGACTCTACTACCCAAAGCAATCTTCAGATTCAGTGCAATCCCTATCAAACCACCACTGGCATTTTTCACAGAACTAGAACAAAAAAGTTTCACAATTTGTATGGAAATACAAAAGACCTCGAATAGCCAAAGCAATCTTGACAACGAAAAACGGAGCTGGAGGAATCAGGCTCCCTGACTTCAGACTATACTACAAAACTACAGTAATCAAGACAGTATGGTAATGGCACAAAAACAGAAAGATAGATCAATGGAACAGGATAGAAAGCCCAGAGATAAACCCACACACATATGGTCACCTTATCTTTGATAAAGGAGGCAGAAATGTACAGTGGAGAAAGAACAGCCTCTTCAATAATTGGTGCTGGGAAAACTGGACAGGTACATGTAAAAGTATGAGATTAGAACACTCCCTAGCACCATACACAAAAATAAGCTCAAAATGGATTAAAGACCTAAATGTAAGGCCAGAAACTATCAAACTTCTAGAGGAAAACTAGGCAGAACACTCTATGACATAAATCACAGCAAGATCCTTTCTGACCCACCTCCTAGAGAAATGGAAATAAAAACAAAAATAAACAAATGGGACCTAATGAAACTTCAAAGCTTTTGCACAGCAAAGGAATCCATAAACAAGACCAAAAGACAACCCTCAGAATGGGAGAAAATATTTGCCAATGAAGCAACTGACACAGGATTCATCTCCAAAATTTACAAGCAGCTCATGCACCTCAATAATGAAAAAACAAACAACCCAATCAAAAATGGGCAGAAGACCTAAATAGACGTTTCTCCAAAGAAGATATACAGAGTGCCAACAAACACATGAAAGAATGCTCAACATCATTAATCATTAGAGAAATGCAACTCAAAACTACAATGAGATATCATCTCACACTGGTCAGAATGGCCATCATCAAAAAATCTAGAAACAATAAATGCTGGAGAGGGTGTGGAGAAAAGGGAACACTCTTGCACTGCTGGTGGGAATGTGAATTGGTTCAGCCACTATGGAGAACAGTATGGAGGTTCCTTAAAAAACTACAAATAGAACTACCATATGACCCAGCAATCCCACTACTAGGTATATACCCTGAGGAAACCAGAATTCAGAAAGAGTCATGTACCAAAATGTTCATTGTAGCTCTATTTACAATAGCCAGAAGATGGAAACAACCTAAGTGTCCATCACTGGATGAATGGATAAAGAAGATGTGGCACATATATACAATGGAATATTACTCAGCCATAAAAAGCAATGAAATTGAGTTATTTGTAGTGAGGTGGATTGACCTAGAGTCTGTCATACAGAGTGAAGTAAGTCAGAAAGAGAAAGACAAATACCGTATGCTAACACATATATATGGAATCTAAGGAAAAAAAAGCATGTCATGAAGAACATAGGGGTAAGACAGGAATAAAGACAGAGACCTACTAGAAAATGGACTTGAGGATATGGGGAGGGGGGAGGGTAAGCTGTGACAAAGTGAGAGAGTGGCATGGACATATATACACTACCAAACGTAAAATAGATAGCTAGTGGGAAGCAGCCACATAGCACAGGGAGATCAACTCGGTGCTTTGTGACCGCCTAGAGGGGTGGGATAGGGAGGGTGGGAGGGAGGGAGACGCAAGAGGGAAGAGATATGGGAACATATGTATATGTATAACTGATTCACCTTGTTATAAAGCAGAAACTAACACACCATTGTAAAGCAATTATACCCCAATAAAGATGTAAAAAATAAAAAGAATAAATTCCTACTGAATCATAGATTTAGGAAACCATACAAATACTAGAAGGAAACATGGTCCTTTTTAATCTGGATATATATATATATATATATAAAGGAGGAGAATATTAACCCAAGTAACTTTGAACACAATATTTGGAATATATGTCCTTAGGCTAATGTAACACTGCTTTCTAACTATGATTCAAAACCCAGATGCAATAACAAAACAAGAATGAAAAATGTAATTACATAAAATAAATAAATAAAAATCTTAACGTGGAAATGAAACCCCCAAAGCATAAACAAAGTTAAAATACAACTAGCAAACTGGGAGAAAATATTTGTAATATATATCACAGCTAAGAGTGAATCTTCCTCAAATGCAAAACACTGTTTAAAAATGGAAAGAACAAAAGATGAAAAACCTGAAAAAAATAGACAAACAACATGAGTTCAGCAATTCACATGAAGATGTAAATATAGTCCTTAAATATACAAAAAGATGTTTAACCTCACCCATCATAAGAGAAATGCAAACTGAAAACTATACTGAGAGACACATAAAAGGGTGGCAAAAGGTATATCATGTAAACACTCATCAAACCACTAATCAAAAGAAAGCCAGAGCAGCTAAATTAACATCAAAGTAGACTTCAGAACAAGGAAAATTACCATGGATAAAAAGGAACAGTACATAATGATAAAAGTATTGTCTCACCAAGAAGATACATTAATGCACCTAATTAAAGCATTCCAAAATACTAATAGAAAGAAAAAGAGGAAAAAACTAATAAAACTGAAAGGAAAACATGGACAATTCCACAATTACACTTGATATTATACTTGATTATACACTTGATATCAATTATAATTGATATTTCAATTCTTTTCTCTCAGTAATTGATAGAACAAGTAGACAGAAAATCAGCAAAGATGTAGAAAAAAATGAATGATACCCATCAACCAACTGGATCTAATTGACATTTATGGAATATTCCACTCAACACCAGCAGAATACATTCTTTTCAAGTAAACATAAAATATTCAACAAGATAGGCCATATTCTGGGCCATAAAATAAACTGTACCAAATTTAAAAGAATTGAAATCACAATTCAGTGTGTTCGTTCTCTGACCATAATGAATTAAATTAGAAGTCAATAATAGAAAGATCTAGAAAATACCCCAATTATTTGAAAATTAAACAGCTCACTTCTTAGTAATCCGTGAGTCCAAGTCTCATGAAAAATTAGAAGATATTTTGAACTAAACAAAAATGAAAACACCATATCAAAATCTGTAGGATGCAGAAAAAGCAACACTTTGAGAGAAATTTATAGCTTTTTTTTTTTTTTTGGCCACACAGCTTGCAGAACCTTAGTTTTCCGACCAGGGATCAAAATCAGGCCCCTGAAGTGAAAGCACCAAGTCCTAACCGCTGGACCGCCAGGGAATTCCCTATAGCATTTTTATAGAGAAATTTAAACACCTATAGTAGAACACTAACATATCTAAGCTTCCACCTTAAGAAACTAGAAAATGAAGAGGCTGATTATGACTCAGAGACCTTGTTCAGCTTTTCCTCTCCTAGGATCCTTCATATAATAGGGGTAATGCCACCCTCTCCTGGCATAGTTAGGATTGAGCTCACAATTTGGTTTTTCAGAACTAAACCATTTATTACTGAGGGCTCATACATGAATGGTTAAGCATTATGAAAAAACAAGCAAATTATTAGTACAGGATCAGGATATAGTTACCCCTTGTGGGGGGGTAAGGGGAGACCCTTAACAGGAGCATATAAGGAACTTCTGAGATGCTAGTAACTTCTGTGATCTTAATCTGAATCCTTAGATACAGATGCTCAGTTTATTATGCTCTTTAAACTACACATTTACCTTTATAGATCCTTGTATACATATGACATTTTCTCATTTAAAATTTGAAAAAAATGAAATGTATTAAACACAGACTCTCTCTGCCCCCATCTTTACTCATCTAAGAAACAAATTTTCATGTGACCACAAAACCTACCCCAAAGAACTAGCTGAACTTCACAGTTCTTACTTGTAAGATAATATTTCTAATCAGACTATTTTTTTCCTATTATTTAAACAAAATAAGGAGGAAATGATTCTTCCACATATACGTGGTCTACCATGTGGCTTTGGGGTCCCAAGAAGTTTACACATCCAGCCTGTACCTGGCAGTGCAGAAGCCAGAAGGAAAGAACAAATGCAGAAAACAGATCTCTCTCACTTCTTAATGGGTTATGCCCAGACTCCAGGTCTGTAGCAAATTTGCATCGGGTGAGATTTGCTCTTTACCTGCATCATGGGGACATAACCTTGGTGCACCTGGCTCTCAGTGACCTTAATACCGTCTCCCCTTGCTCAGCCCCAGCCTGGGAGGGAGGCCAGACTACACTGGGTATGACTCAGACTGCAAAGGTAGTGGGGTCAGAGATAGGACTGCTGTGCTGGAGTTTCAAGTTCTCAAAAAGCCAAGGCTGAACTGGAGGAAATACCTCTGTCTGCTTGTCTATGGGAGCGGCTAGCAGCACGACCTTGCCTACCAACTTCAGCCGGTACGTTTATTCCTCGTGACCACAATCCTATTTCCATGCCTTCCTTGTGGCCATCCTACACCTGCATGCTTGTTCCCTTTGTGGGGAGTGTCTGTAGGGACAAGGTGAGCCAGGGAGTGTCAAAGAAAGGAGAGAAACCTTAGAGCAAGAACTTGCCATACATGGTGCTGGGGCTCGTGCTCACCAACAGCCTCCTGGACCAGTCACGGAAAACTTCCAGAAATAGAATTTGTCAAGTTCCCATCCCATTCTCTCTATTATCTCATTCCATAAAACATCTTTAAAAATTCCAGATATAGGGCTTTCCTGATGGCCCAGTGGTTGAGAGTCCGCCTGCCGATGCGGGGGACACGGGTTCGTGCCCCGGTCCGGGAGGATCCCACATGCCACGGAGCGGCTGAGCCCGTGAGCCATGGCCGCTGAGCCTGCGCGTCCGGAGCCTGTGCTCCGCAACGGGAGAGGCCACAGCAGTGAGAGGCCCGCGTACCACAAAAAAAAACAAAACATTTCTTGCTTGGTCCTTCTGTGAAAAAAAAAAAAAAAAAAAAAAATTCCAGATATATATTAAAATTGAAAAGACAATCTTTAATCTTTAGAAGAAAAGAAGGTTTATGAGCTCACGAGTGTGGACATATTTCTTAAGATACAGAAAGCACAAATCAGAACGGACAGAACCGAGAGCTTCGACAGCATCAAATTTTAAATCTTTGCATTTAAAAAATGTGACACCACAAACAATGTAAAAAGCCAAATCACAGACAGCAAGAAAATTTTTGCAAAGTTTATTTAAAAAAATAGTGTCCATAATATATTAAGAACTTGCTCGAATTGATAAGAAAAAGATCAACAACAAGTTAGAAAAACTGGCAAAGGAATGAATTATTGAGGAGTAAAGATCACAGTGGCCTATAGCAATGAACATGTTATTGGCCTCACCCATGATCAGGGAAAGGAGTTAAATGAGATCACTTTGGCACTCAGCAGGTTGGCAAGTTTTAAAATTCAAACAGCCAGAGATGAGGGTGTGGAGAAGTGAGGATGCTTACAAACTTCTATCTACTCAGCCATCAGGGTGTGATGAGCTCTGGCCGGGTGGCAGGCACCCTTTGGGGCTCTGGGGGTCCAGGGTGATAACACAGATGGCCTTTGATGACGCAAGGTACCGTCAAAGGGAGAAGAGTTGAGGGAGAGCATGACGTCAGCCACAGACTTGGGTATCTGGGGTACCGTTCAGACCGCTAAGTTCAAGTGCTAAATAGGTTGCATCTGCAGGTCTGAATCTCAAAGAAGCCGGGAGTGGATATACATCCGGGAATCGTATTAGTCAAGTTCTTGCAGCCAAGCAACAGAAAGAAAATCTAGCTAATTTAAGCAGAAAGGAATTCTTTTCAAGGATTTGGGGTATCACCAGGAGCTCGAGAGGGCTCAGGAAGGAGCCACGCACCCTGAAACAGCAGAGATGTCCAGGAGGACAACCCCCCACACAAGCTCCCCAGGGCCTGGAGGCGGCCTTTCTCCCCTGCCCTCCCGAACCCGGCGGTGCTGCTGGGGTCACAGGTCCTGCCGCTGCTGGAACTGCACGTGACAAAGACCAGTCCTCTGACTGGAAGGTTTAGGACTAAGCCTTAGGAAACCCCAATATATAGCGGCTACAGGGAGGATTGATGTGTAGAGGAAAATAAGGAGGGCCCCCCGGGGGAGGGTGCGTCCCTGGCAGGAGTTGCTGCTGTGAAGACAAGAGGACAGCCCCATGGGGGACAGAAGTCCCTCAAGTCTCATACTTTAGCTTAAAAGTCTCATCACAGTCCCCCCAAATACTCAACTGTAGCTACAGTACTTGCCCCTTCCCCCTCATCGGGCCCCCTGAGCACGATGCCACCTCTGCAAAGGACCAGGTGACATTCTGTGGGAGGTCAAGGCGACCCGTTTCTCTAGTACATATTGAATGGATAAACAACAAGGTCCTACTGTACAGCACAGGGAACTATATTCAATATCCTGTGATAAATCATCATGGAAAAGAATATGAAAAAGAAGATATATATAATATATAACTGACTCACTTTGCTGTACAGCAGAAGTTAACACAACATTGTAAATCAATTATACTGCAATTAGAAAGAAAAAAGAAGACCAGTTTCTCTGCAAGGCTGTGCACAGAGCTGAAGCGATGACGTGGGCCGGCTCTTTGCAAATTGCCATGGACAAAAAGCACTTTCTAGATAGTAGTTGAATCCCAGGTGCCAGGAGCTGCATTCAGTTGCTCCAGTAAAGATGCCACAACTAATACAATGGCCACCGCAATTGGAACCACAGCCTGGTTATCATGAATCCACAGCGATTCCTCTGAGGCCCAGTCACTTTCACAGGTTAAACAGGCAAAGTTGTTTGGGGGCTGTGGGGGGATGTGATCAGGATCCCCTCTCATCTTCCAAGTCCTGCTTCCCTTCAGGGTGGGAAGGGGCTTTGGGTTTACCCAGCCATAGTGGAGCGGTTCGCTGGGGGTGTCTTTTCAGTCACACTTTTAGGAACAGGGCAGGACCACGGTGTGTCTGCAGACCCGCTGGGCCCCCTGTGAGAACTCAGGTCACAACCCCTTTAGCCCTGTGACCCCCAGAAGCCCACACTTTAAGCTGCAGATACAAGGCCACTTTGAAGACCCAGGTGTGTGTTAACTCAGAATCCAGCATCTAGCCAGCCCTGAAAGGAGAATAGCTTCCTTTCTCCAGAGCACAGCCTCCTTAGCAGACGGTCCCTGTTGCTTTAGGGGAGACTCAGAAGGAGATGGCAGCTTACACATGAGGCATTACAGGGACCTCCTCTGGGGACTCTGGGCCTCTCTTTCAGGGACACCTCAGGGCTTTGACTGCCTTTGAGTGACTGAGAGGCCACTGCTCCCCTGTGGTCAGCCAGGTCTGGCAGGCTGACAATGGCCTCACACCTTTGGACATTCCTCCACCTTGGAGGGAGGCTCCATGTTACATGGTAATCCATGTTACCTCCCTTTGAAACTGGCCCGATTGCTAAGTGCTTGACTAAAGAACACGGAGGAGGGGAGCACATGTCAGAATCCAGGCCGAGAATTCAGACACTGGCAGCTTCCACTTCCTGTTTCTGGGACACTTTCTGGGGAAGCCAGAGGCCATCATGCTATGAGAGAGCCCAAACCAGCCATGCGGAGGAGCTGCTTGCAGGGAACTCTGCTCACTGCCCCAGCTGTGGCCCCTACCTCAACCTTGTAGCAGACACGTGAGGGAGCTACTGATGACCCCTGGCCCTGGTCCCCAACTGACTGCAGCTCCCTGAGAGACCCCAAGCAAGAACCACCACATTCACACCCATCAGGACCCCTACCATCAAAGAAAACAAAAACAGTAAACAATAGTTTCGGTAGAATGTGGAGGAATTAGAACCCTTGTGCATTGCTGATGGGAATGTAGAATGGTGCAGCTACTGTGGAAAACAGTATGGTGAGTTCTCAAAAAATTGAACACAGAACTACCATATGCTCCAGTAAATCCACTCCTGGGTATTTATTACCCAAAGGAATTGGAAGCAGCAAGGACTCCAATAGATATTTGTACACCAGTGCGCACCGCACACTTATTCACAATAGTCAAAAGATGGAAACAACACAAATGCCTATCAATAGACAAATCGATGCACACAATGTGGTCCATCTATAAATGGAATATTATTTAGCCTCAAAGGGGAAGGAAATTCTGACACTGGCTACAGCATGGATGAATCTTGAAGGCATTATACTAGCAGAAATAATCCAGTCATAAAAGAATAAATGCTGTAGGATTCCACTTATATGAGGTACCCAGAGTTGTCGAGTGCAGAGAGACACAAAGTAGACAGTGGTCGTCAGGGGCTGAGGGAGCGGGGTGGGGAGTCAGTGCTTAATGGGGACAGAGTTTCTATTTGGGAAGGTAAAGGGTTCCGTGGATGGTGGCGACGGTTACACAACAATGCGATTGTACTTAATGCCACTGAACTGTACAATTAAAAATGGTTAAAATGGTAAATTGCATGTTATATATATTTTACCACAATAAAAAATAATCATGCGCAGAATTATGGAAGATAATGATGAATGATTGTTTTAAATTACTATGATTTGAGATGATTTGTAAGAAGACCTAGAATCGCACTTCAGGGGACTTCCCTGGTGGCACAGTGGTTAAGAATCCACCTGCCAATGCAGGGGTCATAGGTTTGAGCCCTGGTCCGGGAAGATCCCACATGCCGTGGAGCAGCTAAGCCCGTGTGCCACAACTACTGAAGCCTGTGGGCCCTAGGGCCAGTGTGCCGCAACCACTGAGCCTGCGTGCTGCAACTACTGAAGTGTGCCTAGAGCCCGTGTTCCACAACCAGAGAAGCCACTGCAATGAGAAGTCCACACACCACAACGGAGAGTAGCCCCTGCTTGCCGAAAGCCCACATACTGCAACCAAAACCCAACACAGCCAAAAAAAAATTTTTTTAAGAAAAAGAAAAGAAGAATTGCGCATCAGGGGCAGAGCATCAGGAGTTCAGGATCTAGATGAGCTGCACGGAGACGGGCAGATGGGGCGGCCGCTTCTTCCAGGTGCCAAGGGACAGACAAGGTTGGACCTGTATTCCAAGCCATCTCTCCATCTCCAACAGGCCCATTCCTGCAAGACCGGGTTTGAATCCGGACGGGGTTTGCATGTCCCTGGAGGGCAGGCTTCCGGGTGGAGGCGGATCCCAGGCTTGGTGTCCTGGAGCTCGAAGCTGTCAGGTGCTTTTCTGCATGCCTTTGTTCCGGTTTCTTCAGCCCTATGCAAAACATCTACAGAGATAAGCCTGCTGGTCCATACAATGGTCCAGCCCCCTGATTCACCCAGTCCCCGCTTAGCCACAATCCTCACTCCACCCTCAGCCCAGGCTGCAACTAATCTACTTTTTGTCTCTAAGGATTTGTCTATTCTCCACGTTTCATAAAAAGGGGATATTACAAAAAAAACAAACAAAACTAGAATTGTTGCTGTTATATAGATCAAGTATAGATTGCCCACCTATTTCATTCCTAAGGATACTGTGACCCATTAGCGTCCCTCAAATATCTTACAGTTCAAGATACTGATGACTACTTAGTCCCAACCACCCATAAAAGTCACTGGTCCAACTGGTCTTTCGTTGGTTTCATAGTGCTTCTGGGATCCTGCCTCCTTCCTGCAAACCTGTCCTCCTCACTGGGATCCTGTCCTCCTCCCTGGGATCCTGTCCTCCTCACTGGGATCCTGCCTCATCCTCCCTGGGATCCTGTCCTCCTCCCTGGGACCTGTCCTCCTCCCTGGGATCCTGCCTCCTCCCTGGGATCCTGTCCTCCTCCCTGGGATCCTGTCCTCCTCCCTGGGATCCTGTCCTCCTCTCTGAAATCAGGGAGCACAGCTCAATGGCAACATCTCCCACCAACCCTGGCCCCAGAGGACAGCAACCACAGAGCTCTTCTCTGCCTCCCAACAAACTGTTGACAAATTTCCCAATGTGTCAGTGAAGGTCTGCCCTCTGGCTCTCCAAGGAGGTGTGGTAAGGAGGGTGGAGATCACCATGATAAACCTATTTCAGCACATCTATCTCCCTGGCCTTCTGGTTCCTTCCTGGGAAATCATGGCATCTTAGCCTTGCTGACTGTTGGTCACCCAAGCAAACAGCTGCTAAACCTCCCCGTGATAATCCAAACTACATGTCCCCTCCACCCGCCCCCCCTCCTCCCTGGGCTGGCTCCAGAGGCCTGGCTGACCGGCAGGCCAAGCCTTCGCCTGAGTCTCCATGCCTGTCTCTCTGCAGAAAACGACTCAAAGGGAAAGGACACTGAGGGGGTTTGTGCCTTACACAAGATAAAATTTCATAATAGGATATGCAGCTTGTTTTTCCTGGGGGAGGATTGAGTCCTACAGTAAATATGAAGGTGCTGACACATCTCTGTGTTTTCAACAGACTTGATCACAGCTGCCCCACTTTTTGAAAGACAAGGACATAGAGTGCTCAGCAGGCAGGAGACAGGAGAAATGCTTATCCTTTTTTAACACTTTTTTTTTTGGCTCTGCAGCTTGTGGGATCTTAGTTCCCCGACCAGGGATCGAACCCAGGCCCCTGGCAGTGAGAGCACCAAGTGCTAACCACTTTTATTTTTACTGCATCTGTCTGGGCTGTGTTTTCAGTGATGCCCATGGGTTTAGGCCTGGCAGTGTGGTCCTGAGGCAGCTCGGGTCATTACACTATCAGTCAGATTTGGCAAGAATATGTAGAACACAGAATTAAAACTTCAAGGGCATTTATGCCCCCTCCTTATTTCCTAAGAGTTATTATTTCTTGGTGGGAATGTAAATTGGTGCAGCCACTATGGAGAACAGGATGGAGGTTCCTTAAAAAACTAAAAATAGAGTTACCATATGATCCTGCAATCCCACTCCTGGGCATATATCCCAAGAAAACCACAATTTGAAAAGATACATGCACCCCAATGTTCATAGCAGCAATATTTACAATAGCCAGGTCATGGAAACAACCTAAGTGTCCATTGGCAGATGAATGGATAAAGAAGATGTGAGATATATATATAGATAGATAGATAGATAGATATAGATATAGATATAATGGAATATTACTCAGCCATAAAAAAAGAATGAAATAATGTCATTTGCAGCTACATGGATGGACCTAGAGATTATCATACTAAGTGAAGTAAGTCATAAAGAGAAAGACAAATATCATATGATATCATTTACGTGTGGAATCTAAAATATGACACAAATGAACTTATTTAAGAAACAGAAACAGACTCACAGACATAGAGGACAGACGTGTGGTTGCCAAAGAGGAGGGAGGTGGGGGAGGGGTGGATTGGGAGGTTTGGGTTAGCAGATGCAAACCATTGTATATAGGATGGGAAAACAACAAGGTCCGACTATATACAGAACTATATTCAATATCCTGTGATAAATCATAATGGAAAAGAATATATATATATATATGTATAACTGAATCACTTTGCTGTACACCTAAAGCTAACACCACATTGTAAATCAACTATGCTTCAACTAAAATAAATAAATAAACTTTATAAAAAAGTGTTATTATTTCTTTTTTGCCAACTTCCCCTATTTATTAACCTCATCAATAACATCAGTCATTACTTTTAGCATGGGAATCATAAAAGATAAAATCTAAAAACCTGTATGTGTGTCAGACAGTAAACTATTAAGAAAAGAAAGACAGGGAGTAAAGAAAAGAAAAGAAGGGAAAGAAATAGAAAAAAGACAAGCCAAGTTAAAGTGAATGTTCAGATATAAAAAAATAATGAATCACAAAGCACCTTTCTTCCAAGGGGAGAGAAAAAACACGTAATAGAAATTTTCTTTTCAGTTTAATTCTTCTGCTAATGAATAAGAAATAGAAAAAGAAAGACACAGGATCTAATAATTGGAACTCTCTGCTGAGCACAAGTTAATTTCCTTAGGTGAGAAGCAGCCTCAGAGTAAATGTTCCTAAGGGACAGTGTTTTTAAAAACATGTTTTATAGTTTTCATATAAAATACATGAAATAATGCAGAAATTTTGAAAAATAAAGAAAAGCAGGGGAAAAAATTAACCTACATTGCAACTTCTAACAAAACCACTGTTAGCTTTTTCAAAACAGGCTTTTTGATTACTCTCTATTTTCCTAAATTCCAAATGTCCGCTCTTGCCACGTTCCCTTGCTTTAATTTATTACAACTTCTATTATTCCTTTTGCTTCTATTCATATCTTGAGAAACTGAGGTGCAGAATAATTTTTATAAGGCTGCACTAAGCAAGTAAGACAAAGAACAGGCCACTCTCCTAGTCATAAAACAGATCAGTAATGAAATGGTCTCTTGTATCCACATGCAGGTCCAGAAACCTTGGCCTGGTTACTGAAGCTGGTGGTAACAATATCTACTCAGTTGCTGAAATCAGCTTGTGGGAAGAGATCCAGCACGGCTGAGGAGAGGGCGTCCTCCCAGCTGACACGAGAGCTGAGCAAACAGTTTCTGGAAGGAAACATCCGTCCTGGGCAATCTGAAATGGGTGTGGAGCGATGGAAAAAACACGAAACTGCAAATTCTGAGATATAGTCTGGCACTGAGTAGATTTATGGTCTAGCCTAAACTGATTTGTGAAACACAGACAATATATGGGAGAAACCTTTGAACTTTCATGTAGAAAAATTGTTTCCTTCAGCTCTAAAATCCTATTCTAATGCTTTCATTGCATTTGTTACCAATCCTTGGAGGAAAAAAGAATATTACCCTTGGTAATAGGTAATGTTAACTTTAAAAATCATCTTTGGTAAACAACAAGAACCTACTGTATAGCACAGGGAACTATACTCAATACCTTGTAATAAACTATGATGGAAAAGAACCTGAAAAAGAAAACACACACACACACACACACAACTGAGTCACTTTGCTGTACACTCAAAATTAACACATTGTAAATTAACTATACTTCAATTAAAAAAAATAAAATAAATAAAAAAGTCTTATTTGATGATCTCACTTATGTGTGGTATATTTTAAAAACTAAAACAAAAAAGTGAGCTCATAGATGCACAGAACAGGTTGGTGGCTGCTGGAAGTGGAGATGGTGGGGGTGAATAAAATGTGGGAATGTTGTCCAAAGATACTAAATACATTTTTTTTTTGGCCACAACCAGACTTGCAGGATCTTAATTCCCCTACCAGGGATCGAACCCTGGTCCTTGGGCAGTGAAAGCACCCGTCCTAACTGCCAGGGAATTCCTAACTGCTAGCTATAAAGTAAATAAGTCCTGGGGGTGTGATGTACAGCATGATGACTACAGTTAATTATACTGTTTTGCATATTTGAAAGTTGCTGACAGAATAGCTCTTTAAAGTTCTCATCAAGAGCAAAAAATTTTTGTAACTATGTGTGGTGAAGGATATTAACTACACTTACTGTGGTGGTCATTTCTCAATGTATACAAATATCAAATCCTTATGCTGTACATCTGAAACTAATACAGTGTTATATGTCAATTACATCTCAATAAAAAATAAATATTTAAAAAATCAGCTTTGTTTAGCTACACAGTTGTCAATTAGCCTCAAATTAATTATTAACTTGATGATGTGACTTCTACAGCTGAGCTGGATATAAATGTCCTTTTCCTTGAATATCTTTTAATATTTTCCTTTAACACACTTCAAGCCAATTAAATCTTATCTGGGGATCAGATCAAATTTAAATTCTTAAGTGCTTGAAGTTTACCAGCCTGAAAACCTACTGTTGATGGCAGATGGATGGGCTAAGACCAGTTCACGATGAGTGAGCACCACCAAGCCACGTAACCCAGGTCAGGTATGAATACAAATTGTAAACAAAAACACCTTCACTTAAACCTATTTTCATAATGATTGTTGTTATTGAAAAGCTTTGCTTTATTGTTTTATTGTTTTTATTAACACATGGACTAATAACTCATAGGGTTAATTATTACTGAAGGGAATGATGGTTTATCTTATTCAACTTTCTCTATTTAAAAAAGCCTGGACCCTCCTTACTGGACCCTGAGTGAAACTTACATGAGTAGTCAGGGGCACTGCTAGACGTGGGCTATGGGTGCTCCTGAAAAGTTATACACAAATCCAAGTTTTGCAAATTCAGTTATATGTGTTCCGAGAGCTTGATAACTTAAAGGAGCTGTTCAGTGAAGACTTTAACAACACTCTTTTGTTATACTCTTCCCCTAATTAGTTTTCTTTTGAAGGTCTGATTTTTACAGATATCTGATTTTCTTACACCCACAAATGTTGTAAAAACTGATTTCGGAATCACCAGGGGAAAAAAAAAACAAAATAAAATAACAGAGGACAAAAGAACAAGAAACAAAAGACTCTAATCAAGAAACAAAGATCTGGACTTCCTTGGTGGTGCAGTGGTTAAGAATCCGCCTGTCAATGTAGGAGACAAGGGTTTGAGCCCTGGTCCAGGAAGATACCACATGCCACAGAGCAACTAACCCCATATGCCACAACTACTGAGCCTGTGCTCTAGAGCCCGCGAGCCACAACTACTGAGCCCTCATGCCACAACTACTGAAGCCCACGCACCTAAGAGCCCATGCTCCACAAGAGAAACCACCGCAATGAGTCCACACATCACAGCGAAGAGTAGCCCCTGCTCGCCGTAAAGCCCACGCACAGCAAGGAAGACGCAACACAGCCAAAAATAAATTAATTAATTTAAAAAATAAATGAAATAAAATAGGACTCCTGTTTAAAAACAGAAAAAAAAAAGAAACAGAAATCTCTATTCTCTGTGCCTAGGCAGAGTCTTCCTTAGGTACTGGGGAGGTGTGGGGAGGGGTGGGGAGGGGGTAGGTGGCAGGTGGCAGGTGAAAGGCAGGGTCTTTTGTGATTTTTGAGCTGGGGTAGAGGTGGAGACAGGGCATGGTAGCATATAAGAATAATATGTGGATAATTAGAAAATAAAAGATTTCATAAAGCCCTTGAGTAGTTTAAAAATTTTTAACCTTTAATAATGGATCACTGTGACAGAGGGGTCAGCATCACAGCTGCATGAGAAGCTCCCTTTGTCTCTCCCCTTCACCCTACAACTAGTAAAACATCCACAACTCAGCAAACGCGCCTCTGCCCAGCACACTGGGACTCTGGAGAGCTCCACACATCTGTGCACCTGAAGGCGGGTGGACGGGACACACAGAGAGGGCAGAACCGCGGGAACAACGGAGGTGGTGCCCACCACGCCTGCTGCCAGCCACAGCGGCACCCATGGCCACAGGGAACTGGGCAGTGGTGGTGGCAGAGCCCACAACCCCAGTCCCTCCAGCTTCAGCAGCACCCGCCAACCCAGTCCCCCACCCAAGGAGAAGGCACCTGCAACCCCAGTTCCCCCTTTCACTCCCCATGCGGTGGTGGTGGTGCCTGCCCCCAGCGACCCCACACGTGGCAGAGGCACCCACCACCGCAGTGCCCCCAGCAGCGACACCAGTGACAGCAGTGACACCCGCAGCAGCAGGGCACCAGCGACCCTGGAGGCATCAGCAGCAACAAGGGCACCTGCAACCCCTCTGGCAGAGGCCAGGGTGGCTGGAAAGTGCCAGTTCTCAAATATTACCAGAGGTAGAGCAGGTAGTGAAACCAAAATCTTGTGCTCCAGCGCCACCTACTGGGAAACCAAAAAAGACCTCGAATTAAGAACCTGTTAAATCGTGAGAATGAACATTAAAAAAGATTTACTTAAATAGGAAAGGGGTTGGCTACTTCAAATGCACTCGCGAAGGAACAACTCATCAAGCACCATGAAAAACCATGGTAACACGATATCACAAAAAGAAAATGATAATTATCCCGAAACCAAACAAAGTTACAGGAGTTTGTGATCTCACTGATAGAGAATGCAAAATAGCTGTCATGAAGAAACTTAACAAGCTACAAGAAAACTCAGAAAGGCAGTTCATTGAGCTCAGGAGTAAAATTAATGAACAGAAGGAATACTTTACCGAAGAGATTGAAACTCTAAAAAGAACCAAACAGAAATTCTGGAGCTAAAGAACTCAATAAAGGAGATGAGGAATGCATAAGAAAGTAGTGGAAATAGAGCAGACCACGTGGAAGAGAGAATTCATGAGCTCGAAGATAGAAATCTAGAAATGATTCAGGTAGAAGAGGAGAGAGAATGAAGATTTCTTTTTTTTTTTTTAACTTATTTATTTTTGGCTGTGTTCTCTCATCATTGCTGCACGTGGGCTTTCTATAGTTGTGGCAAGCAGGGTCTACTCTTCATTGCAGTGTGCAGACTTCTCATTGCGGTGGCTTCTCTTGTTGCAGAGCACAGGCTCTAGGCACGTGGGCTTCAGTAGTTGTGGCTCATGGGCTCTAGAGCGCAGGCTCAGTAGTTGTGGCGCACGGGCTTAGTTGCTCCGCAGCACGTGGGATCTTCCCAGACCAGGGATCGAACCCATGTCCCCTACGTTGGCAGGAGGATTCTCAAGCACAGCACCACAAGGGAAGTCCTGAAGATATATATATATATATATATATATATATATATATATATAT
>NW_006770989.1:422378-441689 GCF_000442215.2 Lipotes vexillifer
AAAAAAAAAAAAAAAAAAGGCAAGGATAATGGGTATCCCAGAATGAGGAGAGAGGGAGAAGCAGAGAGATTATTTAAAGAATTAATAGCTGAGAACTTCCCAAACTGGGGAAGGAACTGGATACACAAGTCCATGAAGCTAAGAGAACTCCTAGTTACCTCAATGCAAAAAGACCTTCTCCAAGACATGTTATATTAAAACTGTCAAAAGTCAATTATTTAAAGAATTAATAGCTGAGAACTTCCCAAACTGGGGAAGGAACTGGATACACAAGTCCATGAAGCTAAGAGAACTCCTAGTTACCTCAATGCAAAAAGACCTTCTCCAAGACATGTTATATTAAAACTGTCAAAAGTCACAATTTAGGGGACTTGGGGACTTCCCTGGTGGTGAAGTGGTTAAGAATCTGCCTGCCAATGCAGGGGACAAGAGGAGCCACTTGTGCTCCACAACAAGAGAAGCCACCGCAATGAGAAGCCCACACACTGCAACAAAGAGTAGCCCCTGCTCACCGCAACTGGAGAAAGCCCACACACAGCAACGAAGACCCACCACAGCCATAAATAACTAAATAATTTTTTTTTAAATTCACAATTTAAAAAAGAATTTTAAAGGCAGCCAGGAAAAAAGAAAGTAACCTAGAAACGAACCACTATTAGTCTGTCAGCAGATTTCCGAGCAGAAACTCTACAAGAGAGTGGAATGACATACTCAAATATTAAAAAATAAAAACTGTCAGCCAAGAATACTCTATCCAGCAAAGTTATCCTTCAGATATGAAGGAGAAATAATGGCTCTCCCAGACAAACAAAAGCTGAGGGAGTTCAAAAGCTGAGGGGTGGCAATAAGAAAAGCCACTGCGTGAGAAGCCCATGCACTGCAACGAAGTGTAGCCCCCGCTCACCGCAACTAGAGAAAGCCCACGCAGCAACGAAGACCCAATGCAGCCAAAAGTAAATAACTTTATTAGAAAATAGATTTCTTCTTAAAAAACAGAAAAGAAACCGAGGAAAACATCATAGAAAACCACAAAATTAATTCAAAATGGGTTAAAGACTTGGACGTAAGACCTGAAACCACAAAACTTCTACAAGAAAACATAAGCAGTACATTCTTTGACACTGCTCTTAGCAATATCTTTCTAGATATGTCTCCTCAGGCAAGGGAAACAAAGGCCAAAATAAACAAATGGGACTACGTCAAACTAAAAAGCTTCCGCATGACAAAGGAAACCATCAAGAAAATGAAAAGATAACCAACCAAATGGGGGAAGATATTTGTCAATTGTATATCTGACAAGGGGCTAATACCTAAAATATATAAACAGCTCATACAACTCAACAACAAAAAAAACCAAACAACCTGATATTTATAAGGGCAGAGGATCTGAACAGACATTTTTCCAAAGAAGACATTCAGATGGCCAACAGATACATGAAAAGATGCTCAACATCACTGATCATCAGGGAAATGCAAACTGAACCACAATGAGATACCACCTCACATCCGTTAGAATGACCATAATCAAAAAGACAACAAATAAGTGTTGGTAAGGATGTGAAGAAAAGGGAACCCTCATGTGCTGTTAGTGGAAATGTAAATTGAGGCAGTCACTGTGGAAAACACTATTGCGATTCCTCAAAAAATTAAGAATAGAACTGCCATGTGACCTAGCTATTCCAGTTCTGGGTATTTGCCCCAAAACACGAAAACACTAATTTGAAAGGATATACACACCCCTATGTTCATCACAGTATTGTTCACAATAGCAAGATGTGGAAGCAACCTGTGTCCATCAATGGATGAATGGATAAAGAAGATATGATATAGATAGATAGATAGATAGAATGGAATATTACTCAACCATAAAAAATGAAATCTTGCCATTTGCAACAGCATGGATGGACCTTGAGAGTATTATGCTAAATGAAATAAGTCAGATGGAGAAAGACAAATACTGCACAATTTCACTCATATGTGGAATGTTTTTAAAAATAATAATAATAAATGAACAAACAAAACAAAACAAAAACAAACACATAGATATAGAGAACAGATTGGTGGTTACCAGAGGAGAATGGGTGGGGTTGAGGGAAAAATGGGTAAAGGGGGTCAACTGTATGGTGCCAGATGGAAACTAAACTTTTGGTGGTGAGCATGCTGTAGGGTATACAGTACAGAAGTCGAAATACAATGTTGTACACGTGAAACATATGATGTTATAAACCAATATTACCTCAATAAAAAAAGAATCCCAAAACCTGGAAGAAAAATAAAAAATTTTTAAACACTTCATAATTCTCTAAAAAATAACAAAATAATAACAATTGTAGGATGTTTTTATAAAGAATTTATATATTTCATTGAAACACATGTTGGATTTTCTTCTCTGGCAATCTGTGGGCTTCAGTTCTATTCACCTACTAATGTCAAGCCTTCAGGGCTCACTTGTCTCCAGGATCTAAATTAAGTACATATTGGGCACCACATGGCCCAGCTGTCATAATCTTTATAAAGTGCTGTGTGAGCCATTTACACATTGCTCCTCCATAATTACAGTCTACACTTTTTATGGTCAAAAGCAACCATGGCATGTTTGAAGGTCTCATGAAATCAGGAGGAAGTTTGTAATTGCTTTTAATCTGTAGTGACTGCATACTCATGGTCTAATCATCCCAAGTACAATAAACTCTGGGTAATATGATTAAATACTTCCGCCATGGTTCTTTCAACATTTGTATTGACTTTGCTAGCGTCTGGGATGGTTGCCTTGGTAAGGAGGCATAGCAGGAACTGCACCGCTTGGGTCCAATTTTACAGCCTCTGTTCTCAGATACGGAGGACTAAAGATAAAAGATTATAGCCTAGAAAATGTACATCCACACAAAAACCCGCATGTGGATGTTTACAGCAGCTTTATTCATAATTGCCAAGATTTGGAAGCAGCCAAGATGTCTTTCAGTAGGTGAATGGATAAGGTGGTCAATCCAGACAATGGGCTATTATTCAACTCTAAAAAGAAATGAACTATTGAGCCATAAAAAGACATCGAGGAACCTAAATGCATGTGATGAGATTAAAAAAGTCAATCTGAAAAGGCTACATACTCCATGATTCCAACTATACCTCATTCTGGAAAAGGCAAAACCATGGAGACAGTAAAAAGAGCAGTCGTTGCTGGGGGTTAAGGGGAGGAAGGGGTGAAAAGGCAGAGCACAGGATGTTAGGGCAATGATATAGTGTGTGTGATACGATCACGGTGGATACATGTCATCCACTCAGCAAACCTGTAGAATGCCCAACACCAAGAATGAATGTAATGTAAACTCTGGACTCTGAGTGATGATGCTGTGTCAGTGTCGGTTCATCCACGGTAACAGATGTCCCACCTGGTGGGGGATACTGATAGTGAGGGAGGCCGTGCATGTGTGGGGACGGGGGGCATAAAACATTAATTTGTTTTTATATTTTACTATATTTTTCTGTTCTTTGCTGTTGTTGTTGTTGTTTTTAAATCAGTAAGTAATCTAGGACTAGTGTTATGTTTGCTAGTGTTACATTTGCTCGGTACCTAAGGTTCAAAGTTTCCTTTCCTTTTAAAATTTATTTTATATTTTGCAACTTTTTCCATAATATTTAAGTTTTTCAATGTTTAGGTATTTTTCTTCAGTGAAGCACGAGTTTCTTTTCATGGTCCCTGATCATTTTAAACAGTTGGAACCCCAGTTGGCACTGTTAACTGCTTTCTGGGCAGCCTCTTTTGCTTGGTGGGCTCGTAGTACAGCTACAGCTTCATCAACTTTAGAACTGAGAGACTCTGGAGACACAAGCATATGAAGAAATTCTGAATTATCAATCTCCAACAACATGCCAGTGATTTTACCAGCAAGAGTAGGGTGCCTGGCTTGAATTAGGTGAAAGAGCCGTTCACCCAACATTTGCTTCTGCTCTTGAGGAGGGGAAGATGCCAACACGGAAGCAGTCAAAAGCTCCTGACCTTGTACATGAACAGCAGGCTGCTGCATGGCAACTTGGGGCTGTGCGTTAAGTGACCTGAAGGAGGGGCTGGCTGGTAGGGGTTGGGCACAGCTCTTACACTTGCCATTCTCTGCATTTACTGGTTAGTGAGGTGAGCCTGTACTTTCTGCTCAGATTTGCTGAGAACCTGAAACTGCTCTTAAAAATCGTCTTTTTTTAAAAAAATTATAGCCTGAATCCTCACAGTAAGTTTAGCTTCCTTCACAACCAGACTTTTACAAGTGACTGACGTAAGTCATGTCCTCCTTCACCTCTCGGGTCCATGGTGCCAGAGAGCGTGAAGATCCCCCTCGGATTTCCCCCCTCCTGGGCTTCCCTGCTTCCTGATGTGCAAACAATGGCTCACTTAAATAACAGAAATGGAGTTACGTGCACTCTCTTTTACTAGTCAGCTCACTATCATTTCTTAAATTCATCTTTTTAAAAATTCTAATGATCAAGGCATAAAAAATTGGGAACTTGGGATTTTAAAAAGAAGATCCTGCTGCCAAATGCCCGCTTTGATAATGCAGACGTGGTTGCAATGCCACATGCTCGCCATTAGAGGACACCATTCTCACAGGTCCCGGGCTACAGACTTCACAGCACCGCTGGCTGAAAATGAACACGTGCTCAGCGTGGCTTGGGTTACTAAACATTACAGCTGTCACATAATGTAGGAGTAAAGCTTCCACTACAGCTCTGAAATGGAACTTCAGAAACATGTTGCTAAATATGTTATAAACCACAAATATATAATTGTTGTCTTTTCTTTTTTGTTTTTATTTTGGTAAACGTGTGTACATATATATATACACATATATATATATAACATAAAAGTTACCATTTTAGTCATTTTAAGTACATTAAGTACATTTTAAGGCATTAAGTACATTCATAATGTTGTGCAACTATCACCACTATTTCCAAATTTTTTCATTATCCCAAACAGAAACTTTGTATTGTAATATTAACTAGTAAAATTCATTCAAGTAACTACAAAGTGCTAAGAGTACATAGATGTTGTCTCATTTAAACTTCACAGGAATCCCATGAGATAGGTATTTTTATTTTTATTTTATTGATTAAAAACTCGAGGATAAGGGAGATTTAACTAATTCCTCTAAATCTAATAAGTCATAGAATCATAACTAAAACTTCGGTACATGTACGCAGCACTGTAAATGAGAGATTTTGAGGTCAATGGACTCATATAGAAGTTTGATCATTAATTTATATTGTGTTTTCTCATAATAATTAAAGTTTATCTTTATACAATAAGACACCAAAATGTAAAAGCTCTGATCTTACAAACTCTGATCAGGATGAAATGATTAAACTTCTTGGCTTTTCAAATGTTTCCATTTAAAGATTCTTTTAATAATAGCTCTGGGGAGTAATTGAGGCTTATACTAGATTAATTCTCGAAAAGAAGGGAGTAGATACAGAGACAGCCCCTAAGTGTCAAATGCTGGTAATTAAGGGCTTCACAAAAGAAGAACAAAGTGGCTTTTTGAGTTAGAATATATGTCAAGAAGATTACATTTGATTTAAAAAATTGTTTAATCTTACCTAGAATTCCCACAGTCGTGTCATATGAGTCTCTGAATAGTTATCTTCTAAAACTCTTAAATTCCTCTGTAGACTGTCAGAACAGTATCCCATTGCTCCTCAACTGGAAACCTTCAATGGATTTCCATTTTAATGATTGACAGAAATAAGGGGATCCTCCTTAGAATGACATTCAATTTGCTTCCACCTTTGCATTTCCAGCCTGCTTTGCCCTCATCTCTTCTTTTGTCTTTTCTCTTTGCAGCATTTGCTTGTTCTAAACAATGTCTTACTCAGAGTCTTACAGAACCAGGTCCTTTTTAAAAATCTTTTGTTTGTTTGCCTGCTTTCCTTTATAGAACGTGGTACGCTTTGCCTGAAGCACAGCACGTCAAAACGCTGAGATGCTCAGGTTTGCAGCAAAGAGAGGGTTTATTCACGAGGCAGCCAAGCGAGGAGACTGGAGAGCAAGTCTCAAATCTTCCTCCCCACAGGGCAGGGGTGTTTATGGGATAAAGAATAAAGAAACAGGAAGGTGTGAGGTGTGGGGAGCGTGGGGAAAGGTCATTGGGAAAAGGTGTGGTCACCCTGATTCTGGGCAGGTGTCACTCAGCTACAGGCCTCTGCACTTTGAAAAGGTCGCTCAGCAGACACTCACACAGGCCCAAGTGAAGGGTCAATGGTCCCATCCAGTCTTAACCAGCTTAGCTCAAACTAGATGCAGCTGACTCCAAGTTCCTGGAAAACAACTCCGGCAAACATCTTATTGTTTAGGCTCCATGCTGCTTGAAGGACCTGCAGGTCTTAAATTGACCTTCATTGCTGAAAGCAGATGAAGTGGATTTAACCCATGCTTTCAATAGTGCTGAAACCGAGTCTGCCTAAAACTGAGTTAATCTGCCAAGTATATGATTAACCTCTCTATCCAAAACATTATTCCTTTTCTTGTTCAACACCTGTCCCCTCAAGATTGAAGAGAATCAAAGAAAAGGAGTGATTGAAACCGATCAGGACCCTGTAGGGACCATCCCGGGTACAAAATCCATTGTGTCCCTGTTTCTTTCTTGTGAGAAAAAAAGTTTCAGCCTCCTAGACCTTCCCTGAGTTCCAAAGGGCAGATTCAAACAGTTACTAATTAGAAGAGTGAAGGAATGCAGAAACAAAGGATACATAGCAATCTGACACAGATCTCTGAGCTCTTCCACAGGAACTGGGACCCCCACCCAGTGGAGGATGGTGACTTCAGGCTGACCTCAGACTGGTTGGAACCACAAGGCTGATGATGGAGATTCCTGGAGCCCCACCTGGTTATCTCCCCACCAAACAATCAGAGGAGGGTCACACACCTGCCAGACCTCCCCCCAAATTTTGCCTATAGAAACTCTTCCTCCAAAACCATCAGAAAGTTCAGGTATTTGGAGCACAAGCTGCCCATTCTCCTTGCTTAGTCCTTCAGTAAACCTTTCTCTGCTCCAGACTCCGATGATTCGGTTTGCTTGGCCTCACAGCGCA
Source organism: Lipotes vexillifer (assembly GCF_000442215.2). Classification (NCBI taxonomy): domain Eukaryota; kingdom Metazoa; phylum Chordata; class Mammalia; order Artiodactyla; family Lipotidae; genus Lipotes; species Lipotes vexillifer. The sequence continues at coordinate 429,459 of NW_006770989.1, forward strand.
TCGGGCATATGAACTTGGGTTCAGAAACAGTTTCAGTTACCAACTATTCATCAATAACTCATTCACAAATTTCTCTCCCCAGCCAGTTTGCTAGTCTGAGCTCCAGATCTGTATATGTTCTGTCTGATCCTGTGACATCTCCCCAGCTGTCCCTCACCCAGAGTTCACAGTGGCTTAGCAATGGGACCACCTTCCATCCTGGTCTGCAAGCCAGAAACAGTCATCCTGGACACATCATCTCCCTGACCCCACAGCTACCCTCTCATCACACCTGGCTTGTCATTCCTGCCACATACAGGGCAGGAACACAGGCTAGCCTCCAAATGAGAACACTTTTTAAGAGTATAAAGGATAATATTAATAATTATGCCAGCACCACGGGCTTGCATGGGGATTGTATGATTTCCTACTGCGTAAGTCCTTGTTTTTGTCTGTGCCCACGGCTACCACCAACGTCAAGTCTCCATCAGCTCTCGCCTCAGTCATTCCCATGCCTGCTAAGTTGCTGGTCCTTGTGGATGGATGCCAACACTTACCGTCCACTCCACACTGCACAGGCAGCCAGAAACGCTCATCTTTTAAAATGTCAGTCTGGTGAGACCCATCTCTCCCACCCCACCTCGTACTTACAGTTCTTCTATGGATCTCCACAGCTCTTATATAAAATCCAACATCCTTAAGGCAGCCAAGATGCTCAGAAGGGCTGGCCCCTCTATGCCTCCCTAACCGCACACCTCAAGACTTCCTGTCCTAGCAAAGGAGCTTCACATAAGCTTTCCTCTTCCCCTAAGTAAGGGTTACTTGACCTTCAGAGTTCAGCTCAATTGTCACATCCTTCAAAAGCCACCCTTGAAATCTCCAATCGAGTTGTGGTAGCCCATCTCCAACAAAAGCCTCAACTTCTCCCCTGCTTGTGGGAGCAGACCCTTCCTCCCCCTGCCCCCCATCAAGAGTGATAGCTTGCTCTCCTGCCCCACGATCTGAGCTGGCTCAGTCTGTCTTTGCCTAACTGAATGCAGCAGTGGTGAGAATTCTCTAGTTTTAAAGGATTCAAAGTGGTATACTTTTTTTTCTTTCTTTTTTTTTTTTTGGCTGCGCTGGGTCTTCATTGCTGCACACGGGCTTTCTCTAGTTGCAGCGAGCAGGGGCTACTCTTCATTGTGGTGCCTGGTCTTCTCATTGTGGTGGCTTCTCCCTTGTTGAGGATCAGGGCCCTAAGCCAGCAGGCTTCAGTAGTTGCAGCATGCTGGCTCAGTAGCTACCGCACGTGGGACCCAGAGCATGGGGGCTTCAGTAGTTGTGGCTCACAGGCTCAGTAGTTGTGGTGCACGGGCTCAGTTGGTCGCTGGCATGTGGGATCTTCCCAGACCAGGAATCGAACCCATGTCCCCTGCATTGGCAGGAGGATTCTTAACCACTGGACCACCAGGAAGTCCCTGGTATACCATTTTTTAATTTATATTTCCCTGATTATATTAAGTATGAAAAGTAATCAAAGGAAACCTCAACTAAAATTGGAGTCGAGAAGGCCTGTAGAGGGAGCTTTCATGCTTTCAAGAGGAAGGAAGATTTTCTTCCTGCCCAGCAACTAGCTCAGCCAATGAAAATGCCACAACTCAGCCAATGAGAAACCTGAACTCTCACTTTCCTCCAATGATCATTCACTTTTCTCTTGCTGGTGACTTCCTTGTCCCACTCACCTTTGTATAACAGCCTTCCAGTTTTTATAACCCCTTGGAGTATCTCTCTGCTTCGAGATGATATGCTGCCCAGTTCATGAATTGTTTGATAGACCCAATTAGATCTGCAAGTGTACTCATTTGAATTTTGTTTTTTAACTTAGGTCAGATAGCTTTTCATGTTTATTAGCTATATGTATTTCTTCTTTTGTAAATTTCTTGTTCTTATCCTTTACCCTTTTTTAAAACTAGGTTACTTGTCTTCTTGTTGATTTCTAGGAAAGTCTTATATATTCTAAATATCACTCTTTGTTACATATGCTGAGAATATGTTCACCTATCTATTACAAGATTACAGTTTGTTAAGAGTGTCTTTGCTATGGTAAAGTTTTTAAACCTTGCTGTTGTCAAATTTATCAACCCTTTCCTTTATGGGTTCTGCTTTTTTTCCTTCTTATTTAAGTAGGCATTCATTAAATGAAGAATTCAAAAACATTTTCCTGTTACCATACCAGTATATTTGGTTCTAACTTTAATCTTCCAAAATGAAAAATTAGGAGCACTGAGAGTCCATCAGCCCCAGCACTGGAAGGGGTGGGTTGTAATTTTCAGCTGAGGGCCAGGGAGAAGAGGCAGGAAGTTGAGGAGTCCAGTTCTCAGAAAAGGTTTCAGTCACTGGCTGCTGTGTTGGGAGTTAGGGTGTCATGTTTGATCAACGACTGAGTGTTTATAGCGATATCTGCTGCTTCTGAAAGCAACAGAAAATGACAAAGTCTCAGGGGTTTGTGTCATTCAAAGATGTGACTGTGGACTTCACTCAGGAGAAGTGGCAGCAGCTGGACTCTGCTCAAAGGAACCTGTAAAGGGATGTGATGCTGAAGAACTATAGCAACCTTGTTTCAGTGGTGACCTTGGATGAAAAGAAAATGGGTACTGCATCCTGCTCATTCTTTGGCGGCTGAAGACAATGGGCTGCGCCCAAGTTCTTGATTTTTATAAATTAATTGTGATATAATGTATATAATAAAGTGTTCAAATATTTTTAAAAATGGAAAATTAGTCATTCCAACATCATTGATTGGATCATTTATTCCACCTGTATCTTATGCAAAATATCTACCTGACCCTGCCTCCTGATTCAGTTCCTTGATCTATTTGGATATTCCTACAATAAGGCCACCCACTATACCTTTATCTCCTCCTCCCTCTCCAGAGCACAAACAGAATGCTAGAGGTGAAGCCCCTGCCTTGTCCAGAAGATAAAGGTCATGAGGAAAGATAAGAGGAAGGAAGCCTCTGCTGATACTGGGGAGTACTCCCCTTGATTCTGATCCAAGTTCAAATTTTAACTGATACAATGTGCTTCTGGTGGAGCTGACTCCATCCTAGACTCCAAGGACCAGAATGGGACTCAAACCATCTCCTCTTGGGCAACTAACCCAACAAGGCCCAAGAAGATGCAGTGATTCTTTTGCTGGACTTATGGGTCAAGAGCCAGTCACACCCTCTCTGACTGAACATAAACTTCCAGAAGATGTATAATACAGGGCTTCTGGAGCTGCCTTCTGTCCTTGAGAGAAGAAATAGCACAATGCGGTGACTTGTCTACCATCTCCCACATCTCCATGGCTTTGATTCAACCTCTGTGTGTATCAGCTGGGATTTTGGTTTCAGATTTTTATGATATCCAACCCCTTCCTCACACTCCTTTTAGCATTATAAATAAGTTTTACTTATATGGTAAGAGTGATAAGTTTGGTTTTCTGTTTATATATTATGGGGTTTTAATTTTTTTTCTTGTGATTCACCATTGCTTCTTTTATCCCATCTTTTTCTCTTGGGTCCACTTTTTTTTTTTTTTTTTTTTTTTTGGCCATGCTGTGCAGCATGTGGGATCTTACTTCCCGAACCAGGGATCTAACCCTCGCCCCCTGCGTTGGAAGTCCAGAGTCTTAACCAATGAACCGCCAGGAAGGTCCCTTGAGTCCATTTTTCTTCCTAGAGTATGTCATCTAGAAATAATTTGATGGTGGGGGGCGGAGGGCTGTGGGTATTATACTTTCTGTGTTCTTGCAAGCTTGGAAATGTCTTTTTTTTTTTTAACTCTCTCACTTAAATGATAGTTTGGTTATATATTTAGAAAATTCTAGAATTCTAAGTCTAAATTACTTCCAACCGGAATTTTGACATTTTTGATCCTGTTTTCTGGTACCTAGTGTTGCTGGTGAGAACTCTAATTTCCATCTTATTTTTATGCCTTTATAGTTAGTATGCTTTTTCTCTCCACAAGATTTTAAAGTGTTCCCCTTGCTTGGGGTGTTCTGAAATTTCCCCATTCTATGTGGAAGTGTCAGTACTACACAGTGATCCAGAGGGTTAATCATTGACGTTGTTCACCTTTCAGACACATGGGATCTCTCATTCCACTGCCCATCCATAGAGAGATATGGAGGCCTAAGGATTCATTTTAAGTATCTTTATTCATCCCTTTGGGTGTGCAGCTCTCTCAAAAACTTAGCTTTTATCAGCTTGAGTTCAGCCAGTGATTTGTGGCAACAATCACACTCTGATAGTCAGCCTTCTACAATGGTCCCAGGGCTCCCCATCTCCTGGAATCCACACTTGCATTTGTTTGCTTGGGCTGCCACTGCAAAATGCCATAGACTGGCTTAAACAACTGGAGTTTGTTTTCTCACAGTGCTGGCAGTTGGAAGTCTGAAATCGAGGTGTCAGCAGGGTTGGTTTCTTCTGAGGCCCCTCTCCTTGCTTTGTTGATGGGCTTCCATCTGTGCACACGTGCATCTGGTATCTCTTTCTGTGTCCAATTTTCTCTTCTTATAAGGACACCAGTCAGATTGGATTAGAGCCCATCCTAACAGCCTAATTTTAATGTAATCGTCTCTTTAAAGGCTTTATCTCCAACTAAAGTCATCTTCTGGGGGTGTTGGTGGTTAGAGCTGTAACGTATGAATTCTAGGGGGACAGAATTCAGCCCATAACAACTTTGTGTAATGACTTTGCATGATTCCCTCCCATTGAGTGTGGGCTGGGCCAAGTGACTGATTTCTGACGAATGGTATATGGCAAAGGTGATGAGATATTACCTCCAAGATTAGTTTGCAGACATTTGTGTTGCTAGCAGAGTCCATTGCCTTCTCAGCTCGGACACATTAATTAATGAAGCTGTCATTTGGAGAGGTCCATGTGACAAGGCAGCCTCAAGCCAACTGCCAGTGAGTAACTGAGGTCCTCAGTCCCACAGCTCATAAGGAAGTAAGTCCTGTCAACAAGCACTGAGTGAGCCTAGGAGTGGAGTCTTCCCCAGTCAACCAGCCAGCTGACATGTTGATTGCAGCCTTGATGGAGACCCTACGGAGGAAAACCCAGAAAAGCAGTGGCCAGATTCTGTGAAATAACAAAGAACCACTCAAAGCTTTGTGGTAACGCATTCCACCACAACAGGTAACTGATACACACACCCACAGTTTTTCTGCACATACCTCTCAGATTTGCAAAATTATCTTGCTTTCTCATCCATGTTTCTCCCTCCTCCCCTCTTTCTCAACTTAATTATAGGTAACTTTGGCCTATGGGCTTTCTTTCAGGTGCCATAACCTTAGTCTCCCTTCACTGGGTCGTTGTTTTCTTTCTTTCTTCCTTAAATTAATTTTTATTGGACTATAGTTGACTTACAATGTCCTGTTCGTGGGACCTTGTTTTCTTTTCTTTCTTTCTTTTTTTATTTTTGGCTGTGTTGGGTCTTCGTTGCTGTGCGCGGGCTTCTTATTGTCGCGGCTTCGCTTGTTGCGGAGCACAGGCTCTAGGCGTGCAGGCTTCAGTAGTTGTGGCATGTGGTCTCAGTAGTTGTGTCTTGTGGGTTCTAGACCTCAGGCTCAGTAGTTGTGGCACACAGCCTTAGTTGCTACGCAGCATGTGGGATCTTCCTGGGCCAGGGCTCAAACTTGAGTCCCTTGCATTGGCAGGCAGATTCTTAACACACTGCACCACCAGGGAAGACCCGTTGTCTTCTAATGAAATGATTTTCTAGGGTTTAGGTTCTTAGTTGGACCCTAATCTGAAATATCTTAATGCATTCCGAGGTTGAACAGTAGGTATGATGGCCATACCCTTGATTTGGCCCTGCAGAAAAGGCAGGTTTTAATATCTTCTCTTGCTCAAAAGCCTGCTCTTTTTTGGTGGGGTGGAGGCACAGTTAGGAAGAGAATGAGATTAAAAGTGATTGTTTCTTCTAACCCTGCAAGATCCTGGATTCAGGGGCCCTCTATTCCCTTTTCTTGCACTTGTAAGTAAGTCATCATTTATGAGCTATTTAAAACCAAAATCAACATATACTACAAATGTTCTGTATTTCAGCCTCTTCCTCTAGAACTACCATTTCTTCAGGTACATTGTCCCTCCTCACAGTAATATTTGGCAATATTATAAAATATTCCATCACTAAATAGCATGGATGACTACTTTTCTAGGCTCTAATAGCAGTGTTCTCATTGCTCACTATCTGACCCCTAAGATAAAGACACATAATTTAGATTTTGTTACAGCAGCACCAAACTTCTGGTACCAGGTTCTGTCAGGACAGCTTAGGCTCTACTGTGGTAACAAACAATCCTAGAATCTCATTGGCTTAATACAGTGAAAACATGTTTCTTCATCATGTTACATGTCCTACCTGGGGGATCTGCTCAATTTAGTCAGTCAGAGACCTGGGGGGACAGAGTCTCCATCTCAACACATGCTCCCACAAGCACTGCATCATGGCAAAGAGAACATGAAGAATTGTGCACTGGGTCTTAAAGCCTCCTACAAACATAACACTGAATGAAAGAAGCCAGCCTGCAAAAAAACACATGCTGGATTATTCTGTCTATATACAAAACAGAAATGTTAGCAATCCAAGCTCGTACTGCTTGCTGCATGACAGGACGATAAATCAAGAGACAGCATGCTGGGGCAAGTAATAGTGACTTTATTTGGAAAGTCAGCAAATCGAGAAGTTGGTTGACTAATACCCCAAAGAACCATCTTACCTGAGTTAGAATTCAGGCTTCTTTTACACTAAAGTGGGAAGAGGTTTTGTTGGTTGTTGCAGACTTCTTGGTGCAGTATAAAAAATAAAATAAAATAAAAACTTAAAAAAAACCTTCAAATACCTAAAAATAAATTTAAGAAAAATGTAAAAGACCTCCAACCAAAAAAATATAAAACAGTATCAAGAGGAATTAAAGAAAACTTAATAAATGGGATGAGAGGTAATGAACTATGTCCAAGATTTGAAAGAGTCAATATGGTAAAGACCAAATTTATTTATAGATTCAAAGCAAAATCTCAATTAAAATCCCAATAGTTTGTGTGTGTGTGTGTGTAAATTTAAAAGTTGTGACGAAAGAAACGGAAGAACAGCTTCAGGGCTAACAGCACATTTTGGCTTCTGTAAGAAACTTGCTTTGCTTGCTTGCTTGGGGCAGGAAGAACCGGGTTCCTGATTGGCTGATTCAAAATTAAACAGCTCCCTCCCGCCTTGGGAACTTCCCGTCCCGTGAAGGGTATAAAGGCCTCGCCCGACTGTTAGTCGGGGTCTCACTCACTTCTCTCCGAGTGGGACCCTGTCCGGACAGTTTGTGTAAGCTTCTATACTTGTATAAATCCTTTGCTAATCTTTCTACTTGGTGTTGGTGATTCTCGGGTGTCCTTGGTTGGGACACGGGTCGCATTTACCGGGAAACTCGACTCCAGGCGTGTGGCTCCCGGACTGCAACAAAGTCAATTCTAAAACTTATGGAAATGTAAAAAACAACGACAGCTATGAAAACATAGTTGGAGAACTAGCACGAACAAAATAGAGATTTATTATAAAGACACAGCAAGTATGACACTGTGGTATCGGTATAAGCAAGGGTAGACAAACTGGTGGAAAGGACTAGAGATTCCAGAGCCAGACCCATGGTCTCTTAGACATTTGATCTATGCTTGGAGGCACTGCAGAACATCAAGAAAGGACGATTTTTTTTTTTTTTTTTTTGTATTAAGCAGCACTGGTTCAATTATGTAGTAATCCGGGGACAAATGGAACATGATCCCTACTTAAACCATATGAAAGCCTCATTCCTGGTGAATTACAGAATTAAATGTGAAAAGTAAAACAGTAAGGGTTTTTAGAATATAATATAGGAAACTATCTTCATGACTTTGGGACAGGAAATCATCTCTTAAAGGATACAAAAGGCACTAACCACTAAGGGAAAGGTTTATAAGTTGGACTAAATTAAAATTACAAATATCTAAACATAAAACCACAGCATTAAAAGAATTGAGACCAGAAAGGATTATAAAAATTGCATATTTAACAAAAGAAGACTCAATGAGAAAAGACAAAGTAACAGAAAAATGGGCAAAATACATCACTTCACAAAAGATATTCAAATGGCCAGCAAGTGTCTGAAAAGGTGTTCATTCTCAATTGTTATTGAAAAATGCAAGTTAAAAGCATCATACTTCCAAAAGTGAGTGTTGGCAAGCATGTGTAAAAATTAAAATTCTCATATGCTTCTGGCAGGGGTGTGAACTGGTACAACCACTTTGGACAAATGATTTGGAAGGATAAATGAAGGTAGAACGTTCAGATTCCCTCAGATGCAGGATCGGAGCCTCAGACACGCACAAAAGAGATGTTTGTGCATACGCCCCGAGACCTGCAGGATGTCTGGGCAGTAGCGTGTGAAATAGCACATGGCTGGAAACACCGCTATGTCCATCAACAGTGGGATGGATACATTAACTGAGATGTAGTCCTACAGAAATGAAAGTGAACTGACTTGTGAAAATAAAGGAAACTCATTCTAAAACGGAGTTGTAAGCCCTGAAGGGGGCGCTCTCACCCACGTATCACTCACCGCAGTTTACAGACGGAGGAAGAAAGATTTCCTTCTGACCCAGCCCAATTTCCTCCTTAAACCTAATGAACGCTGACATTCTCTTTGTCTCCTCGGACTTGCCTATGGTTTGCCACGGGTTGCATGTCCCAAATTGCAATTCCTCTGCTATTCCTGAATACACTCATTTTGTTGGCAAAATAACTGGCTGTTATTTTTTCCTAAGGTCAACACTTACCACTACAAAACATGAATGAACCTCACCAATATAATGTTGAGCTAAAGAAAGCAGTCGCAAAGGGGCCCGTGCTGTGTGATTCCATTTACACAACGTTCAAGACAAGACAAAACTAATCTAAGGTTTCAGAAGACAGATTCGTGGTTTCCCGTGGGCAGGTACTCAGGAGGGGTTGTTCTCTTTGTCCATCTGGGTGGTGGGTACAGGGCATGGCATTGTGCCAATTTGTCATGCTCTACACTTAGAATTTTTGTGTATTTCGATACAAATTTTTTTTATCAGGTGAAAATAAAATTGGAAGCTGAGGGCTTCCCTGGTGGCGCAGTGGTTGAGAGTCCGCCTGCCGATGCAGGGGACACGGGTTCGTGCTCCGGTCCGGGAAGATCCCACATGCCGCGGAGCGGCTGGGCCCGTGAGCCATGGCCGCTGAGCCTGCAGGTCCGGAGCCTGTGCTCCGCAACGGGAGAGGCCACAACAGTGAGAGGCCTGCGTACCGCATTAAAAAAAAAAAAAAAATTGGAAGCTGAGACTGCCCTGGCCATTTGGAATTCTCTGTGTCACTAAAACAAGCAGAGACTAAGCCGTGGTGACTGATCCTGGTGACCAGGTGGAAATCAGGCTGCTGCTCCCCCGGGAGTGAAGGACAGTCCATTTGCTGGGGTCCTTAGTGCCCATAGTGCTGGTCGGAGGGAAACTGTAGCAACCCTGTGAAGACGGACCACTGAGAAAGGCTTGGATAGTGTGAGAATGAAAATCTGGGTCATATTACCGGGTAAAAATTCCACCCTCCTGAGGTGTTGGCAGAGGTGATTTATGAAAGCAGTGTATCCGGGTGGTTTATATTAATTTCTTTTCTTCCCACTGTGCACTGTAAACCCTGGGTACATGCACCATCTTCCTGCAGGGAACACATCTTGTGCTCATGTTTTTATTGGTAGCTTTTGATTTACCTACAGAGGTCAGTCTGACACAATCTCAATCTAGCCTTAACGTTTGTTATAAGGTTAAATTTGTGCTAATATAAATTATTCTTTAAATGAAAAGTGACTATGGGAATTCCCTCGCGGTCCAGTGGTTAGGACACGGCGCTTTCACTGCCGAGGGTGGGTTCAGATCCCTGGTCGGGGAACTAAGATCCTACAAGCCACGCAGCATGGCCAAAGAAGGCCCTAGAGTTCTGCACCTGTTTTCTAGAAGAGCATTGAGTGCGAGTATGCGAGCAAGCTTCGTCCTAGCCGCTGGCTTGAGTTTAAGGACCTCCTTCGATGTGTGTGCACACACATGTGTTTACTGATGTTGACTGACTCCCTCATGGTGGTGGTTTAGCCTTTGGCGTACATTCACTGCAAAGAACTGACAAGGAAAGAGATCAGTTATATAATTAAACAAATTCATATTTAATCACAAAATCTATATTCTTTGGAAAACTTGAAACACAGATATGTTAAGTCACTCGGAGATGAACAGTTTCCTAGCGTCCACTGGTTAGTAATCACTGTGCTAAAGTTGAAAATAGGGAGTTTCAAGTGCCTTTTTCTGCCCTTATCTCTTGGTTGTCATATTTTTAAATTCACGTTCCACGTTGAAAAATAACAATAAAACTTACCACCTCTTTGTTTCTTAAGAGAAAGACGTCTATGCTGGGGATGGAGAAGGATCCCGTGCGATTAAGTCATCATACACTGTTCCAGAAGGATGTGGAGCTGGCCCATGAGGAGCAGGCCCTCTTGTCCTGTGAGCCAGTTTTTGCATCAGCTTTTTCCTAAAATGGAACCCATCCTAAAGGAGACACCCTAGGAGGTAAGAGTTCATGTTCTCTCTTGGGTTCTCCTTTGTAATTCCTCTGAAACAATGACTTTCTTGAGAGTCTTATTAAAGGGGTTACTGTTTAGGCAAAATAGATCTCTCCTTTCCTGTAAACAGCCCTGTGTGCCCACTTTCAAGCTGCTTGGAGAGACGACATTGACTGTGTTAAGTCCTGCACAGAGATGGCTCTGCCCTGACCAGCAGTTTCTATTTCCACTGGGAAGTTCTCTCAACTTTGTCAGAAGGACCCATTTATACTTTGCTGAATTCCTCCCGTGATGTTTCATTCCTCTTATTCACCAGTGCTCTGGACAACACCCCAGCTGGGGGAGAGACCCCCCTCTTCATCCAGCCTTGCTGAGGATACAGGGTGGTGTTACTTGTTGCCAGTTGGGTCAAATTTTTGATAAGGATCTTTATTCAGGTTTTAACTTAAGCACCAGGTCTTCAGAGAGGGTGCCACGTCCTTCTCCCACATTCCTCAATTCCAACGCTGTCGCCCCAGTCTTGCGACATTGTCTACTTACTGACCTGCTGACATCCTCAGAAGCAGAGACTTTGTTTACCCCCATTGCCAAGAGGGTGCTGGGCCCCAGGGGGGGCTCATATTTGACCAGATGCCTGCTGCGCACTGACGGGAGGTTTTTGAAAGCACATAGGTTCATGAACCTCATGCTAACACTCTGGAGACATTATTTAATCAAACACCTCAGTACCCTTTTGATTTTCAGTTTTAAGGACACAAGAGTGGATCACATCTTTTAGGCATCAGCATGACTCAGAGAATTCTGGGTAGAAATGCATTTCGTAATTAAGTGGCTGAAATGTCTTTAACATTTAGGACCTTATACCCTTCCCCCCACTGCACAGTCATGCCATATTATCAGCTTCAGGAAAAATATCTGTAAGGTAGACATGACAAAATATAAGTCTATCGACTGAAAAAGTCAATCTAAGTTAAAATCTTACTCAAACAAGGTAAGGTCTTTTAGTTCTACGGTAGCAATAACTTTTCACAAGTTCCAAAGTTCTGAACCAGAGACATGGCCCAACGAAAGCTGGTGGACAGCCTCTGTCTCTCCGCACAGCCTGCAGGAAGAATGCTCAGAGGTTCAGTTGTGCTGGCTCTCAGAAAGAAAATTAGGTGAGAGCTTTTGTTTTCCAAGTTAAACATTCTGTCTTTAAAAAGCACAGAGGCTTTTAATGAAAGAAACACAGACCACAAAGACTTTCTGGGCTGAGATGCTCACGCTGGCCCTTCCCCGTGTCACTGAGGACAGCACCTAAGAGGCCAGGACAAGAAGAGGGAGGAAGCCACTTGTCCTACTCTGGTCGTCAACCACCCGTGTAGCATCCATAAGAGCTACACCTGCAAGTGTTGAAGCAGCCGTGGGTCCTGCTGTGTGGGAACAGCCAGGGGTGGGGGCCAGGGTGCCTGCAGTTATGATCTCTGAGGTTCAAGTCCATTGTAGGAGAAACATAGGAGAAACATAGTTTCCTGAGGTTCCCTGACCTTGTCATGTTTGAGAATAGGACAGAAAGACAGAAGAGGAAACCGGTGACCCTGTGCTGGTGGCTTCCAGGCTTAGGCAGAGGCTGGGGGGGGAAAACGGGAGGT
>NW_006770989.1:441706-444715 GCF_000442215.2 Lipotes vexillifer
AGCGCAGGAATGAGCAACCCACAGATCCAGAGAACAAACTAGTGTTAACCAGTGGGGAGAGGGAAGGGGGAGGGGCAAGATAGGGGTAGAAGATTCATAGGTACAAACCACTATGTATGTATAAAATAGATAAGCTACAAGGATCCATTATACAACACAGGTAATATAGCCAGTGTTTTATACTAACTTTAAAAAAAATTTATTGGAGTATAGTTGATTTACAACTTGTGTTAATTTCAGGTCTACAGCAAAGTGAATCAGTTGTACATACACATATATCCACCTTTTTTTTTTTCCAGATTCTTTTCCCATATAGGTCATTAGAGAGTACTGAGTGGAGTTCCCTGTGCTATACAGCAGGTTCTTATTAGTTATCTATTTTATATATAGCAGTGTGTGTATATGTCAGTCCCAATTTCCCAATTTATCCCTCCCCCAACCCCGATCCCCTGGTAACCATAAGTTAGTTTTCTACGTGCGTGTCTCTGCTTCTGTTTTGTAAATAAGTACATTTGTACCTCCCTTTGTTTTAGATACCACATATAAGTGATATCATATGACATTTGTCTTTCTCTGTCTGACTTACTTCACTCAGAATGGCAATCTCTAGGTCCATGCATGTTGCTGCACATGGCATTATTTCATTCTTTTTTTATTTCTGAGTAATATTCCATTGTATACATATAGCGCATCTTCTTTATCCATTCCTATGTTGATGGACATTTAGGTTGCTTCCATGTCTGGGCTATTGTAAACACTGAGGTGTATAATAACTTCAAATGGAGTATAATCTATTAAAATTTTGAATCATTATTGCACACCTGAAGCATATAATATTGTAAATCAACTATACCTAAATTTAAGAAAGAAAGAAAAGAAATAAGCAACCCAGATGCTGGGCAAATATGGAGGTGCAGCCACTGAGATGTGATGCATTTCATGGATTCGAAGACAAATCTGTTTTTATAATTTAGTATCTCTGAAATTGGGATGTGTCTCATAATAATGATCTTTGAGTACTCTGTTATCATTTAATCGGAACTATTTTTAAGTAACAAAACAAAGTCACGTGGGTAAATGGTTCCATGACACTTGTTTTACTAAAAATAGTACTGATAAGGGGAATATAATATGTGATCAGTGAAAACACAGGTCAACTTCAGAGAAATAAGTCAAACTTGGAGGGAAGAGGCAAGGCCCAGGCCAGAGGAGAGGCCTGGAGTAAGGACTACACGTGAGTCAAAAGCCAGAAGACCCAAGAGGGGCTCACAAAGGCCAGGACAAAGGCCTCATGCGGAGGCTAGCGACCACAGCCCCTGAATGCTTCTGCCTGGATGTAAATGTTTCCAAGAGTCAATGCCACTTTGGAAAGAAGGCCTTTTCTTCCTCCAGCCTATTTATTCACCTTTCAAACTCTTTCATCAATGTTAAATCCTTGCAAACTTCCTGACACCCCAGGGAGTTACTAATCCCTTGCTCTGGGCTTCCAGGATTCTTTAATGATGTATGGCACTTTTTGCAATTATTTACTCTTACATCACACTTCAATGAACACCGATACCCAGAATGTGGTCAGAGCTTCAATACTGGCATCTGAAACAGTGTGTCAAATGAACAACAGTAACATTTGAAGCAATTACACACATGAATCGATTACAACCTCCTGTCAAAAGTTTATTTCACTGTGACTGCAAAGAAACTACTTGCAACACGGACAGTTCAAACATTTCCTACTGCCGGAGAGCATTTCAGAACCGCAAAATGAACAAAGAAAAATCTCAAGTTACTAAAGACACAAGAGTGGACCTCTGGTCATGAGAAACGGAATCTCAAGATGGATGGTGTGCTGGGTGGGTGACAGATCACAGGAGGGTGGGTGAATCTCATTCAAACAAGAGCTGCTAGTTTCAAAGGCTTCCAACACTTCATTCATCCATCACTTTACAGACATCACGAAAGGAGCAACAAATATTGATCCAGACCCAACGCCAAAGAACCACTACGATCTGAGAAGCAATCAGCATGTATGGTGAAGTGTCAAGCACTGAACCACCTCGAAAATCCCTCAAGTCCTAGGCTGCAAAAGTGACGAAAAATCGGAAACACGAGTGCCTCAGCCCTCTAAACGATACCTTGTTTGGGCCTGCTTCGTAACTGGACGGGAGACCGCCTGGGAATACCGGGTGCCATAGGCTTTTTGCCTCCCGCTCCGCCTTCTCCCTTAATCGCCCGCGGCGGTGGCCACCGGCTCCGCCCCCGCCGGGAACGGCTGCAGGCCCCACCCCCTCAGGCCCCTCCCACCACAGCACGCGCCAGAGGGGCCGCTTCCCGCCGGCCTGGCGGGCCAGGCGGCCAGAAGGCGTCCCTGGAAGGCAGCGGCACACCAGACGCTCCGGGGGTGGCCTGCCGGGAACCAGATATGGCCGCGGGCCCGGGTGCCGTCCGTGCGGCCCGCGAGCCCCTCGACCTGCACTTGGCCGCCCCCACCAGCGCCCAGCCGCGCCGCAGCCACCTGTCTGCCCGTGTGTCTCTCCACAGCTCCCTCCGGAAAAATCCCCCCCTCCGCCGTTTCGCCACGGCCGGGAGACGGGGGCGGGGGCGGGGGCCTGGGCAGCTTCCCCGGGCCTGCCGGCCACCAGGGGCGGGGTCCTGTGTTCGGCGGGCGGCATGGGGGCAAGGTTGTCCTTGCTGGGGCTGAGGGGCCGTGCCGACCCAATGGTGGCTCCCCGTGGCTTCGGGCCAGCTGCTGTCGGGCAGGAGCGCCGGCCCGGGGTGCGGCTGGGCTGCGGCCAGCTCCGCGTGGGCGGGCAGGGGGCATGCCCAAGGGACCGCGGGCCCCCGGGCCCTGAAGCCTCCGGGGCCACGTCCCTGTGAGCGACGTGCGAGATCTGGGGCGGGGCGCCAAGCGCCGAAGTGTTTGCTGGGTCCCGCCCACCCTGGGCGGTCGCCAACCCTTCCGCTACCCCCCGGTACCCGAGACCTCCGTTCCCCTGCCACGGCGGGCGGGCG
>NW_006770989.1:446023-452056 GCF_000442215.2 Lipotes vexillifer
CTTTCCCGGTCCTGCCGGCCGCCAGCGACGAGGTCCTGAGCTCGGCGGCGGGCGTGGAGTGAAGGGTGGCCTTGCTGGCGCTAAGGGGCCCTGGCGACTCAATGGTGGCTCCCAGTGGCTTCGGGCCGGCTGCTGTCGGGCAGGAGGGCCGGCCCGGTGTGCGGCTGGGCTGCGCCCAGCGCCGCGTGTCCGGGCAGAGGGGATGCCCGAGGGACCGCGCGCCCCGGGCCCTGAAGCCTCCGGGGCCACGTCCCTGTGAGCGACGTGCGAGATCTGGGGCGGGGCGCCAAGCGCCGAAGTGTTTGCTGGGTCCCGCCCACCCTGGGCGGTCGCCAACCCTTCCGCTACCCCCCGGTACCCGAGACCTCCGTTCCCCTGCCACGGCGGGCGGCGGGGCCCTCCCGGGGCGGGCCGGCCGCCGGGCTGGCGGTAAGGCGCAAGCGCCAGCTAAGCTGCGACTCAAGAGGCAGTCCGCGGCCCCCGCCGCCGCCTACGGCCAAACCACCCTAGACGCGCCCGATCCCGTCTCAATCTCGGAAGCTTAAGCAGGGTCGGGCCTGGTTAGTACTTGGATGGGAGACCGCCTGGGAACCCGGGTGCTGTAGGGTTTTTGCCTCCCGCTCCGCCTTCTCCTTTAGTTGCCCGCGGCGGTGTCTGCCGCCTCCGCCCCCTCGGGCACCGCTGCAGGCCCCACGTCCTCCGGCCCCTCTCACCACAGCGCGCCAGATGGGGCGCTCCCCGCCGGCCTGGCCGTCCATGCTGCTAGAAGGCGGTCCTGGAAGGCAGCCGCATCCCCTCCGTTACTCCATGCTGCCCAAACCCCATGCATTTTTCTCCCAAGTGCTTCCTCTATCTCGCACTCTGCTTGTGTTGGCTCGTCCCCCTGCACTCCCCACCGCCGACCGGTAGTTCGCGCAAGTTCGAGCACCTCGTACCCCTCCCACCCTATTGTCATTGATGGAGATCCCTGTCCCCAGCAGTGGCCGGCGTGGTTAACAGCATGCATCGCAGCCTTTGGACCTCGCACTCCCACCCACTCTTAGACTATACCCTTCCTGATGGTCATTCGAACCCCGAACTCCGTCACAGGGAGTCACCGGCTTGTAGCCTTTATTTTTCGTCTAGAAAATAACTTTGCAGAAATGAAAGGAATATTTCAAGAGTTACTGATTCGGTAAACTTAGTAGATGGAATGTCTTTCCTGCACATGTCTTTGTATGAGAGTAATAGACATTGCTGTCCCAGTTACTAGTGTTAGTCTACTTTGAGAATTATCTATAGCCTACCAATATCAAAATGGGATGAAAAGACTTTGCAAATATTTGGAGTACATCATGGGTATTTTCAAAATTTTTCTATGATTAGAAAAGACAAATAAATTAGGCCTTGGTTTCCTAAACTCAGACCTTTCTCCAAATTATTCAAATCATTTCAAAGGTCCTGTGCATTCTCTTGAGGCAGTTATTTTTATGGTGAAGAGCACTAGATAGGAAGAATCACAGAGGATTCGTACTTATATTTCTGATGTGTTCTCCTAGGACCCTGGGATGCCGGAGAAAGTTGCAGTTGTAGAATGGTCTAGTGCCTTGGGTATTGTGGACTTTAGTGGATGTAATACTCCATGCATCCCAGCCGTTTAGTAGCTGTATGGCTTTTCAACAAATTACTTCACTTGGAACCATTATATAAAACTTGTCTGCTTAGGTATAATGATACTGATTGTGAAAACAATGATTCTGTATTCTCTCACTTTATCCATGCCCTTTGCAATGTGATTTTACAGCTGCTCCTGCAAAAAAATGGAGAGACAGAAATTTGTTCCCCTAAACTTTGGATTGAGGCTGACCTGATGTGCTCTGGCCAGAAGAATGCAGTAGGTATGACACTGCCAGTTTCGAGCCTAGGCTCAAAATGTCTTGAATGTTCTTTCTTTCAGAACCCTGATTTCCATGAAAACAAGCCCATGTTAGCCTGCTGGAGGACACCCAGGTGCCCAGCTAGCAGCCAGCTTACCTACCAGAAACAGAGCACCCTAGTCAACCAGCAGCAGACCACACATTCACTTTGGTTCCTGGCTGAAACCAAAAGCATGGCCTACCTGAGCTAAACCCACACTGTTGAGCAGTTCAACCATGAGCTAGTTAAGTTTTGGGGTGATTTGCTATGCAACAATAGCTAATTAATATGCACACCCTTTGCAAGCAGGATGCCAGAATTCAAGGACTTGGTAATGACGTTTCCTGGCAAAGAGTAGGCACCCTATAAATATTTAAGGTTGGATCCCTTGAGTTATACACAAACACATGTACACTGGTGCTTAAATGCACACAGTATCCCCCAGCACAGGGGGAAACAGAAAAACACAGCCTGACCACTAGGGCCCAAGGTCAAACTGCAAAATAAGTGGTTTGCCTTTAATCTGTTCCCTCCAAATTTAAACTCTGGAGGCCCAGCGGTTGACAGATCTGAAGACACAAGTTCCCTCCCCGCTGGGGCCCCACCTTCCTTTCACTGATCTCTGGAAAGGGGGAATGGGTCCATGCCAAGAAGGAGCTGCGAAGCAGTGGTCTGCTTTTGGAAACTTGCTGCTTGCAACCTTCTGCTCCCTCTCGGGGCACTGTCTGTCCCCACCTTGGGCCTGAGGAGAGATGCTGGTTTAATTTTCAAATAAGATACACTCACTTTAGCAGCATGCTACGAGTGACATTGTTTTGCCAGGGGATGCGGAAGCAATGTGAAGACACTGTCCTCGTCCTCAAGTCCTTTATGTTTAGAGAGCTTCTCACGGATTGGCTGCAGGTCCCTATATTTCTTTCTTTTTTTTTTTATAGCTTCTCTTTTTCTAGAGTGATTAAAGAACAAGGCCATGATGGATTTCGAAGTGCTCAGAAACCACAGGATTTTTTTTTTTCCTGTGGCTGACCAGCATTTTTAAGTTTCTAGAATCAGAAATACCAATTGCAGGCCACAGCTGGGAAAAAGAACATGAGGAACTGAGTCTGGAATCAAACTGCTTCTAATTTTGACAAGCATGTGCATTTACCAAAAAGGGACATGACTGCCAACAACTCTGGCAAGTTCCTAGGACTTAGGCCACACCAGGGATCTGACTTGAATACAATCCCCTGTGCTGTCATGTCACTGATGTTCAAATGGGTCTTGAGCATGTTGAATCGAGGGCAAAGAGGGCTACAAAGTTGTGAAGGGAGGAAACTTCACACTCTCTAGTGAAAGCAAGCATGATGGCCAAGGGTAACTGACTCAAGGCAACTTCTCTTCCTTTCCAGTAAACAACATTTACAGGGAGAGAAGCCCAACCTCAAGATAAGAATGTTTTGGTGGCGGCTCAGGACTATGACTGAGTTCAAGAGGAATAAAAGAGATGAAATCCACATTTTAATTGTAAACAAATTATGTCACTGAAAAAATTCCAGACCCTTAAATCCACTGCAGTAATTTGAAATGTAAGGAAATATGGCATGAGTCACTTATGCATTTCTTTTCTCCTGCCCCCTTTTAAACAAACCTAAAGCTCCTAAGTACCTAGATACTCTTGAGGAAAAACAAACCCAAAACTCCTGTTGGGCTTCCCTGGAGGTGTAGTGGTTGAGAGTCCGCCTGCCGATGCTAGAGGACACGGGTTCGTGCCCGGGTCCGGGAAAATCCCACATGCCACAGAGCGGCTGGGCCCGTGAGCCATGGCCGCTGAGCCTGAGCGTCCGGAGCCTGTGTTCCACAACGGGAGAGGCCATAACAGTGAGAGGCCCACGTACCGCAAAAAAAAAAAAACCCAAAAAAACTCCTGTTGACATCAATGTGAAATTTTTTAATTGAAAAATTAGAGTTTTTTTCATCTTCTGTTTTGTCTGTATGGCTAACTTTAAAGAAGCCAAAGATAAAGAATTCTACATCTCAGATACTGCACTTTTGTTAAAAATTCTGAATGTCAAAAGCTTTATTTCTTCAATTATTAATCAACAGTGATTGCAATTTGCCCATTCTGTGCAGAATACACTTCCAGGAATGGTGGGGAAATGGAAAAGAAATGACAAATACTGTTCCTATGAGATGCTGAGTCCCGTGACAGCAGGGACAGGGTGATATTGTATCTCTAGTGCATGGCACAGTGTGTCACACAGCAGGCACTTAAGTGGTTGACTGAATAAACGAGTACTTCCACCAGGCATGCGGGCCATATACAGGCCCTCCCTGAAGTCCCGCATGGTATACATACAGATGCTGCCTGCACACTGACCTCCTTCCTGAGCATTAGCTGTCACCCAGCTCCCAGTCCTGGCTCCCTGCCACTGAGGGGACATCCAGGCCTCGAAGGCCGGCAACTCGAGATACTGGAGGTTTATGACCTGTTGGTCCTATCTCATCACCCTCTCTCTTCCCCTCAGACTCTGGACCCAAGTATGTACACCTTTTCTCCTGCCTTTCACTGCTCACAGCTGTGCTAATTCTGCTTCAGGCAGCTCTCCTCTTTTCTCTCAGTGATTTTTGTCCCCTTCCTTCAGTAAAATAACCCTTCTTCTACACTCTGCCTCATTCACACTCACTTGGGAACCCAAATTCACCTCATAGTTTGGTATTCCCATTCCTTTAAGTCCTGGCCTGCAACGAGAATCAGGGCCGTCCACCTCCAGAGATCGCAATAGTGGAAAGCCCTTTAGGAGCTCCAGAGTAATCCTTCTTTCTCATTTCCTTCTAATTATTTTTTCTCAAGTACCAGAATTCAAGATAAAAATTTTTAATATTCTTATGATAGCCATAAAAAAGGAATGAAGTACTGACACATACAACTTGGGTGACCTTGAAGACATTACAGTGAGTGAAAGAAGCCAGTTATAAAAGTCCACATATTGCATGATTCCATTTATGTTAAATGTCCAGTACAGGGAAATCTATAGAGACAAAAGTAGCTTAGTGGTCGCTCAGGGCTGGGGGAGGGGGAGGGGGTGGGGGAAATAGGAGGGTGATAGCTAAAGGTTTCTTTCTGAGGCGATAAAACTGTTCTAAAATTGACTGTAGTAATGGTTGTACATACATGTGAGTGTATGGAAACCACTGCTTTTAGCAGTGCCTCACCTATTATAGGTGTTCCATATTATATCAATATATATAGTTATTATATTATTATATACATACAATATTATAGCAATTGCTCCTGTCTCTGTGAAGGCATGTTATTTCATCAAGTGCATTATGCATTAATAGTTCTCAAACTACAGTAATATCTTGAGTTACAGACCTTTGGGCAATGCCTCATTCTAGATATTTGAAGTTTCTGGATAGCTAAGATTTAAATTTTTACGTACCAATGTGTTTCTAAACACATTTTAAAATTTAAACAACCTAAAAGAATGAGCTTTATAAAACAATTTCAGCCGTTTCCAAATTCCTTTCTAAACTTATGAATATACATGACACACTTTTGGGCCTCTTACTGTTGTGGCCTCTCCCGTTGCGGAACACAGGCTCCGGACGCGCAGGGTCAGCGGCCATGGCTCACGGGCCCAGCCACTCCGCGGCATGTGGGATCTTCCCGGACCGGGGCACGAAACCGTGCCCCCTGCATCGGCAGGCGGACTCTCAACCACTGTGCCACCAGGGAAGCCCCCATGACACACTTTTAATCAGACTGTGCAAACTATTTTGTGTTCTCTTAAAATACTCCTTCATTTACATACTTCCATGTATTGACACAGCCCACAGAGTGACCATTTTTAATGTGTTTGTGTGCTTTGTGGATTTCCATACCAGTCACAGGAAGAACAGCCGAGGAAAGAAATGAAGGAATCTGGCTCTGAGCCCTCGCCAGAACTTCTGGGATCCCAAGTCCTTGCACAGGGTGGATCATACATTCTACCGGGGCCGTTAACTTTTTCCACTGCAGCTGCTGGTGCCAGTTTCCACCCTGCCTGTTATTGCAGGACAGTTGTGATCTTGTCCGCCAACACCAGCCCATTTGTGGTGGCTGCCCGGCTCTGTGCTGGAAAGGATTGTGAGGCCAAGTTCAGGCTCAGCAGG
>NW_006770989.1:452066-458988 GCF_000442215.2 Lipotes vexillifer
TTACTACCAGCGTTTGCATTGGCTCCATTTCCAAGTACTGCCTTCCTTCCCCGCTGCTCCCAGTCATACTGAGGTAACATTAAAGGACTCCAGGGTGGCGCTCGAATTCCAGCGAATGGGACCTGGGCACTCAGCGAGCTTCCCAGTCCGATGGCTCAATCTTTTCACCTTTGTTGCATATATCCGATTACAATATATTTGCAAGCACAGATATTTATAGGTACTGTGTTTGTCTTTTGGACTTGCACCCTGACCCAGGAATTAACTTATGTAAAAGAATCTTTTTTTGGAGGAGCCGATCATTAACTTCCCTGTTTCTGTTATTTCTCATTTTATTGCATTATGGCCCAGAAATGTGATGTGTAAAATTTTTGTCCTTCTCACTAAGTATATCCTCCTGTTTTCAGAATACGACCAAAGATAAATTTGTTTGCAAGGCTGTTGGCTC
This sequence comes from Lipotes vexillifer, assembly GCF_000442215.2. NCBI lineage: Eukaryota > Metazoa > Chordata > Mammalia > Artiodactyla > Lipotidae > Lipotes > Lipotes vexillifer. The sequence continues at coordinate 452,515 of NW_006770989.1, forward strand.
AGTTTTTTTTAAAAAAATCATTTTGTTACCACAATCTTTTGGGTTTCTACATACAGGTCAGTTATGTTTTCTTTTGGGTGCTTTAAAACAAAACAAAACAAAACATTTCAGGCCCTACATTCTCTCTTAGACTTTCCCCCTAGATTCTATGATCTAATACCTGTTTTGTCAGTTAAGTCTGCTTTCAGGTCTATATACTAACAGCCCCTCTAAGGGCCTGACCGAGGTGTGGGCTCTGCGGCCAGCCGGGTCCAGTCCAGAGGGAAGATTTACCGCAGCCCAAGGTGGGGCGGGGCGGGAAGGTGGCTTTCAGAAGGCAAGTTCTAGGTCCCCAGGTACCAGGTACCGTATTTCTATTTTAGGCAGTGTTTTTAACGTTTCAGATACCCATCGGGGTGCTTCCGTGTGCGCTCCCGCAAGGCCTAAGGAACCGTCGAGCCCCGTGCTCCGGCCGCACTGCTAACGCCCGCCGGGCCGGGAGCTGGAGGAGTGGCCGGAGCGGCGGGGGGGGGGGGATCGGGGTGCTTCCGTGTGCGCTCCCGCAAGGCCTAAGGAACCGTCGAGCCCCGTGCTCCGGCCGCACTGCTAACGCCCGCCGGGCCGGGAGCTGGAGGAGTGGCCGGAGCGGCGGGGCGGGCGAGCGGAACAGCAGCTGAGCTAGCCGAACCCCAGGTACCCCAGGCCGTCCTGCGCGGGCAGCCGGAGGGGCAGGCCCCTTGGTGGCCCGCGAGAAATCCAGTCTCACCACCAGCATCTCGTGGAGACGTATCTGTCTGCAGGGTGAATCCAACCATCCTGGGCAAGCCGGCCGCCCTAGGACTCCGCCGGCGGGAGGTGCTGGTAAACACGCACTCCTCCCGGCGCTGCAGGACCAACCTCGGCCCACACCCAGGGGCAGGGCGGGAGGCGGGGGCCCTCGCCGTGCATTCTGGGATCTGTAGTCTCTTTGGCGCTGCAGCCGAGGCTTGCTGGGCTGCAGGACTACAATTCCCAAGATGCGTAGGGCGTGGGGGGCGGTGCCCGACCCTGGCGCACACTGACGGGCGGGCCTGTTGGAACCTCCTCTGCTTGCGGTCTCTGGTCTTTCCTCAGTACCCCGTGAAGTGAGTCTCGCGGAGGAGAGTGAGGGGCGAGGCCGGCGGTAGGGAGTTAGGAGGGTATAAAGGCTGCGACGTGCAGCCGCCGGCCTGTCCCGTGCAGGCCGAAATCAGGTCTTCGCTTTTGCCCGGCATCAGGTCTTGGCCCTTTCCCGCCACCGCCCCCATCCGCAGCTTGGTTCTTTCTCCCGTCCGTGTGCCCAGTCCAGCCCCAGGAAACTACTTTTTTATTTTCTAAACTGTTTATGGGAACTGGTTTGACATCTGAGGAACTTTACATTTTGCTCGCTGCCCTCTTCCACCAGCCAAAGTGCACCGTTTCGGGGAGAAATTCGTCGTAGTGGCTCTGCTCGAAAGCACAACTTGTAGAGCGGGTGGGGGGACGTGGACTGTGGTTTTGTGAAAATATCACCCACACCGAGCGCCATTTTGGGAGATTTGGAAGTTGAGGCGTTTGATTTGCCCAAGGTGTGCTGAGAGAGATGAGCCTCCCCAATTCCCAATCAAGTATCTAGTAGGCCGTTGTCACCAACCCATTTAAGTGGCATGGTCTCCAAAAATATCAACCTAAAGATGATAATGGTTTAAGCTTTTTAAAAAATTTTTTTATTTAACGCTTTAAAATGACCAGCTTAACCTTAACTCAGGCCTGACTGGCTATTTTCTCAGAGACACAGGTGATGACCCCGCTTCTTAGGAGCAGGCTTGTGTTCCCACGTTGGGAGAATGGTTTTCAAGGTGTGGAGGGCTTAGCAGCATTTGAAACCCATCAAGTGTAAAGTCTCTGGGTGGAAAGCTCATCAGTTAGGGGTGTGTACCTTAACTTCTCCATTCTGACCTGTTGAATTTTTCTGTCTAGAAGTGGAAATATTCGGGAGCACGTCTCCTTCCACGTAATCTCTTAGTAACTGATGTCTCTAAATTCTTTATGCTGTTAAGGGTCAGTTCTTTTGATCTGGCATAACACCAGGGTTAGCAAATCTAGGGATATTCAGTTGTACATATTTCCTTAAAAATTAATTAGAGTAGTGAAAGGAACAGGACATACAATTCAGGCATACCTCATTTTATTGTTTATCTCTTTACTGTGCTTTGCAGATACTGTGTTTTTTACAAATTGAAAGTTTGTGGCAACTCTTGTCAGATGATGGTTAGAATTTTTTAGCAATAAAGTAGTTTTTATTTAAAATATTGTCCTTTTTTAAGACAATGCTATTGCACACTTCATAGACTACAGTATAGTGTAAATATAACTTAGACACTCTGGAAAACCAAAAAATCCATGTTGCTCGCCTTATTACAACATTGGCTTTATTGCTGTGGTCTGGAACCGAACCAGCGATATCTTGGAGGTCTGCCTGCATATTGCTTGTTTGCAGAAGATGAAATGCAAGCAAAACCGTCCCATTGAAAATTTTCTGCTCATTCTCTTTGCTATACTGTACATTTGAATGCAGAAACCAAAAACTTGACTTGTGAAATTTCTCTTTTCCTGAGATTAGTAAGTTAATTTAGGAGTTTTAAGAGTTTTATTGAAACCTGTGGAGGAATAGTTAGCTGTTTTCATGATGTTATTTCATTCCTAAAAACCTGGGTGTTAATCTACATGAAAATGGGGCCTTGTTTATATTACACATTCCAAAAGGTTTCATTTCTGATCCCTGAATGTGGGATACTCTCAAAAGAACTAAAAAACCTGGTCATGGAAAGTGGACTCTATTACTTTGTGAAGAGTTATCTCTTCATGAGTTAATTACACACAAATTCATCAACACTTCCTTCCCACTCATTAATTTATTCAGTCATTTATTTTCATCGGTATGGACTCATCGATATTTATTTTATACCTTGAGTTATAATCCAATACTGCTTTCTCTCATTACTCAAAGTGTTCTAGCTTTGGCCATTGGGAGCTCTTTTGGTTGGCTACTGCTGTCTTTGGGATAACCCTCTCAATGTTGTATGGGCTTTGTTGTTGTTATTTCTTTGTTTCAGTTTGGTTTGGGTTTTTTGGTCTGTCCTCTGGTTTTGTTTTTAGCATTTTCTTACATCTGGCAAGACGAGATGCAGTGGGTCCATCCTGCCTATTTCCTGCCTTAGTCCTGGAATCAACAGGACCTTGGTTCCTTTGATTGGAGAATGGCATTAAAAAACCAGGCTCTGGGTATTGAGTGAGCTCATTGATACTGAGATGGGCCGACTCTTTTGTTTTTCTGTTTTTACTAGACTATTTTTTTAACTAGTCTTTTTTTTTTAGTTGAAATATAGTTGATTTACAATGTTGTTAATTTCTGCTGTACAGCAGTAACTGTTAACATATTAACATATTTTTTAATATTCTTTTCCTTTATGGTTTATCTCAGGACGCTGAATATAGTTCCCTGTGCTATACAGTCAGACCTTGTTGTCCGGCCAACTGATTTTTAGCACCATGGTCACTCTGTGCTCTGACATAAAGTTTCACTCCACTGTGCTCTGACATAAAGTTTCCACTCCCAAGCACACTGTTCTCTTTGCATTTCCTGGTGTTGAACTTAGCTTTCCTGTCCACGTCTTTCTCACCTCATTCCCAACCCATCAAATGCCTCTGTGGGTTGTCATCTCCTGCATGGTTCCCTTGGCCAGGAGCCACCTCTCTATTTCTTGATCTCCCAGAGCACGTGTCACTCCAATGGTGTGTTTAGGTTCAGAGCTTTCCTGCACACATCTTCCTTCTCCTCCTACATTCTAAGTCTAGAGGGCAGGTCAGAGTTTCCAGTCGCCCACTCTCAGGTTCCTAGCGGAGTGACTCTGCTCTCATATCTTGGGGCTGATTTGGAACTTGAAGATACATCACCACCCTGGGGAGACCCGTCTTGTGGGATTGAAAAAGTGTCCAGATGCTCTATTCTTTCTCTCTCGAACTGATGTAGACCACCAGCTGAAGCAGGGAGTCAGGAGGTATTTTTGTTTCAGTATGTTTCCCTTATATTCTGTAAAAATGCATGTCAGATGAGAGCAAATGATGTAATAGGGAACTTAATTTAAGAGGTATCAGTTGAAGTCAGAAGTAAGATTTATTACCATAAATTCTTTTGAATAATCTGTTGTTGATTAGTTTTTTCCAACTATCTCTGCCAGTTAATAACTATGTTAAACAATTTTCATCTCAAATTAAAATAAAAATCTGATACAAAAGATGGGTTTTAAAAGGCTGAGTTGAGGAATTTATGTGACTGGGGAAATGGACTTTTAGATCTTCAAGGAACAAGTGTCAAGAGGTTTCTAGGGCAGGAAAAAAAGACATACAAATTCCTGAGGCAGCTTTCTCAGGTTTAGAGCAAGGGAAACAGTAACTCGGCAACCCACACAAAAAAGCTACACTGAAGGAGTTAAGGCTGTGCTCAGATTCTTTCAGCATAACCTGCATGCCCTTGGGGACCACTGAGAGCATATTCAGAATCTAGATTAGGGGAAAATGTCTCTCCTCTGGGTGCAAAGTTACTTCTGTACTCATCCTAATGACAAATTAAACAATTTAGCAGGAAGCCAGTGTGACCCCCCCATTTCCGCAGAGATGACCAGAGGCCAAAGGTCATTATTTTTATTATTATTTTTTTTAATTTATTTTATTTCTGGCTGCATTGGGTCTTCGTTGCTGTGTGCGGGTTTTCTCTAGTTGCGGCGAGTGGGGGTTACTCTTCGTTGTGGTGCATGGGCCTCTCATTACAGTGGCTTCTCTTGTTGTGGAGCGCAGGCTCTAGGTGCCTTGCGGGCTCAGTAGTTGTGGCTCATGGGCTCTAGAGCGCAGGCTCAGTAGTTGTGGTGCACGGGCTTAGTTGCTCCACAGCATGTGGGATCTTCCGGGACTTGGGCTCGAACCCGTGTCCCCTGTATTGGCAGGCAGATTCTTAACCACCGAGCCACCAGGGAAGCCCCCAAAGATTATTATTTTCATTGCTTATAATTGGAGAAAGGTTTGTCTTGTTTTCCTGTCACCCAGGATTGAGGTTTTCCTCCCCCTTTGGGAGTGGCGCCTCTACACCCAGAGTGCTTCTCACCAGAAAGCTCCCTCCCAAGTCCCTTCCTTCTGTAATGTTTGTTGACCTTCTGGTTTATACTCAGTACAGTTACTTGTGGAGGTTTGTGAGAACAGAAAGAATCAGTGTCACGATTTTTCCCTTTGAGGAGAAGGTGTTTAAGAAGGGCTGTGCCTACTTTGGCCTCATTCACTCCTGGACAAACTATTACCGCCGAAGGAGCTGGATGAACATGCGGGATGGGATGGAGTCTGGTCAGTGGGAAGCCTGGCCCTGAGGAGGGAAGCCACCTGGGAACCTGCTGGTCTGGGGGCTCCTCTCCCCCATCTTTCACTCCCACACTCCCTGGGCCCCCATGTACCAGTTTGGGAAGGTGTTGCTTGTAGGACACTGGCTGTCTTTGACTAGAGCTTGACAGGAGCCGTTTCCTCTAATGATGAATGGGAAACTCTTCTCCAGAAAATGTGCTGCTTTATGGAAACAGTTATGTTTTTGCATATAACCAACCCTGGGCCCCATTTATGGAATAGCAGCTCATTCCTTGCTTTTGTGGGGTGACTTTCCTTACTGTAGCACAGGGGAGACACGTGGAAAAGGTGACTGGGGTGGGATTGACTTTTTTCTCTTTTAACATCCATGTCAGGAGGCCAGAGGAGCAGTGAGCAGCAAGCTGAATGGAAGGAACTGCCGAAACCCACCATAATCACCTGAATGCCATCAGCAGAGGAAAGATACTAGGAATCTGGGCTCTCTGTTAGCGTCTGTGCTCTTGCTGAGGAGAACACAGCAACGGAAAACAAGGATATTCCTGCAGACTTCCCTTGTATCACTCAACTAATGAGGAAAGTTGGAGTCCTCTCCTTCCCAAGAACTTTCATTTCAGGTAACAGCCGGCAGGCTTTGAGGTGTGACGAAAGAAACAGAAGAACAGCTTCAGGGCTAACAGCACATTTTGACTTCTGTAAGAAAGTTGCTTTGCTTGCTTGCTTGGGGCAGGAAGAACCGGGTTCCTGATTGGCTGATTCAAAATTAAACAGCTCCCTCCCGCCTTGGGAACTTCCCGTCCTGTGAAGGGTATAAAGGCCTCGCCCGACTGTTAGTCGGGGTCTCACTCACTTCTCTCCGAGTGGGACCCTGTCCGGACAGTTTGTGTAAGCTTCTATACTTGTATAAATCCTTTGCTAATCTTTCTGCTTGGTGTTGGTGATTCTCGGGTGTCCTTGGTTGGGACACGGGTCGCACTTACCGGGGAGCTCGACTCCAGGCGTGTGGCTCCCGGACCGCAACATTTGGGGGCTCGTCCGGGATCGGACAGTGGAGGTTAAAGATCTGAAACAGGGTCCCTCCCTGTCTTTGGA
>NW_006770989.1:459495-476768 GCF_000442215.2 Lipotes vexillifer
ACGCGACGTTAAGCCTGGAGTCAGGAGGAGTCCCGGGACGCCGCGATTCCTCCTTGGGAATTCAAAGTCGGTTTCGATATTCTTTGGTCCCGACTTTGAACTGGGATTGTGTCAAAACTTGTTGTTCTCCCCTTCTGTCTTTTGTCACTCGTGTGTGTGCTCTTGCATTTGCTTGGACACTTTGGCTTTGTGCTTGTGCTAAAACCTTTAGCTCAACAGAAATTTAGCAATGGGACAAGGTATGTCCCGGATGCAGACCCCCCCTGAGCCTAGTTCTGGACCACTTCAGAGACTTCCGCCAGATCGCCAGGGGATTCGGGGCCTCTGTATCCCCGGAAACCCTCCCCACCTTTTGTGAATTGGAATGGCCGACATTTGAGGTGGGATGGCCATCCGAAGGTACGTTCTCTATTCCGGTTATAGCTGCGGTGGAAGATATTGTCTTTAAGGTACATGATGATCAGATTCCTTATATTGAGTGTTGGCGGGGTCTCGTGGAGACACCACCTGACTGGCTGAGGCCCTGGTTGCCCCCGCCGGGAGCTACCAACAGAAAGGAAACAAGATCTAAAGATAACATATGTGCCGCCAAGATGGCGGACGGGAAAAAACCCTAATGTTAAAAGCTCTAAGTCCCCTCTCCCTCCTCTTGTAGAGGAGGGAGAGGAAGAAGAAGAAACCCCTCCTCCCGAGGCGTCTGCACCTCCCCCTCTCTATGTCCCTCCCGAGGCGGATACCGCCCCGATGACGACATCGTCCCAGGTCGGCCCGGGAGCACTTGACTGAACCGCGGCCCACTGCTCTCCCTCTGCGGCAACAAGAACCTAGTCCAGGGGAGGCACAGCCTTTTCTTACTTATGCCCCATTCTCCACGACTGATTTATATTAATATTACTGTTAGAAACTATATTTGTAACTCATCAGCCGACCTGGGATGATTGTCAGCATTTGTTACAGGTTTTGTTTACCACGGAAGAAATAGAAAAAAAAATCATGTGGGGGGCCCGTAAACAGGTACTTGGTCCAGATGGACGGCCCACTGATAACCCCAACCTAATTGAAACCGTGCTCCCTAGTACCCGACCGAAATGGAATCCTAACACGGAGGAGGGACGAGGGGCTTTGGCCCGTTTTCGTCAGGCTCTGTTAACAGGACTTCGGGCGGCAGCACGAAGGCCAACTAATATGTCCAAGGTTACAGAGGTGACCCAGGGAGCCACAGAGTCTCCAGCCGCCTTCCTTGAAAGGCTGATGGAGACTTATAGGCTATGGACCCCCTTAGACCCTGAGGCACCAAAAAACAGGCAGGCGGGCAATTAACTTGGCCTTTGTGATACAGTCGGCCCCAGATATCCGAAGGAAATTACAAAAATTAGATGGTTTTGAAGGGAAGAACTTATAAACTGAGAAGAGACAGTTAAGGCAGGTATTAAAAGAAAAAGTATTCTCAGTCACTAGGCAATGTGTGACTTGTGCACAAGTAAACCAAGGGGCCAACTCACAACACCAGGAACTGCATCGGTATCGAGGCAACGAGGCAGGCCGCTTTTGGGAAATAGACTTTAGCCTGATAGGAATTTTAAAAGAGGCCTTCTCCCCTAAGCTAAGTATTAAACAAAGGGGAAACCTTTGACATACAAATGTCCTATCTGGTCTTCTAAGAAACCCTTATCTCTGCCATCTATTTAAATGCAAATTTAAAAAAAGAGGGTAAAGTAACTTAACACTTGACTTGTCAAGGATAAATAGAAATCCCAAGTGTCTTTTCTACAAGCACTAGTAAAAAGGGTTTAGCCATCTAGATTGGTGACCTTGATTTGTTCCATCTGCCAGAAGCCCAGTTTAAATCCAACCCCTTGTAACTGATGGATTTTATGTTGTACCTGACTCAGGACTGAAATTTTGGAATGGAAACAATGACACCTCTGTGTTTGTATTTTCATACGTATCTATATGTGTGTTGTAGGTGTATGGTATTGCCAAAAATTAATTCATAGAAGAGCTCTACTTAATTGACTTTAAAAAAAATCAAACACTTACATAAATACTCAAAAGTAAAAAATAATCTGGCCAGAATAAATTTCAGGTTCACGTCATCTGAAAAATATTCAGTACTAAACTGATATCTGGTATTGAAGGTGGCTTAAACTTGTTGGTTTAATATGGACATGTCTTTAGAGTCATCAATGTTGAGTATAATAATTCTGTTGTACCTAGGTTTACTAAAGGTCAAATAAAACCTTATTCCATCTGTTATAAATCTGTCAACAAGAAAAGTAACTCAATCTAAAAAAAAAAAAAAACTTAAGGAAGGTAAGATGTATGTTTTCAGTAAAAGAAGGTGGGACGAATGAGAATAAAAAATACTGAAAACAGTAATACATGATCAGGATTTTCTAAGATTGGACTGAATTTAGTTGGGTAAATGGATTTTATTAGAAATGGGCTAGAACAAGACTGGATTTGGTTTCTTCCCCCAAAGTATTCTTAAAATGCTGCTTTTGACAACAGACTGTGTGAGTTTCTTTGCATTTAAGTGATCTGTATTTGCTTCTGAGATCTTTTGTAACTTTGGTTAAGAAATAAGTATTGTCTCACAGTGACCTATGATTTTATTTGACCAACTGTTTTAAAACTTTTTGACAAACTTCCCAAATATCAAATTTTAATTGTTTCTTTTGATTTCCAGTTAACATCGTGATACTTTAGAGGTCCCCTGAGGTATCTTAAAAAAAAAATATTTAACTAAGATTACTTGGTATGTTAAACGTAATTATTCATAATTCTGGTCATTGTAACCAAGTTTCTTTATTGATTCCAAGGATTTGGACTGGATACAAAAGAAAAAGGGGGGGGTATTAGATAACGAGAAGGAAGGAAAGATATGGATTACAGGGGGCCACTGGGACTCAACGCTATTTTTGGACCACAGACAGGAAGGTCGACTTGAGCAAACAAACAGTCACCCACTCCTTCCTGGTCATGCCTGACTGCCCCTATGAAGGCAAGACAAAGATCACCGAATTTTTATTCCTGAGAACCTAGGCCTGATGTTGATACGACGCTTGCATGAGGGAACGCATCTGGGATCTACAAAATTACATGAACTGTTAAAAACTCGTTTTCGAATTAACAACCTAAAAGAGAAAGTATTCTCAATCACTAGGCAATGTGTGACTTGTGCAAAAGTAAACCAAGGGACCAACTCGCAACACCAGGAACTGCATCGGTATCGAGGCAACGAGGCAGGCCGCTTTTGGGAAATGGACTTTACAGAAATAAAACTAGGAAAATATGGGTATAAGTTCCTATTAGCAGCAATTGCCACCTTTTCTGGATGGGTGGAAGCGTGGCCGGTGAAACGAGAGACTGCAGCCACAATAGTAAAAAACTGTTACAGGAAATCATCCCTAGATATGGACTGCTGCTCCAGGTAGGGACAGACAACGGACCAGCTTTTACTGCACAAATAACTCAAAAAGTAAGTAAAATACTAGGAATAGATTGGAAATTACATTGTGCATATAGACCTCAAATTTCAGGCCAGATAGAGAGGTTAAATAGGACCTTAAAAGAAACATTAACTAAATTGGTAGTGGAGACTGGCCAGAACTGGGTAGAAGCCCTTCCAATGGCTCTTTTACGAGTAAGATGTACCCCATATAAGAAAGGTTTTTCCCCGTTTGAGGTTATGTTTGGAATTCCCCCTCCGCTCTTGCCGCGAGTAGGAGAAGAGCTCCACCTGCTGACACAAAGGGAAAATTTAGTAAGCTCTCTCTTAGCATTACAGCAGTTCCAGGACCGGGTTAAACCCCTGTTAAAGGATGCATTTTCCTTACCCCCTGCTGTTCCCCATGCTTTCCAGCCTGGAGACTTAGTATGGGTAAAAAAGCACAACCCCCAGACATTGGAGACTAGGTGGACTGGACCTCATCTGATTGTGTTAAGTCAACCGACTGCTGTTAAAGTCGACAGTGTCCGGACTTGGATTCATCATAGCAGAATAAAGAGAGACAACACCACAGAGGAACCAGAAGAGGACTCCACAGAATGGAAAGCACAGGCTCACCCACAGGACCCCCTAAAGCTGCGCATTATTCGCAAGTGATTTTGGGCTGGGTTCCTATGTTGCTCTGGGTGGGACAACTGGGGCAAGTGGGAGGATATCCTTTTACGTGGACACTAACAGACGGATTGACTGGGCAAACTTTAGCCCAAAATGAAACATACTCGACCAACCCCTGTATGAAATTTGACCTTTGCACGCTCAGGGGATCTAAATGGTAATGGGACCTGCATAATACTCCAGGGATATGTTTTGTCCTCATCACCCTACCATTCTAATTGCAACCAACAGATATTGATGGGCCCGAATATATTCTACATGCCCCTTTGGGAACCTGGTTTGCCTGCACCCACGGTATTAACTCCTTGTCTATCCTCTACTGAAATTACTGCCCTGGCTGAGTAGTATTACAAAATAGGAGAGGGCTAGACCTGTTATTCCTTAAAGAGGGAGGATTATGTGCCACCTTAGAAGAAACATGCTGCTTCTATGCTAACAAGTCAGGAATGGTCCGAGACTTCTTAGCCCTTGTGAGAAGGAATATCGAGGAACGTGAAAAGAGGAGGATGAATATGGAGCCTTGGTACCAGAGAATGTTCTCGTGGTCACCTTGGCTGACAACCCTCCTCACGGCCTTAGCTGGGCCACTAGCCTTGCTACTTTTGGGACTAATAATCGGACCATGCATTATTAATGCTATAGTTAAATTTATAAAACAGAGAGTTAGTGAAGTAAAAATCCTGGCCCTTAGAAGGCATTATGACCTCCTGAATACGGAAGACCAGGAATCAAGGATTTGATTAGTTACTAGAAAAAGGGGGGAATGTGACGAAAGAAATGGAAGAACAACTTCAGGGCTAACAGCACATTTTGACTTCTGTAAGAAAGTTGCTTTGTTTGCTTGCTTGGGGCAGGAAGAACCGGGTTCCTGATTGGCTGATTCAAAATTAAACAGCTCCCTCCCGCCTTGGGAACTTCCCGTCCTGTGAAGGGTATAAAGGCCTCGCCCGACTGTTAGTCGGGGTCTCACTCACTTCTCTCCGAGTGGGACCCTGTCCGGACAGTTTGTGTAAGCTTCTATACTTGTATAAATCCTTTGCTAATCTTTCTACTTGGTGTTGGTGATTCTCGGGTGTCCTTGGTTGGGACACGGGTCGCATTTACCGGGGAACTCGACTCCAGGCGTGTGGCTCCCGGACCGCAACAGAGGCAGTATGTTTGCTAAATCTGCGACTCTCTTGGCTCTGAGGCTGTGCTGCCTGGTGCAGTCTCCTGGCTAAGAGACCCAGGTGCAGCTTGGAGAGCTTGAGAATGTAGGGCAGTCTCTTGAATATATAAGCAGCCAGAATTTGCCCTGTTTCTCCAGCAGGCCTCAATCTCTTTGTTCCTTAAGACTAGTTGTGGGCATATAATACCTTCTGAACTTCCAAAACTTTCTCAACTGCTAAACATTGCCACTGTTTCATTTTGAATCCATTCTAAAGTTCTCAGTGTAAAAGTACCAGTCAAGGGACTTCCCTGGCAGTCCAGTGGTTAGGACTCCCTGCTTTCACTGCTGGGGGCCTGGGCTTGATCCCTGGTCAGGAAACTAAGATCTCACAGTCCACTCAGTGTGGCCAAGTAAAAATGAGGTGGGAAAAAAACCACTGGCATTCTTATTTAAAAAAAAATTACCAGTCAATATATTTGATTTCAGCACAGACTACGTGCTCAGGCAGGCTCACATTTTATATACATTCCATCAGTTAATTCCCCCAAAGACCCTTGAAGCAGGTGTTACTCATATTTTTCAGATAAGATTATAAAAATTAAGTCATATTCCTGAGACCATGTTGCTAAGTAAGCAGTGAAACCAAAATTACCAGTTAAGTGTGATTCCAGAGCTGGAGATTTTAGTCATCAAGGCATGCCACCTCTCACAAATTCCCTTATTCATGTTTTTTTACCAAAATGAGATTAGGAATATGGAAAGGAATTGTTTCAGTTATCCATTATTATCCATTTGGGGGATAAAAAACCGCCCCAAAACCTAGTGGCCTAAAAACAATTTATTATTTCTTCTGACACTGCCAGCTGATCACGAGGCCCTTCTCTTTCACATAGTAGTGGGTTGGCTGGAGGTTCCTAAATGGCCTCACCCCTATGGCCACTGGGGCTGGTGACTGACTTGGAGGTCATTGGTGCTATTGACCCAAGGCCTTACTTCTCTCCTATGTGGGATGCTCTGCATGGCTACTTGGGCTTCCTTAGAGCTTGACGATGGGGTTCTAAGGAACATTCCAGGAAGACAAGCCCCATTGGGATAATGCCTATCAAGCCCCCACCCTTGGAATATATTTGCTAATGGCTCAGTGGCCAAAGTTTGTCTTGTGGCCAAGCCCTGACTCAATGTGGGAGACTCTACAAGAACATAAATCTCAGGGCAGGGGTGCGGTTCATTGGGGGCCACCAAAGTCATAGTCTATCATGGGCATTCTGTGATAATATTTTGTTTGGCTTAGAAGCTTCCTTCCTTTTCTCTCAAGCTAATAGCAATTATCATCAATCAGAATTTCGTATTTTGTTTCCAACCCTTTGAATGTAAGTTTATACCCAAAAATTTAGTGATGTTTAGGCTGTTGAGCTAATCCATAATAGGCTTGTAAACTTTCTTTTTTTGATTTTTTAATTTAATTTTATTTATTTTTTATACAGCAGGTTCTTATTAGTCATCCATTTTATACACATCAGTGTATACATGTCATTTTCAATCTCCCAATTCATCCCACCCCCACCCCCACCCCCCAACGCTTTCCCCCCTAGGTGTCCATACGTTTCTTCTCTACATCTGTGTCTCAATTTCTGCCCTGCAAACTGGTTCATATGTACCATTTTCCTAGGTTCCACATATATGCGTTAATATACGATATTTGTTTTTCTCGTTCTGACTTACTTCACTCTGTATGACAGTCTTTAGATCCATCCACATCTCAATAAATGACCCAATTTCGTTCCTTTTTATGGTTGAGTAGTATTCCATTGTATGTATGTCCCACATCTTCTTTATCTATTCATCTGTCAGTGGGCATTTAAGTTGCTTCCATGTCCTGGCTATTGTAACTAGTGCGGCAATGAACATTTGGGTGTATGTGTCTTTTTGAGTTTTGGTTTTCTCTGGGTATATGCCCTGTAGTGGGATTGCTGGGTCATATGGTAATTCTATTTTTAGTTTTTTAAGGAACCTCTATACTGTTCTCCATAGTGGCTGTATCAATTTACATTCCCACCAAGAGTGCAAGAGGGTTCCCTTTTCTCGACACCCTCTCCAGCATTTGTTGTTTGTAGATTTTCTGATGATGCCCATTCCAACTGGTGTGAGGTGATACCTCATTGTAGTTTTGATTTGCATTTCTCTAATAATTAGTGATGTTGAGCAGCTTTTCATTTGCTTATTGGCCATCTGTATGTCTTCTTTGGAGAAATGTCTATTTAGGTCGTTGGCCTATTTTTGGATTGGGTTGTTTGTTTTTTTAATATTGAGCTGCATGAGCTGTTTATATATTTTGGAGATTAATCCTTTGCCTGTTGATTCGTTTGCAAATGTTTTCTCCCATTCTCAGGGTTCTCTTTTCGTCTTGTTTATGGTTTCCTTTGCTGTGAAAAAGCTTTGACGTTTCATTAGGTCCCATTAGTTTGTTTTTATTTTTATTTCCATTTCTCTAGGAGGTGGATCAAAAAAGATCTTGTTCTGATTTACGTCAAAGAATGTTCTTCCTATGTTTTCCTCTAAGGGTTTTATAGTGTCCAGTCTTATATTTAGGTCTCTAATCCATTTTGAGTATATTTTTGTGTATGGTGTTAGGGAGTGTTCTAATTTCATTCTTTTACATGTAGCTGTCCAGTTTTCCCAGCACCACTTATTGAAGAAACTGTCTTTTCTCCACTGTATATCCTTGCCTCCTTTGTCATAGATTAGTTGACCATTGGTGTGTGGGTTTATCTCTGGGCTTTCTATCTTGTTCCATTGATCTATATTTCTGTTTTTGTGCCAGTACCATATTGTCTTGATTACTGTAGCTTTGTAGTATAGTCTGAAGTCAGGGAGTCTGATTCCTCCAGCTCCGTTTTTTTCCCTCAAGACTGCTTTGGCTATTCGGGATCTTTTGTGTCTCCATACAAATTTTAAGATTTTTTGTTCTAGTTCTGTAAAAACTACCATTGGTAATTTGACAGGGGTTGCATTGAATCTGTAGATTGCTTTGGGTAGTATAGTCATTTTCACAGTATTGGTTTCTTCCAATCCAAGAACATGGTATATCTCTCCATCTGTTGGTATCATCTTTAATTTCTTTCATCAGTGTCTTATAGTTTTCTACATACAGATCTTTTGTCTCCCTAGGTAGGTTTATTCCTCGGTATTTTATTCTTTTTGTTGCAATGGTAAACGGGAATGTTTCCTTAAATTCTCTTTCAGATTTTTCATCATTAGTGTATAGGAATGCAAGAGATTTTTGTACATTAATTTTGTATCCTGCAACTTTACCAAATTCATTGATTAGCTCTAGTAGTTTTCTGGTAGCATCTTTAGGATGCTCTATATGTAGTATCATGCCATCTGCAAAGAGTGACAGTTTTACCTCTTCTTTTCCAATTTGTATTCCTTTTATTTCTTTTTCTTCTCTGACTGCTGTGGCTGAGACTTCCAAGACTATGTTGAATAATATTGGTGAGAGTGGACATCCTTGTCTTGTTCCTGATCTTAGAGAAAATGCTTTCAGGTTGTCACCATTCAGAATGATGTTTTCTCTGGGTTTGTTGTCTATGGCCTTCATCATGTTGAGGTAGGTTCCCTCTATGCCCACTTCCTGGAGAGTTTTTTTTATCATAAATGGGTGTTGAGTTTTGTCAGAAGCTTTCTCTGCATCTACTGAGATGATCATATGGTTTTTGTTCTTCAATATGTTAATATGGTGTATCACATTGATTGATTTGTGGATATTGAAGAATCCTTGCATTCCTGGGATAAATCCCACTTGATCATGGTGTATGATTCTTTTCATGTGTTGTTGGATTCTGTTTGCTAGTGTTTTGTTAAGGATTTTTGCATCTATATTCATCAGTGATATTGGTCAGTAATTTTCTTTTTTTGTAGTATCTTTGTCTGGGTTTGGTATCAGTGTGATGGTGGCCTCATAGAATGTGGGAGTGTTCCTTCCTCCACAGTTTTTTGGAAGAGTTTGAGAAGGATGGGTGTTAGCTCTTCTCTAAATGTTTCATAGAGTTCACCTGTGAAGCCATCTGGTTCTGGACTTTTGTTTGTTGGAAGATTTTTAATCACAGTTTCAATTTCATTACTTGTGATTGGTCTGTTCATATTTTCTGTTTCTCCCTGGTTCAGTCTTGGAAGGTTATACCTTTCTCAGAATTTGTCCATTTCTTCCAGGTAGTCCATTTTATTGGCATAGAGTTGCTTGTAGGATGCTCCTAAGTTGCTCTTAGGATGCTTTGTATTTCAGCGGTGACTGTTGTAACTTCTCCTTTTTCATTTCTAATTTTATTGATTTGAGTCCTCTCCCTCTTTTTCTTGGTGAGTATGGCTAATGGTTGTTTATCAATTTTGTTTATCTTCTCTAAGAACCAGCTTTAAGTTTTATTGATCTTTGCTATTGTTTTCTTTGTTTCTATTTCCTTTATTTCTGCTCTGATCTTTATGATTTCTTTCCTTCTGCTAACTTTGGGTTTTGTTTCTTCTTCTTTCTCTAGTTCCTTTAGGTGTAAGGTTAGATTGCTTATTTGAGATTTTTCTAGTTTCTTGAGGTAGACTTGTATAGCTATAAAAGTCCCTCTTAGAACTGCTTTTGCTGCATCCCATATGTTTTGGATCATCGTGTTTTCATTGTCATTTGTCTCTAGGTAATTTTTGATTTCCTCTTTGATTTCTTCAGCGATCTCTTGGTTATTTAGTAATGTATTGTTTAGCCTCCATGTGTTTGTGTTTTTTACATTTTTTCCCCTATAATTCATTTCAAATCTCATAGTGTTGTAGTCAGAAAAGATGTTTGATATGATTTCAATTTTCTTAAATTTACTGAGGCTTGATTTGTGACCCAAGATGTGATCTATCCTGGAGAATGTTCCATGTGCACTTGGGAAGAAAGTGTAATGTGCTGTTTTTGGATGGAATGTCCTATAAATATCAATTAAGTCTATCTGGTCTGTTGTGTCATTTAAAGCTTCTGTTTCCTTATTTATTTGCGTTTTGGATGATCTTTCCATTGGTGTAAGTGAGGTGTCAGAGTCCCCCACTATTGTGTCACTGTTGATTTCCTCTTTTATAGCTGTTAGCCGTTGCCTTATGTACTGAGGTGCTCCTATGTTGGGTGCATGTATATTTATAATTGTTATATCTTCTTGGATTGATCCCTTGATCATTATGTAGTGTCCTTCCTTGTCTCTTGTAACATTATTTATTTTAAAGTCTATTTTATCTGATATGAGTATTGCTTCTCCAGCTTTCTTTTGATTTCCATTTCCATGGAATATCTTTTTCCATCCCCTGACTTTCAGTCTGTACATGTCCCTAGGTCTGTAGTGGGTCTCTTGTACATAGCATAATATGGGTCTTGTTTTTGTATCCATTCAGCAAACCTGTGTCTTTTGGTTGAAGCATTTAATCCATTCATATTTAAGGTAATTATCGATATGTATGTTCCTATTATCATTTTCTTAATTGTTTCGGAATTCATTTTGTTGACCCTTTTCTTTTGTGTTTCCCACTTAGAGAAGTTCCTTTAGCATTTGTTCTAGAGCTGGTTTGGTGGTGCTGATTTCTCAACTTTTCCTTGTCTGTAAAGCTTTTGATTTCTCCATCGAATCTGAATGAGATCCTTGACGGGTAGAGTAATCTTTGTTGTAGGTTCTTCCCTTTCATCACTTTAAGTATATCATGCCACTCCCTTCTGGGTGGTAGAGTTTCCTCTGAGAAATCAGTTGTTAACCTTATGGGAGTTCCCTTGTATGTTATTTGTTGTTTTTCCCTTGATGCTTTCAATATTTTTTCTTTGTTTTTAATTTTTGCCAATTTGATTACTATGTGTCTCAGCGTGTTTCTCCTTGGGTTTATCCCATATGGGACTCTCTGTCCTTCCTGGACTTTGGTGGCTATTTCCTTTCCCATGTTAGGGACGTTTTCTACTATAATCTCTTCAAATATTTTCTCGGGTCCTTTCTCTCTCTCTCTTCTCCTTCTGGGACCCCTATAATGCAAATGTTGTTGCATTTAATGTTGTCCGAGCGGTCTCTTAGGCTGTTTTCAGATCTTTTCATTCTTTTTTCTTTATTCTGTTCCACATCAGTGAATTCCACCATTCTATCTTCCAGGTCACTTACCAGTTCTTCTGCCTCAGTTATTCTGCTATTTATTCCTTCTAGTCTAGTTTTCATTTCAGTTATTGTATTGTTCTTCTCTGTTTGTTTGTTCTTTAATTCTTCTAGGTCTTTGTTAAACATTTCTTATATCTTCTCGATCTTTGCCTCCATTCTTTTCCCGAGGTCCTGGATCATCTTCACTGTCATTATTCTGAATTATTTTTCTGGAAAGTTGCCTATCTCCACTTCATTTAGTTGTTTTTCTGGGGTTTTATCTTGTTCCTTCATCTGATACATAGCTCTCTGCCTTTTCATCTTGTCTATCTTTCTGTGAATGTGGTTTTTATTCCACAGGCTGAAGGATTGCAGTTCTTCTTGCTTCTGCTGTCTTCCCTCTGGTGGATGAGGCTATCTAAGAGGGTTGTGCAAGTTTCCTGATGGGAGCACTGATGGTAGGTAGAGGTGGCTGTTGCTCTGATGGGCAGAGCATAGTAAAACCTTAATCTGCTTGTCTGATGTTGGGGCTGCTGGGTTCCCTCTCTGTTGGTTGTTTGTCCTGAGGCGACCCAATATTGGAGACTACCTGGGCTCTTTGGTGGGGCTAATGGCAGACTCTGGGAGGGCTCATGCCAAGGAATACTTCCCAGTGTCCTTGTCCTCATGGTGAGACAGAGCCCCCATCCCCACCTCTGCAGGAGACCCTCGAAAACTGTCAAGAAGGTCTAGTTCAGTCTCCACTGGGGTCACTCTTCCTTCCTCCCGTTGCCAGACACACAGGTTCGAAAGCCTGACATGGGGCTCAGAACCTTCACTCCACCCGTCTACTGCCATATCCCACTGACCGCACGTGATCTCGTCTCGATCTCGGAAGCTAAGCAGGATCGGGCCTGGTTAGTACTTGGATGGGAGACTGCCTGGGAATGCCAGGTGCTGTAGGCATTTTGCCTCCCGCTCAGCCTTAAAACAAAAAGAAAAAGAAAAAGAAAAAAACCCTTCACTCCAGCGGCTGGATTTCTGTGGTATAAGTGTTCTCCAGTTTGTGAGTCACCCACCCAGCAGTTACTGGCTTTGATATTCTTGTGATTTCGCCCCTCCTACCGTCTCATTTTGGCTTCTCCTCTGTCTTTGGGTGTGGGGTGTCTTTGTTGTGAGTTGCAGTGTCTTCCTGTGGATGATTGTTCAGCAGTGAGTTGTGATTCTGGAGTTCTCGCAAGAGGGAGCGTGAGCACGTCCTTCTACTCTGCCATCTTCTTGGCTTTTTTACTTAGTAGTCCCTGCTTTCTAGATGTTATTGTCTAGTGATAGAAAGAAGCAAATAGATGCTCAGTGCACGCTGAAGTCGGTCAGGGAGGCGAGGAGAGGGCGTCCAGATGTCACCGTTCCCCTGGGACTTGTGGCACCTAAGCTCAGATACCTTGCTCAGTTCACAAGGCGCAAGTCTGTCACATCACCGTCTCCAGGCAAAACGTCCCTCAGTGTTCCTCAAACACCAGGCACTTACGTTCTCCCCGATGAGAACCTCTTCCCTGCTTGCCTTCAGGCTTGGCGTCCAGCACACACTCAGCCCGGCCGACTCATGTGGAGCTGGCTCAGGGCTCAACCCTCCCATCGCCCCTGCTGGGTCAGGTGTTTCCTTCCACACACCCCAGGCTCTCCTCCCTGTGGCGGCTTTCCCACTGCACAGAATGGCCCTGTCCTGCTCTGCGGAATGACTCTCTAGCGGGCAGGGTCTATAGTTTGTGAAGCTTATTTTTTTTCCTACACTGCGGTTGAAATACACAGAGCCAAACTGACCATTTTGACCTTTTTAAGTGTATAGTTCAGTGGCGTTAAGTACACTGATGATGCGGTACCACCGTCTCCACTGTCCATTTCTAGGACTTATTCATCAGTCCAAATTGACATCCTGTACCCATTACACGGTAACACCCCATCTCCCCTCCCCCAGCCCCCATAACCTCTCTCCTGCGTTCTCTATCTAGGAACTTGGCCTGTTCTAAGTGGGACCATCCATTATTTGTCCTGTTGTCTCTGGCCTGTTTCAGGTAGCGTAATGTTTTCGAGGTTCTTCCTTATTGTCGCCTGTGTCAGGATTTCCTTCCTGTCTCAGGAGTAATACATCCCATTGCATGGATCATATAGCTTGTGAATCTTTACAGTCCAAGGCTTGACCCAGCCCTTGGCAAGTGTTTCTTGGGTGAGCAAATAAATGCGTGGTCCATCCCTGAGAGGCGGACATATGCCCGAGTTAGTTGAAGACATTCAAGTGATTGCACAAGAAAAGGCACCAGTTACCAGTGGAAACTTTCAAAGCAAACATACATAGAAGTCAAACATCAACATAAATAAAAATAAAAATTTTAATTTTCACAGAAGAGAATAATCAACATTTTCCCCCTGAGCGTCATCAGGAGCATAAAAGAACTCCCGTTATTGAAATCCAATCTCAAAACCAAGTCTCTGAGATTTCTCTTTCAATGCCTGGGCTCAAGTCCACCCTGCAGAGGAGAACTCAGCAGAGATAGATGATCCCACCTCCACCCGCAGCATCTACCCTAGTCTCCCCTCTCCCATCCCGCATGCTCCCTGCCCTCGTACAGCCTTGTCCATCCCAGCCCTCAGAGCTGGCAAGGCTGCCACTGGCCCGCCCCCAAGCCTTTCACAAGCTCCCCTTCTTACAGTCCTCCTTTGCTCTCATGGTTGGATGGTATTCTGTTGTACAAACAGACCCCAATTTCCTTGTTAATTTCTTTGTTGCTAGTCATTTAATTGATTTCCATATCATAGCTGTTGTGAGTAATGCTGCCATCAACCTGGGAGTGCAAGTGTCTCTTCAGTAACCGGTTTCCATCTCCTGTGGGTTTATACCCCGGAGCGGGACTGCTGCATCACATGGTGGTTCTACTTTTCATTTCTGAGGAACTTCTGTACTGTTCTCCGCAGTGCCGCACCGGTTGACGATCCCGCAGACGCTTCACAAAGTTTCCCTCTTCTCCATATTCTCATCAACGTTTGTTATTTTTGTCTTCTTGACGATCAACATCCTAATAAGAGCTGTGAGGTGAGATCACCTCATGGTTTCGGTTTGCATTTGCCTGAGGATTAGTGACGTCGGGCACCTTTTCGTGTCCCTGTTGGTGATTTGTATGTCTTCTTTGAAAAACTGTCTGTTTAGTTCCTCTGCTGATGTTTTAATCAGATTGTTTTATGAGTTCTTTATATGTTTTATATATTAACCCCTATTCTGATATATAGTTTGCAAAAGTTTTCTCCCATCCTGTAGGTGGCCTTTTCACTTTGTTGATTGTTTCTTTTACTGTGCAGAAGCTTTTAAGTTTGATGTAGTGCCATCTGTTGATTAGGTTGTGGTGGTTTGGCATTTGATGTCACGTCCAAAATATCATTGACAGGGGCTTCCCTGGTGGTGCAGTGGTTGAGAGTCTGCCTGCCAATGCGGTGGACACGGGTTCGAGCCCTGGTCCGGGAAGATCTCACATGCCACGGAGCACCTGGGCCCGTGAGCCACAACTACTGAGCCTGCGCGTCTGGAGCCTGTGCTCCGAAGCAAGAGAGGCCGTGACAGTGAGAGGCCCGCGCACCATGATGAAGAGTGGCCCCAGATTGCCACAACTAGAGAAAGCCCTCACACAGAAATGAAGACCCAACACAGCCAAAAATAAATAAATAAATAAATTAATGAATTAAAAAAACGGGAAGTCTTTACACAACTCCCTTTTACAGGTTAAAATTCTGAGACTCAGAAGTAATTTACTTATGGTCCTAGTTGGGGGAAAGAGGGGTAGCTGAAGGGGAAAAAGTGTGACATAAGGGAAGAAAAAAAAATATACCATTGACAAGACCAATATTGAGGACAGTCTTCCCTACGTTTTTTTCTAGGAGTTTTATGCTTTCAGATCTTAGGTTTAATTCTTTGATTCATTTTGAGTTAATTTTCTGAGTTGTGTTAAGAGAGTAGTCCAATTTCCTTTTTCTGCATGTGGTTCTCCAGTTTTCCCAAAACCATTGTTGAAGAGACTGTCCTGTCCCCACTGGAAGTTTCTGTCTTCATTATTAGATTTTAGCTGTATGTATATGCAGGGGTTTAATTCTGGGCTTTCCATTCTGTTGCATTAGTCTATGGGTCTATGTTTATGCCAGTATTTTTACTGATTTAATTACTCTACCTTTGTAGGATAGTTTGAAATTGAAATTAGAACCATCATGCTTACGGTTTTGCTTTTCTTTCTCTGTTACTTTGGCCATCTGGGAATTTTTTTGTCATTTCATCCAAATTATAGGATTGTTTTTTCTATTTCTATAGGAGTGCCACTGGATCACCCATGCCGGGAGCGCGTGGCAGGAGCGGCAGCCAGCGACACGTCCCTCTTCTGCTGGGCAGTGGCCTGGGAGCCCTGTGCACCCTGTCTCAACCCCTGTTGCACTGTGTGAACCCAAAGGTAAACTAAAATCTCCAACCCCTCCAAAACAAATTGCCACTGGAATTTTGATAAGGTTTGATTTGACGTTTTCACAAAATTAACTCTTTCAAATAATGAACACAGGATGTCTTTCCATTTCTTTGTGTCTTCTTTGATTTCTTTCCAAAAAGTCTTGTAGTTTGGGTCGTACAGATCTTTCACTTTCAGGGTTAAATTTATTCCTAGGTATTCTGTTGTGTTTGATGCTATTGTGAATCTTTCTGCGAGCTTTCTTTAATTCTTTTTCAGATGTTTCATTGTTAGTTTATAGAAAAGCAAGTGATTTCTGTGCATTGATTTTATATCCTGCAAATGAACTGAATTCATTGATTACATCCAAGAGATTTTTAGTTGAGTTGGAATTTTTGTTGTGGTTGTTGTTTTTGTTTTTTGCGTACACGGGCCTCTCAGTGTTGTGGCCTCTCCCGTTGCGGAGCACAGGCTCCGGACGCGCAGGCCCGGCAGCCATGTCTCAGGCGCCCAGCCGCGCCGCGGCCTGTGGGATCCTCCCGGACCGGGGCACGAACCCGTGTCCCCTGCATCGGCAGGCGGACTCTCAACCACTGCGCCACCAGGTAAGCCCGAGTTGGAATTTTTAATATATAAGATCATAGCATCAGCAAAATAACAAAGGTTTACTTCTTCTTTTCCAATGTATGTGTCTTTTATTTCTTTGTCTTGCCTGATTTCTGGAGTTAGGACTTCCAGAATTATGTTGAATAAGAGTAGAGAGAGTCAGCACTATTATCTCGTTCCTGATCTTAGAGGAAAAGCTTTCAATTTTTCTCCATCGAGTGTGATGTTAGCTCTGGGTTTGTTGTATATGAGCTTAACATGTTGAGGTGTGTTCTTTCTATCCCCAGTCTGTTGAGGGTTTTTATCGTGAAACGATGTTGTATTTTATTAAAAGCTTTTACTGCATCTATTGAAACGATCATATAATTTTTATCTTTCACTTTTTTTTTTTTTTTTTTTTTGAGCACAGGCTCCAGACTCGCAGGCTCAGCCAGCGGCCATGGCTCACGGGCCTAGCCGCTCCACGGCATGTGGGATCTTCCCAGATCGGGGCACGAACCCGCATCCCCTGCATCCGCAGGCGGACTCTCAACCGCTGCACCACCAGGTAAGCCCATGTCTTTCACTTTATTAATGTGGGGTATCACGTTTTGATTTGCATACATCAAACACTCCTTGCATCCCAGGGATAAATCCCACTTGGTTATGGTGTATGATCCCTTTAATGTGTTCTTGAATTTGTCTTGGTAATATTTTGTTGGGAGTTTTTGTATCTACGTTTCTCAGGGATATTGGTCTATAGATGTTTTCTTTTAAATTAATTAATTTATTTGGTTGTGCCAGGTCTTAGTTGTGGCTTGCTGGCT
>NW_006770990.1:0-280 GCF_000442215.2 Lipotes vexillifer
TAAGGCTAAGGGTAAGGGTTAGGGTTAGGATTAGGATTAGGGGTAGGGTTAGGTAATGGGGACAGTTTAGGGTACAGGTTAGGGTACGACAACGGTTTTGGGTTACTATATGTGTTAGGGCACGGCTTAGTGTTAACCTATGGGTAGGACTAGGGCACGAGTTAGGGTAAGGCTAATGGTAAGGGTTAAGGTTAGGGTTAGTGTTAGGGTTAGGGAATCGGGACGTTTTAGTGTACAGGTTAGGGTACGACAGTGGTTTAGGGTTAGCGTACGTGTTAGG
>NW_006770992.1:0-586 GCF_000442215.2 Lipotes vexillifer
ACCCGCGTCCCCTGCATCGGCAGGCGGACTCTCAAGCACTGCGCCACCAGGGAAGCCCCCTGAAGACTTTTAAGCAGAAGGATGACAAGTGTAGGTTCTCATGTTAAAAGGATCAACCGACCACACCTGAGCAGAACAGCTGAGTAAGGTCGGCCAGACTGGAGCAGCCAGCTCAGCTGGAGGTTACTGTAATAATCCACAAAATGGAAAGGAAAGCCCCATTATCCCTGCTTCTCAGATAAGCTTCGCCATAATCAGAGGGCGTAAGGGACTCATCCAAAATTAGCAGACAAATGGTGTCAGAGGCCAAAAATACAGTGGTATAAAAGCTGAAAAAGAACCCAGGCTTCCCTTCACCTGGGAATCTTCCTCCCTCTCCAGGCTCCTTGTCTGTAAGTGGCTGACTGGGACCAGAGGCCAGTGGGACCATGAATGGCTTAGAGCCCCCTTAGGGGGAAGGAGGAGTCCATAAGCTGGGATGGAACCCTAGGACTGGGCTTAAGAAGCACAGAATGGGACTTCTCTGGTGGCACAGTGGTTAAGAATCCGCCTGCCAATGCAGGAGACACGGGTTTGAGCCCTGGTC
>NW_006770993.1:0-1387 GCF_000442215.2 Lipotes vexillifer
TGCTAGTCTTTAAAAAAAAAAAAAAAAATTTATTTGGCTGTGCTGGGTCTTAGCTGTGGCATGCGGGATCTTTTAGTTGTGGCATGTGGGCTCTTTCGTTGCAGCAAGTGAGCTCTAGTTCCTTGACCAGGGATCAAACCCTGGCCCCCTGCATGGGGAGCGTGGAGCCTTAGCCACTGGACCACCCAGGGAAGTCCCTCCCTATGGCTAGTCTTAATCGTCAATGTGACAGATGAGATCTGGCCCATGTTTCTCTTCAGCCTCATCTTTACTGTCTCCCCATCACACTGAGCTATTGATACTTGTGCTGTTGTCCTTTGCTTGTGCATTTCCCTTTCCCCAGAGATACCTCCCTCATCCCCCAAAGTGTGTACAATAAGTCTCTTAGATGTCCCCAAAGAGCCCTGTATTTAACTCTATCCTATTCCTATCACAGTGTATTATAATTTCCTGTGCAATTGTATATATCTCCCAACTGTATTTGTGGTGGGCTCTGTGTTGCATCATCCAGACCTCCCTTCAATGAAAGATGTGTTGCTCTAGCTGCTGGGAACACAGTCAGCAGACAGCCTGTAGCTGTCACCCTCTTCAGGGAGTATCTCTGTTGTAGAAAGCAGTCTTGCCCGAGGTCATGTCCATTCTCGTGGCAGCCTATGTCCAGGTCACCTCAGGGGTCTAAGGGCCTGGCCATCTCAGCCAAACTCAGGACAACTCTGGGGGGCTATTCTAGCTCCTTGAAGTTGGCTGAGACTATCGTTAGGCCTGCCTTGCAGCTGACAAATATCTGACAGTCCTTCATGTAACTAAAAGATGTATGGGACCATTCACTCACATGTAAAAGGTCACTCTCTCTGGAAAAAAGACATGAAGGTAGAACTGAAGAAACTAGTTGTGTTGCAATAACCATCATGTGATCCTCAAATTAGGTTAAATTAAGTCTGTATTAAGCAATGCCCCCCTGAGATAATACAAATCTCTTCTCCCATCTTGCAGCAGGCTGGTTTCAGAACAAGGTAAGAGTCTCTGCTCCAAGTACCATATTTTGGCATGTGTCTCTGCAACGGGCCTAGGGTCAGCTAACATCCACTTTACTTAAATATTTTAACTGAAATTGGTAAACTTCATTTTTCAAAGATATGCAGGTGAGGATTGTACTCAGAGCACTAAAATCTCATGAAATCACAGGTGTTGGCCTATTAAAAGTGATCATTTGATTTGAATTTGGTTCTTTTAAAAAAGTAACAAGTTCCAAGACCAAATGAAAACAAAGAATGACTATCTGAAAACTGGCAAACAAGGTAGAGTCACAGATGTAGAAAACAAACTTATGGGGCTTCCCTGGTGGCGCAGTGGTTAAGAATCCGCCTGCCAATGCAGGGGACACGGG
>NW_006770996.1:0-204 GCF_000442215.2 Lipotes vexillifer
ATCATTGTCGACGTTCTGCCTCTTTTCCTATGCTTTCAGGGCAATTCCAGTCTACCCCCTGCAATCGTTTTCCTGAAATTCTGCCCCGCTTTCAAGTCCCCTTCGCAGGCTTACTTCAATATATTTTTGGAGGATAGCTGTCATTTATAACTCTGCAGGTTTGTGAATTACAGTGCCCCTGAGCTCCTTTCTTCAACACGCTTT
>NW_006770997.1:0-550 GCF_000442215.2 Lipotes vexillifer
TTTACACTTTTTTCAGATGGCCTTTTTGACCGGGGGGAAGTTAGAGTTCATTGTAGCACAGATGTCAATTGCAAGCTTGCTTGGTTGGCCAAAAAGAGCATATGCATTTTTTCCTGAATATATTCAGAATAAAACGCATACGCACTTTTTGGCCAAGGGCATCCTGGTCGGCGTTCTGCCTATATTCATATGCTTTAAATGCAATTCCAGACCACCTCCTGAAATCGGTTTCCTGCAATTCTGCCTCACTTTCAAGTTCTCTTCGCAGCCTTACTTAAATATATTTTTGGACGAAAGCTGTCATTTATAACTCTGCAGGTTTGAGAACTACAGTGGCCCTGCGCTCCTTTTCTCCCCTCGCTTTCTTGTGAGCTGGCCGCCATCCCGCAGGATTGCTTCAGACCCTAGTCTGGTTCAGGCATGGCATGCGGAGGCTTTGGTTCATTCTTATTGCTGGTGGAAAATTAGAGTTCAGTGTGCACGTCCGAACACCGACAGCTAGTCTCTCGTTGGTTCTCCCCATTCCTGTCCATCTTATGCAGAAATTGCA
>NW_006770998.1:0-236 GCF_000442215.2 Lipotes vexillifer
AGGAAAAGACCTACAATTACAAACCCAAAACAATTAAGAAAATGGTAATAGGAACATACATATTGATAATTAACTTAAATGTAAATGTAAATGGATTAAAATCTCCCACCAAAAGACATAGACCAGTTGAATGGATATGCTGACTAAAAGAGATCCACTTCAGACCCAGTAACACATACAGACTGAAATGAGGGGATGGAAAAAGATATTCCATGCAAATGGAAATCAAAAGAAAG
>NW_006771000.1:0-2265 GCF_000442215.2 Lipotes vexillifer
CGAACCCGCGTCCCCTGCATCGGCAGGCGGACTCCCAACAACTGCGCCACCAGGGAAGCCCCCCAGTTAATTTTTGAGAACAGTTGGCAAATTATAAAGTTCTCAGATTGTTTTCCAAAGATGATGGGATTGTTCTTGGCATTGATCTGGAATCCCACCTCCTCCTTCACACCAGAGAAGTCCTTGCCCCTATATCCACTGCTTCCCCCAAATCATGGTAACCTATTTAATCCTCTCCCCCTCAAAATGCAAGCTGAGACCACTGGACAGTAGCTAGAGAAATTTTTGGCAATGGAAGGACAAAATTTGTTTTAATTTGAGCAACAGATGGACAATTGTATATTTCATTGTGGTTGGCAGCTTGCCTTTTCTTAAAAAGGCTTTCATGAGCCTGCCGATGGGGGCCTCAGGTGCTCCCGGCCGGTTCTCACTAACCAGGGTGGGCAAGAATCCAAGGCATCCTTGCTGCCATGCCCTCCTGGCATCTTCAGGTTTGCTGCAGCCTGAGGATCCTGACTGGCTCTCAGCCAGGGTGACTGGTTTGTGCAGTGAATCAAAGTCACTGACCATTTCTGGAAGCAGAGATGGTGTCTGCAGCCTCCACTGAACCCCAGCAGGTCAGCGCTCTCTCTCAAGGAAGGTGCAGCCCACATTTTCCAGTAATCCCATGATCCCATCTGTGTTCAGGTTTGGAGGCAGTCAAGGCAAACCCAAGGGCCTGTTCTCCACAAATGTGTCCCTGCACACAACATACAGGCTTCCAACCATTTGGGAGTCTGGAGGTCGTGAGGTTGGGAGGCCGTGAGCTAGAAGCTTTAAAAGCACAAAGAACGCTAGACCTAAAAGCAACCTTGAACATCGTAGAGCACACCTGTTCACTTAAAGGATGGAGAAATGGAGACCTCACATCACAGGCAGAGTCTTTAGTACAGCAGGGTTCAGTCCCTGGGCCCATGAGCAAACACTCCCAACCTAACAACAAGGGAACCCAGGGTATCTTTTTACCTCTCTCTGCAGACAGGATGAGTGTACCCATAGCATCGTGGTGACACCATCCCTGTGCTGCCAGGAGCCATGTTGCCGTGTCTGTGTAGTGATTTGTCTCCACCACCAGCCTGGGAGCATCGGAGGACAGATTGGATCTTGCCAGGTTTTGCGTCCCAGAGTCTATCATCGAATAGCACTCAATAAAAATTCACTGGGACATTCCAACAGTGTGCTGGCATCGACGTTTCTCTCCACACTGACATGAAATGCAAAGAAGGATCACCTTACAAAAGGTGATCAGAGAATTCCAGAAAATGCTGCTCTCAGAAACTTATGCTAAACCTTTCAGATTTCAGAAAGAATCTCCCCTGGCTGAAATCCGTCACTCTGTCTGCTCACTGTTGATGACACACAGACAAAAAATGCACAGCCCAAGCTGGAGTTGGAGCCAGAGAGACGGAAGTCTATTCCAGCTGCCACGCCCTCAGTCGCCAACAGGGAAGGCGCATGGGCAGCCCTGGTGTGCAGGGGTCCTTTCCATTCTGCCAAGGTCACGGCTAATCCTTCCCACTCAGAAGCCAATGCTTCTCCACTTTCTCCTCTTTTGGGTTCCCTTGGGAGCCAAAATAACAAGTGGGCTCCCAGAATGAGAACATAGCATGTGTTTAACACGGGGCATGCCTGAGCCCTGAATTCACACCTCCTGACCCCGATTTGAGGAAGACACGCCAGTGATCTGCATGACTCCTGTTTCTAGTGACATTTTGCTCATCAGCTATTTAATATTCCCTTCTGCGCCTCCAAATCCCTATAACCTCTGCCACCACCCGAAGCCTGATTCATCTTTCCTCGGGGTAGCGCTGACTTTCAGTGCCATGCAGTTCAAGTCACCAGGGGGTGATAGGAGGAGGGAACCGTGCACAGCTCCCAGAGCAAGCATCGGCACACAGATCATCCATCTCCAGATCCATTTTGATAGCTCTTCTTGTGCAGCTATTATCAGTTATCACTTCAGCACATAACGTGAAGATGCACTCTGTGAAATGGCACGTCAAGTGAACTGTGACCTGCAAATGGTCACTTCCAGTCACTCACCCACTTGTTAGGAGGGCACGGAGCCATTTCCTAACACTCCCCTTCTTTGAATTCCCTTTCCTTACTGCCTTGGAAAAATGCAAATTTAACAATCCAGGACGCAGTAGAAAACACGTTCTTGAAAGAAATTCTCTTTTAAAAAATCAAGGGAATCGGCTTCCCTGGTGGCGCGGTGGTTGAGAG
>NW_006771001.1:0-1977 GCF_000442215.2 Lipotes vexillifer
CAGGCCTGAGAACGGCCTGTATTGATGCTGGGGACACACTTAACAAATGTCCACTGCAGTGTGACTTGCAAAGGCAAAATAAATTCCTCCAACCCACCCAGTCCTCTTAGCATTTAGTATTAATTGCTTATTGTTTAAAACATTTTTCATTGTTCCTCTGGTTCCCCTCTAGATGTCCTTCCTTTGATCTTCCACAATTATTTGCTCCATTTTAGCTTTTTATATGTAGTAATTTTGGGGGCACTGTTTTCTTAACAGATTGTAAACAAGATGGTAGGGCAGCAGTCCCCAACCTTTTTGGTACCAGGGACCTGTTTTGTGGAAGACAGTTTTTCCATGGACGGGGTGGGCTGTTGGTGCAGGATGGTTTAGGGATGATTCAAGCGCATTACATTTATGGTGTACTTTATTTCTATTATTATTATATTGTAATATATAATGAAATAATTATACAACTCACCGTCATGCTGACAGGAGGCAGAGCTCAGGCAGTAATTGGAGCGCTGGGGAGCGGCTGTAAATACAGATGAAGCTTCCCTCGCTGGCCCACTTCCTGACAGGCTGTGGACCAGTAGTGGTCTGTGGCCCGGGGGTTGGGGACCCCTGTGGTAGGGAATATGCTGTTTTCATCTTTGTATCTTCACAACCCCACCTGTACTTTTTTACCTATTACTATGACACAGTGAATAAAGGCTTTTCAAATGGGCAAGTCCGTGGTTGTTCATTCTGAAATATATAATCCTTAGCTAGTGGATAAACATTTCATATGAAATTCTAAAATTAACATTCTTTACATAATGATGCAAATTTGAAAGTATTTACTATGGATTAATAATTGCAAATAAATACTTTAAAAACTGGGTGATAAAGATACTAACTCTGAGGTCTTATTAAATTGTATTTATTAAATAGCATTGGGCCATTTTACTGACAATCAGGACATATGTACACATTATCAAATTGTCTGATGTAAGCCCCCAAAACCTGCCTCTGATTAATTTTAAGTGTTATTATCTGTGTTATCTTTTAACGAATTATGAATGTACTGCACTGTTAGTGGGCAAATGGGTGCTGAGGTCACAGAGCACAGACGTCTTGTCCGGGCACTGCCTGTTTTGCGCAGTTGTTTTTGGACACTGGTTTATGTATTTGATGTCTTTCAAATAGCCGGATGGTGAGTTATGACATGTCATGCTCCACGTAGAGCGCATTTCACTCTCAATTCTTATGATTGAGAGCAAATGTTACACACCCCTAAGGTAGCCCATAGGGAATCTTCGTTTCATTTCATCCGACATCCCATAGCACACTTTGTTTTACAGAGCTGGTCTTAGAAAATTCTTCGGGGAATTATAACTGTTTCTGTTTGCCAGCCCAGCGAATCTCGGCTTTTTCACGAGGGGTGCTCGCCCACCAGCGCTGCCTGTCCGGAGCGCTCCTGCACTCGGCTCCTATCTTTCCGTTTTATTTTTGTCTCCCTGGACAGACAAGCTGTGGATGGGCTGCCTGACATGAAGGAATCTCGCCATTTCAGGTCCTCCTCCACACTCGCAATCACTCTCTACTGAGCAGTAGACCAGCTTCTTCCCCCACCGCCAAGGTGAGGCGGCAGGCATAACTTGATGGTTAAATTCGGGGCACTCGGACAGACAGTACTTACCCGACTGCATTGAAAGCAGCAGCCCTCAGCCCTTCTCACTGCACACTGTGCCCTCCCATGATTTAATCTATGCTTACGTTTTTAATCTGCTGCCTACATGCTCACGGCTCCCAGATCTCCGCACAGGATCCACGCTTGTGAGGTCCAAACACCTACTCTTCACCTGCCTGCTGTACAGATACACTTACAAATACCCCCAAACTCAGAATGGACTTCACCATCATTCCCTTCGAAGTCCTACTGCCCCGTTTATTTCCTCTTTTAAAATCACAGCAAATTCAGAGATTTCTTTTCAGAGCATGACCCTTCACTCTTTC
>NW_006771002.1:0-3062 GCF_000442215.2 Lipotes vexillifer
AGAGTGTCATCCATATAAGGAAGCAGTGGGAACAGGGAGGAAAAAATTGTCTGAATTTTTCTGCTAAGTAAGTAGAAAATCAGAGACTCAAACCTAGAATCCACAGCTCATTCTGTATCCCCATGACAGCCATGGGCCAGGGACTCAGAAGAACTTCTGCATACAGCATATGCTAGGCTGTTAGAAGCAGAATGAGAGGTTTTGTGAACTTAAAGATGGGTTTGAGGCTCATGGTGGGAGAGTGATTTGTAAATATATAGATTAAGTTTCCCCATAAAGTTAGGTTGGAAACCAAGAATGAAAGTATTTACTAAGAATGCTGATGTAAAACTACCTTGGAAAGGAAAGGAGTGTTATTTACTTACATAAATATGGCTCCAGGTTTGATTCCTCTTATTATTATAGGCAGCTGGTAAAGAAGGTGTGTCATGGGTAATGAAGTATCGGAGGACAATACCTTTGTTGAGCTGTCTCCCAGTT
This sequence comes from Lipotes vexillifer, assembly GCF_000442215.2. Lineage (NCBI taxonomy): Eukaryota > Metazoa > Chordata > Mammalia > Artiodactyla > Lipotidae > Lipotes > Lipotes vexillifer. The sequence goes on from NW_006771002.1 coordinate 481, forward strand.
TGCATCCCCTGATCTCAACCCCAGTGGGTCGCTGCAGACAGCCACTGGATCTCCATGATAGCAAAGCCCAGCACACAGGTCTGAGCTGGGATGTGAGCCTCAAGAAGGGATCTGCTATGAGTTTCCAGACATCTTTCCTTGCTGACTTACCATCTCTGTGACCTCAGACAATTTCTGTGAAGTCTTCAATTTTCTCATCTGTAGAATGAAGACACAAGTTCTTAGCTGTTGAAGATTCCACCTGATAATCTGAGCATTATCAGAATGGGGAATTTGCTTTACTTTGCACTGATTCCCAGCTCCTAGAAGAATAGGCACTCCATAAATATTTGTTGTGTGAATAAATGAATGTACATACACAAAGGATGTAAGAGTGTCTAGAATATAATAAGTGCTTAATAATTATGTATTGGCTTCCTTTCCCTTCCAGGAATTAGCACGGGCATTGCCTCTTCCCATCTCCCAAGCTCAGGTGAGTGTCCTTTCATCTTATAATGTTTTCACATTTTACACAAGTCCATAAATTAAGGAAACACTACTGATCTACTTCTTTGGACGTAGAAAACTCTGCCTGAAAATGGACAGAAAAAGTATCATTGGATGAAATCTTGTTGCAAGCCAATATTCCAGTGTTCCATGTGGTTTTCCAGGACTGTTAATAGGAACTATGTTGGGAGTAAAACAACTTGACAAGTCTGAAAATGTTGGGGAATACTGCCTTAAACAGTTTTCTTTACTCTGGGACTTTTCAAAGCCCTTACTATTTATATGAGCATGTCTGAATCCTCTATCCAAGAGCTTAACCATACACAGCTTCCTAGCCACATTTGATCAGAGGACACTTTGGTCTCAGAATATCTCAAGGACCTTGTATTGGTATAACTCCTTGGGAAATGTGTTTATCTAATCATTAGCTAGAAGAGCAGATGCAAAGCAAAAAGGATTTATTTTTATAGGACAGTAAAACGCTTTTCTTAGGTCAGGGAAGGCTTATTTAGGAGTTCTCACAACCCAAGACAGTCATCGAGGAAATTTCATTTCAATGAAGCATTTAAATGAGTGAAAACAAATGAACATAAAATAAGTATATAATAACACCTTGGGAAAATTAACCCTCTCTCCATTTAACATCTGTCACAGATAATCGTAGCAACTAGATTGATTATGGAACAGGAAACTGGAAGTTTAAAAAAGAAGCAGCTGAGTTTGCTTATATCACCTGCAAAGGGACTACTTTCTTTGGCAGATTAATATTGCACAAAGGTTTGAAGCTTCATTAAGGAAGCCTGGTTGGATGATGTTAACAGTAGGTTACAGAATGTGTGTGTGTAATCAGACAACACATTGCATTAGGCTATTAGAAAGTATAATGGTATTATACACGCTTTCTGGATTGTGCTATGCCTTAAATGACATCTTTTCACAAGGAAACTATATAACATTGTGGCATATGTGTAACAATGAAAATATAATCAGCACATCAATTATAAAATGACAGGTAGATTCCTATGAATCACGATTTGGTGTCAGCTGAGATTTTTTTCCCTGTGCAATTTTATAATACTTTATTGTCTACTGTAGTTTTGAAAAGTATACATGTTCGCATTTTCTGAAAGGCCTGATTGTGTATAATGGCAGAATTTTTTTTAAGGAACAAAACCAAATAGCACAACAAATATCTTAAGTTGAATTCTTTTTAACTTAAATTCTATATCAAGGGGTGCCCACACCTGCAGATTATACTCCTTTACATGTAAACTTCCTGTTGAAAACAGGGCAGAGTTAACAACTGGATCAACTTGGAGAGTTGTTTTTTTTAAGCGATTAGTTTTACGTTCTTTTAAAAAACTGCTTCATTATATTTTGTACATCTGTTCAGGAGTTTGATGATGACGTTGGTAAATTTCCAAATAGTTGTAAAACTGGGGAGTGCCAGTTAAGCAATAATATAACCCACCTGTGGGTGGAAAAAGAGGCTTTATACAATAACAACCCCTCCAAATTCCTTTAACAAAAGAATTAATTCTGCTGTGTGAAGAAATGGTTCTGCTTCAGGTGAGGACATCAGACACTGTGTTTTTAAAGAAGATAGGCTGTAAGTAGTTCAGAAGAGCCTGACCAAAATGATAAAAGATTTGGAAAACAAGACCTATGAGAGAAGGTTAAGAGCATGGGAATATTCATTCCAGTCAAAGGGAGCTGAGGGGAGATATAACTGTCTTCCTAAATGTTAAATGATGTTACAAGCAGAAGAGATATTAATTATCCTTAGTAGAGGAAGAGGGCAGTTAGAAGAAAAGAACTACACCTGTTCTACTTAATATTTGGAACAATTATTGTAATACAAAGAATATTCATATGATGGAGCTAAGTGCCGGGAAAGTCTAGGCTTTGCAGCTGTAGAATCAAGAGTGAGTTTTTCTCTTTGTGTCTTACTTCACTCTGTGTGACACACTCTAGGTCCATCCACCTCACTACAAATAACTCAATTTCGTTCCTTTTTATGACTAATATCCCACTGTATATATGTGCCACATCTTCTTTATCCATTCATCTGTCGATGGACACTTAAGTTGCTTCCA
>NW_006771003.1:0-211 GCF_000442215.2 Lipotes vexillifer
TGGACAAAGGATTAATCTCCCAAATATATAAACAGCTCATGCAGCTCAATATTAAAAAAACAACCCAATCCAAAAACGGGCAGAAGACCAAAATAGACATTTCTCCAAAGAAGACATACAGATGGCCAACAAGCCATCTGTGAAAAGCTGCTCAACATCACTAATTATTAGAGAAATGCAAATCAAAACTACAGTGGGGTATCACCTCACA
>NW_006771004.1:0-215 GCF_000442215.2 Lipotes vexillifer
CCCAAAGCAATCTACAGATTCAGTGTAATCCCTATCAAACTACCAATGGCATTTTTCACAGAAGTAGAACAAAAAAAATTCACAGTTTGTATGGAAACACAAAAGAACCCAAACAGCCAAAGCAATCTTGAGAAAGAAAAACGGAGCTGGACTAATCAGGCTCCTGGACTTCCGACTATACTACAAAGCTACAGTAATCAAGACAGTATGGTACT
>NW_006771005.1:0-3589 GCF_000442215.2 Lipotes vexillifer
GTGCCCCAGTCCGGGAGGATCCCACGTGCCGCGGAGCGGCTGGGCCCGTGAGCCACGGCCGCTAAGCCTGCGCGTCCGGATCCTGTGCTCCGCAACGGGAGAAGCCACAACAGTGAGAGGCCCGCGTACCACACACACACACACAAAAGTTCCCATAAAATGTCACTTGATCTTACTTAAGGCTACAAATCCCTCCCCCCAAATATGTCTTTACTTTACTCAAGTCGGAATATCTTTGTTCCAAAAGGTAAATTTAAGCCATCTATATTTATAGTGACTTTTGATATACTTTGACATGTTTCTGCTATTTTACCTATTGTTTCCTACTTAGTAGTCTCTCTCTCCCTCCCTTCCTGCCACGTTTTTCCTCTTCCTCCCCCTCCCCCTCCCCTCTTTCTTCGTCATCTCCTTCGCCCTCTCTCCCTCTCTCTCTCACATTCTCTCTCCCTCTTCTATCTCCTTCTTTTCCCTTCTTTCTACTTTTCCTCCTTTAACATGAAGAATTTTTTTTTTTATTCCATAACTTTCTTCTACTGCTGATAGGCAATGCCATCTATTTATCTGTCTTCCACGTTTTTAGTGTTTACTCAGAAGTTGTCTTATGCACAATTAACATATTTTCCTAGATTCTAAATTTAACTGGAATCTCTTTCCTTCCACTACAGTGGTCCCCAGCCTTTTGGAACCAGAGACAAGTTTCGTGGGAGACAATTTTTCCACGGACTGGGGTTGGGGGGTTGGTTCAGGCGGTGATGGGAGTGATGGGGAGAGGCAGATGCAGCTTCACTTGCTCACCGGATGCTCACCTCCTGCTGTGCCGCCTGGTTCCTAACAGGCCGAGGACCAGTACCCGGGGGGTTGGGGACCCCTGTTCCACTAAATACAACTGAAATGTTAGCACTTTTCACTTCCTTCTCCCCTCCATCTTCCAAATGCTATTACTTTCCAGAATTTTACTTTCCAGTTGTTATTAGTTACGATAGTCTGGTTATTATTTATATTGCTGACATTTTAGTAATAACAATTGTTATTTTGCCATCAACACTTAGCTTTACCATTGCATTTTATTAGCTTCTTAAAGTGAGCTTCTGTGCTCATTTTACTCCTATCAGAGGCAGGATTTGATAGAGGGGGCAAAAGATGCAGGACACACCAAGAAGAGAATGCTGCTACAGGAAGAAAGGGGAAATAAAATGGAAAACACGTCAACAAGCATTTCACTTACCTCACAGTTTTGTTTCCACCCCGACCTCACAACAGCCTACAGTTTGCAAAAAACTTGATGAAGGTTTGGATTTGCTGTCATTTACTTCTAAATTCTTACTTTAAAATGAACACAAAGCCATTTTCTGAAACCCTTTCTCCAAATCCATAACATCTTTTTCTGTGATTCTCAATGAATCATAAGAATATAAAATGGAAAGAAATTTAACATATAAATGTAAGTGATATACTCACCTCTAAAATCTGTTTGAATAGTTGTATTTCGGCTAGTAATAATCTTGTTATTATAAAATACTTCTGAACTACAAGTATAATTACTTTGGGGATGAAGGTTGAACTTTTCAAATCTGCCACTTTTATTATATGGAGAAAGGCCATCTAAAAGAAATAAGTATTGCATATGAGTATATGAATACAATATATCACGCTTAAATTTCATTTTGATTTTATATCTATAATTAATATCTATTAGATTGAAAACCTATGCAAATGGTCAAAACAATAAGTAAAAGGACCTGATAGCTATAATGCTGCATAATTTTGCTACACTCAATTTTAAAGAAAACATTAAGACGTAGAACTGAATTTGAGAGTGTCTCTAATTTAGCTGTTGAAATGAGGCCTTAGTTCATTGTTCTCTGTTCAGAAATTGAGATTGCACTTGACATAGCCTTTACCTCGCAGATATCTTGTTTTATCATCAGTCTGTCATATGTTTGTCCTTGCTTTCCTCACCCTGCTCATGTCTGAGCTGAGCATCTTCCCCATAATGTGATGATTATAAGCAATATCATACTCCATCCTTCATGTGAGAGTCTGTGTGTCTTTGTTTGTCTGTCTGTCTTGCCAAATATGGCCTAGCAGATAGCTTTATGCCAAGGGGTGGGGGGAGATTTCATCCCAATAAATTCAAATGAAAATAAATTAAAAGTTATTAAATCATTAAAAAGAAATGCTATCTCAATTATTCCCCCTTCCATGAACCCAAATTCATATTCCTAGAAGCACTTACTATTCTTTCTCTACTTTCATTTTATCTAAGTCTTCTTGTAGTTGTTTGTAAATGTTGTTGATGGAGGACTGACAAAGAAAACTCTTGGAATCACGTGAAATTATGGTTGTTTTCCCTTTCATTCTAAGAGTATGTGTACCATAATTTTTCATAACTCTCTTCTCTGATAATATTTTCAACAATACCTCGTGTATAGCAGTTGCCAAGAAAATTCTTATGAATTAACTGATATTGCTATTTCAAAAATTATTTTTCAGGTGGAGTGTTTCTCTATTTTGTGAATTTGAGTTGTATAGAGAATACAATGATTTGATTCCAAACGTATCATGGACTATGCGTGTGTGTGAGAGAGAGAGAGAAAGAGAGAGAGTGAAAAAGAGAGAGTGGAAGAAGAAAGGAAGGAAGGATTAGATAATATCTAGAAAAACTTCCCACTATAGGAAAAAAACTCCTCTGATCAATGTTAAATTCTTACCACATTTAAATTTATATGTTATTTTCTTTATATCACAAGTAAAATTTTTACTGATTTCCCAATGTAAGCAAAGAGAAGTATTTGCCTTTTCAGGTTCTACACACTCATTCAGCTGAAAATGTTTATGATCTGTTAAGAAAAAGATACAAAAAATAGATGATTAATATTTCATAATGTGTGCCTTATGCTCAATTACAGTCATTGAAATTATATTCATGATACAGAATCTGGCAAGAATTTAGATTACTTTTGAAAAAGTCTAATAACTATCAGGGTTTTGAATTTCTTGATTCTTTAGTTCTTGTTTTAACATCACACATATTGGTAGCATTTCACTTAGAATTTATGCTACTTTAAAAAAAAAAATGGAACCCAAGGAAGCGTCTAGATAAAATTGCATTTTTTGCACATTTTAAAAGACTCACTCCATTTTGTTTTCTTATTTGTATCTTCAATTTTTCATTTACTCTGATTTTTTTTCATTGCATGATCATTACACAGAGCATGGGGGCTTCACTCTGGGCAATGTATTGTTTTAAATTGTCATTTTCTGTTTTTAATTGATCATTTATTCCAGTAACATTTAGAGAAAAATGAATAAGTTAAATGGCATTTTTTTCAAAAACATCAGATATTTAACCTATTTAAATGTTAATAAGTCAATCAATGATCTTGAATTATTAAAAGATGTGAGAGATTCAACAAACTTACATAGTCCCTGAATCCCTTTTAGAAAATGCATTTTGTGAAGGTAGCTTCTCTGAAGTCAGCTTGGTATCTTAGTCTCCTCTTTCCCAGCAGTAGCTTAGGTACTAAAACCAGCTTGATCACCTTAACGTGACTATAACGCTCCCTTTTTTTTTTTTTTTTTTTTTTGG
>NW_006771006.1:0-3833 GCF_000442215.2 Lipotes vexillifer
ACCCGCGTCCCCTGCATCGGCAGGCGGACTCTCAAGCACTGCGCCACCAGGGAAGCCCTCATTAAAATCTTTTACTAAAGCCTTCTTACATTGTCTTGATGCTTCATTAGTTTAGAAATTTGTTCTCCTTTAATTTCCATTTTCTTGACTAAATGTTCTAGTTCACATTCTATGTTTTCACAGACTGATTGGCTTTCAGTTTCTTTCCTTTGATTCAGCAGGTCTTGGTACTCCCTATGAAAGAAAAGCAAATATCAAGCACTATTACAGTTTATAGTATATGTCTTTGTCACAATTAGACAATATTCTGTTCAATCATAAATTTTAATCAGAGTTAAATATTAACCTTCAAAGACAGTCTCTTTCTGTAGGGTTATCAAATTAAATCTATGGTAATTATAAACAGGCTCTTATGATTTGAGATTAGATATACTTAGAAATATCTTAGACTTAGGATCTTAAAGAATCTTAAAAGAAAGGTCTGAATTCTTGATGTTTACAGTTAAATGTAGTAAAACATTCTGATGTCCTTAGCTAGAGGCATTAAGGGACTCTTTTTCATTCCAAGTTTGGAATTCTTAATGTAGAATCTGTGGAAGAATTCCAGCTATAGAAGTATTTGCCTGAGAAATCCCTAGATTTGGTGATAGCCTACTCAAAGAAACACTGCCAATAGAACTAGTTATATCTTCTACAGAGGTCTTAGTTCAACTAGCTGGCCGCCCAAATCACATATTTCCTGGAATTTTTGTTGAATATATATTTAAACTTGAAGCTTAAAATATATATCCCATACAGAATATTGTTTACTATGGATGCTTCAAACTTGTAATGCAGACCAGCCAGAATCTAAAACAAGAAATTGCTTTCCTATTTGTCTAATGAAATCATTCATTTAACTAAAAAGATTATAAAAAACAAAAGGAGAATCTTTCTTATAAAAGTATTTGTGAGTTACAATTTAAGGTCACCAGACCCCGTTTGTTAGAATGACAGAAATATGTGTCTATAAGTTCAGATCTTGGGAATACAGAAACACTTTAAATTGGAAAAAGTAGTAATTACACATAGATAATTAAAATGCAATTTAAATACAACAAATATAATGAAAAATCAATGACAACAAATCTGCAGATCAAAATAAATCCAAATGGCTAAGTAAGACTTTTAAGAATTTATAAGTGGCATTGTTTGAAAGACTGAGAAGAAAAAAAGATACCTAAATATCTTGCTACTTCTTCTGATAAATACTTACATAGTCATTTGGTCCAGCTCATCTTGCATTGCCATCAAAAGTTCAGACAAATTGTTACAAATGGAAATGGACTTTTCTGAGTCAGAAGGTACAGCTTCACATTGAGAAGTTGTTTTAGAAGGCTTGTAGAGACATCTAGGTTCAGAAACTTCAGCCAGTTTCTGAAGGATATGTGGCCTGTAATGTTGCATTGTCTGCAAGTTTTGGGTACTTGCATTCCTGGAATGGCCTGCACTGGCAGACTTCGGGGGAAAAGAAATAGCTGAGAACGATTTTAAATAACTGATGGCATTTAAATAGCACTTACAACAAACCCTGAATTTATCTGACCAAGTATCCTCATTTTTCCCCCTCTCACCTTCTCAGCCACAATAGGCAGTGATCCAAACTTTGAATAAATTTGCTGAGGTGGTCGTCTCTTTAAACATTTAGTTTTCTAAATATTGACAAGGGAAAAAGTAAACAAAAAAATATTTAAAATGGTATTTATCAAATGCAACATTATTAGCCATTAGGGAAATGCAAGTTACAGTGAAACATCACTATACACCTATTAGAACAGCCAAAAAAAAAAAAAAAGTGACACCACCAAATGCTGGCAAGGATGTGGAGAAACCAGATCACTCATATGCACAAAATAATGTAGCCACTTTGGAAGACAGTTTGGAAGTTTCTTATAAAACTAAACATGTAGTTATCATATGATTCAGCAATTGCATTTTTAGACATTTATCCCAGAAAAATGAAAACTTATGTTCACACAAAAACCCGTATACAAATGTTTATAACTGCTTTATTTGTGATAGCTTAAAACTGAAAATAATCCAAATATCCTTCAATAGGTAAATGGTTAAACTGTGGCACATTGATAACATGGAATACTACACAGAAACTTTAAAAAATGTATTAATACTTGGGTGGATTGCAAGGGAATTGGCTGAGCAAAAAAAGCCTCTCAAAAGGTTACATACTGGGCTTCCGTGGTGGTGCAGTGGTTAAGAATCCACCTGCCAATGCAGGGGACATGGGTTCGAGCCCTGGTCACGGAAGATCCCATATGCCGTGGAGCAACTAAGCCTGTGCGCCACAACTACTGAAGCCCATGTGCCTACAGCCCATGTTCCTCCACAAGAGAAGCCACAGCAATAAGCCCGTGCACCACAATGAAGTGTAGTCCCCACTAGCCGCAACTAGAGAAAAGCCCACGTGCAGCAATGAAGACCCAACGCAGTCAAAAATAAATAAAATTTAAAAAAAAGGTTACATACTGTATGATTACATTTATATAGCATTCATGAAATAAAATTATAGAGATGGTAAACAGATTAGAAATTGCTAAGGGTTAGGGAGCAGGATGATGTGTAACTATAAAGGGATGGAATGAAGAAACCTTATAGAGGTGGAATAGTGCTGTATCTTCATTGTGGTGATGGTTACACGAATATACACATGTGATAAAACTATATAAAACTACATATACTCACACACACACATACACATACACACACAACTAAGTGGATAAAAAACTGTTGAACTCTCCATAAGTTCTGTGTATTGTACCAATTTCAATTTCCTGGACTTTATACTATATTTATGAAAGATGTTACCATTGGGGAAAACTGGTTGAAGATACATGGGACCTCCCTTTATATTTTTTTGTTATCTCCTGTGAATATATAATTTTTCAAAATAAAAAGTGAAAAACAAAAATAGACATTTATGGTTAGGATATGGAAAAATGGTAACTGCTGACTGGAACATAAACTGGTCCAATCACTTTGGACATTATCTCGTAAAGCTAAGGTGCATAACACTTATGGCCCAGCATCTTAGAGAAACTCCTGAACACATACACTAAGAGGTATGTACAAGAAAGTTCTTAACAGTGTTTTTTATAATAAGAAAAAGTGAGAAACAAACCAAATGATCACTGAAAGGAGAAAGGAAAAAAATATTTTTAGCAATAAAAAGCAGCGAACCATAGGTATATGCATCAATTGGAAGAATCTCATAAACTTAATGCTGAGTGGAAAAAGAAAGCTGCTGAAGAACACGAACAGAATAAGTCCATTTACATAAAGTTCAAAGCATAAACCTAAAAAATGTATTTCTTAGGAATACTTATTTGGCAAAGTAATTTTTTTTTAAAAAAAGCCAGAGAATGATAAAAGCAAAGTCAGAATTGTGGTTAATCCTTGGACGGAGGGAATACAATTTAGGAGAGATATATGCTGGGGCTTAACAGTGCTGGTAATGTTCTATTTCTTAAGCTGGGTGGTCAGTATACCAAGTGCTAATTTCATTATTATCCTTCGAGCAGACATTTGTTTAATATATACTCCTTCATGAAACATTTTTAAAAAGACACTGCTGAACTACATTCTTTTTTTTTTTTTGCGGTACGCAGGCCTCTCACTGCTGTGGCCTCTCCTGTTGCGAAGCGCAGGCTCCGCAGCCATGGCTCACTGGCCCAGCTGCTCCGCGGCATGTGGGATCTTCCTGGACCGGGGCGCGAACCCATGTCTCCTGCATCGGCAGGCGGACTCTCAACTGCTGCACCACCAGGGAAGCCCTGCTG
>NW_006771007.1:0-18032 GCF_000442215.2 Lipotes vexillifer
CTTTCCTTACTCACACATTCACTCATTCCCCTTTTCTTTCCCATTTACTCTCTTCATCAGTCAGAATGCCATCAAAAAGCAGGTGGCTCGCTCAATCGGTAAACTGAAGATAAATTAGCGAAGACATAAGTCTTCTGGGGCACAAAGTACTCCGAGTGCTCCCCGTCTACTATCTAATGTGACGCTCATGAAGACCAGGTTGGGTGAGCTAATGCTGTTCGCATGTTACAGGCAGCAGGCATGAAGCCAGAGAGGGCCAGAGACATGCCCCAGGCCACACGGGGACCCTGTGAGGGAGCTGGGGTAGTTTAACCCTCGTCGCCTGTCTCTCAGTCAGGACTCCTTCCACCAGAGCACACTGACTGCTGACTCATATTCCATAATTAGAATGCGTGTACACAATGCCTATATTTGTACATGAAAATGTGTGCCTGTAACTGTACATTTGTGCAGATGTTCCTCACACAACATCTGTGATTAATAACACGCCTATATGCAGAAGAAGGGTGAATCACTTGCTCATCTGGGCTCCCACAAACCCAAGTGGTTCCTTTTGGTGCTGTCACTGTTTCCCTCACTGTTCTTGAGAACAGGCCACCCCAGTACCCAGCACAGGCCATGAACACTGTAGTCACTAGCAGAGGTTTGTGGAATGAGCAAGTAAATGTTTGAGTGAGTTGAGTGAGCGTCTGTGACAGATTAGGATGCTGTGTGGGGCCTGTGATAAGCCCCAAGCAGAGAATCTAAGCACAAGTCTCTAGAGTTTTGGAGCATAAGCCATGCTCTTTGTCAAATAATTACCCTCCTTTTGAGAAACAGCTTCTGGCACCTGATGATTGAGTTAACAAAGTTAAATCACTGGCCCTGGTAGAGTTTGAACACCTAACCATGGGACCCCAAGTGACCACGTAAACTGAGCTGCCCATCCTAGGCTTGGTGCCATCTGATCCGCCAAGCCATCAATTTGGACAGGCAATAACAACACTCCATCACCAAAGAGTAGTGGTATAAACAAAATCAGTCTGGAGCAGGTCCTGAAAGCAAAAGCGAGTTATAGGAGGCACAAACTCCCATAGTCCCTACTCGTGCCACACTGCTTGCTCTCCCTCAGCTCACTTCTAGGCCCTTGTGGTGAGTTTCCAATAACCAGCTCACTGAAGAAGAAAAAACCCAGGAGCACGGTTTGCAGATGATGCTGTATGATAAGTAGGAACTAACTGGAAGTTAACAGCCCCACTTAGATGTGACCCTGATGGGAAGTAAGGGAGGGAAATTCTCCTAGGTGGCAAAACTCGGAGCTGTGCATCTGGTTGATCTCTTAATTCAGAAAGTGACCTGGCCAGGGCACTGATAAATGCCAAATAACAGTCTTGTCAGATGGTCAGACACTGGGAAAGAACAAGATTGGAGAACTGAGCAATAACAACAAGGCAGCAAAATACTTAGAGAGCGCTTATTACGTGTAAGGCACAGTCTAATTGCTTTGCGTACGTATATATGAGGAGTAAGTGAACAGATCTCTCGGAATGGGCTGAGTGTGAGAATATTTGTGTCTCATGTGAATGCTTACAAAAGGGAGCATGATGACCCAGCCTGTGGAAATCTGTCAACCTCTTTCTCTAGACATTCCAGTGTTTGTTAGATGAGCCAGTGAACAAAACTGCCATTGTAAAAGGGATGGATGTTATGCAGGGATTTGACATGGATTTACCGTCACATGGGTTGACTTGGCTACCAACACTGTTGAGTGCCCAATTTCTCAACAGCAGAAACCCCAATATGTCACCATTTCCTGGGGAGACCAACAAATCCTTGGATGACAGAGGGATTACATTGGACCTCTTCCATCAGGGAGTGGGCATCAATTTATCCTTATGGAAATAATCATATATTCCGGAATGGATTTGCCTTCCCTGGTGCTTTTACCAGCACCACCATCCTTGGATTTTCTAATTACTTTATACACTTTGTACATCATTGAAATATCCCATACAATATTTTTTTTCTGGTCAAGGAACACATTTCACAGTGAAAGAGGTAAGACAAATGGTCTAACGACGATGGGCAATCACCCATAAGCAACCGCCTTTGCAGAAGGGTGGGATGGCCTATGGAAGATTTAGTTCTGGTGACAGTTAGGAAACACTTTGTGAGGTCTGGGGGCCATCCTGCAGAATTCAGTGTATTCTGTGAATCAATGACCAATATATGATGATCTTTCTCCCATAAACAGAATACACAGGTCTAGAAACCAAAGGGTGGAAATGGGAATGGCACCTCTCATCACTTCACTTAGTGAAACAATTGCAAAAATTTGATTCACAGGAAGTTGAGACTTCCACCTGGCCATTTGGAGTTCCTCATGACATTGAACCAATAGGCAAAAAAAAGCGTGTTTACTATGTGGCTGGGATGAGTGCTCCCAACTATCAAGGGGAAATAGGGACTCTCTCTGCTACACAATGGGGTAAGGAAGAGCATGTCTGGAACTCAGGAGATTCATTGCATGACCCTAGCACTGCTATGTCCAGTGGCAAAAGGTCAACGCATATTACAGCCAGCCAATACAGGTAGGACCTCCAAGAGCTCAGATTCCACACAGTCATTGTGGAGGCAACCTCAGTCTCAGGAGCATAACGCACAACTTGCAGTTCAGGATTGCTGGACCCACTGGAGCAGGGCTTAATCTACCTTCTATATATGAGTACATGAGTCCCAGGAAATCCCCTTAGTACCTTCATCCACATCATATACAGTGATGATCCAAAGATTATCCAAATGATACAATACCCATACACTCACAGGACATGGTGGTTCAATGTACAATCTAGTTCATAGCTTGTAGCATATCTAGAATGGGTTGCAAGGTAGGTAGAAAAGGAAAGGACATCACCCAAAAATTCCTAGACTGGAGGCTGGAGATAGTAGGTAATAAGATTTGGGGTGATCTCCTTTCGAAGGGATGAATGGCAATTGTACATGGATTAATAGTATTATGTTGGACCAAAGCATTTTTGAAAGTGTAAGTTTGGAGAAAAATATTGTCATCCATTTTGTTTTCACAAATGGTTGGTCTCTAGTAGATATTTCTTTTCTTTTCCTCCCTCCCTCCCTTCCTTTCTTTTCTTCCTCTCATTCTCCCTCCCTCTCTCTCTCTCTTCTTCCCCACATCCCACTCAGCATTCATTCTACCTTGTTTTATTCAGTCCAGGTGAAATGTTGCTGTAGGGTTTCTATTCTCAATGCAGGGGTAAAGGGAAGATAGGATGGTGGGTAATCACCCCACAAGGGAGTGAAAATTTGTCCTTGTGGGGGACAAAAATCACAAAAAACTTTCACAAAAATTACAATAGTTTGTGGCACTCTAAAGCTCAGCCCTACCTGAGGAATCTTACTCTTTAATATTTAATTTCTGTTACTGGGTTTTTTTGGGTTTCACATGAGCAACAATGAGGAAAATACACAAAATGTATGCAAGATCAACACTACAAAACCATGGCAAACAGATGGCTATGATTGGAAGACTTTCAACCTATTGCTCATTCTTGCAGAAGTGACCTGCTTGTACCTTTTGGCTGCCATTGACTGCCTTTACATTTGATCCTCAGTGGCTCTGTGTGTTGTTTGGGCTTTGAGAATTAAAGAAAAATGGCTTTTATTTAATTCTACAAAAGTTATTCAATCTATCATTAATTATGTCAAGTACTGAAAAGAAAAATGTTGATGATACCTGAATGAATATCCAACAGCTAGTTAAAAGTTTTCTCATATCAAGCAACAATTAAAAGTTAATTACACTAAAAATAATTTTTAAAAAATTAATTTAAAACTTCATTTGTTTTACTTCTGCTGAAAAATAAGTTTTGAATAGTATTTTAAAATTTTGATTACACTGCTAATATCATCAGTTACATAAATTGCTAATTTACATATGTACTCTGATACCTTACAGTGTAAATAGGTTACATTTAAAGTTGCTCAGCAAATAGTTAAATGTTCATAGCTTTTACAAATTGTTAAACTTTTAAACATTTTATTTAGTCACTATAAACCCTGTATTGAATAAAATATCTTCTTATGTATAAAGTGCAAATGTACATAGTTTTTAAATAGATATACAGTATATCTGTGATATTCAAATTTCATGGGGGTAGCAATTAGGACAAAAATGTCTAAATAGGCTTCTTGGGGGGTGATAATAAAAAATAGATAAACTGCTCTAGGGGCTTTTCCCACTTCTAGCCAAATGGAGGCTATATGATACATTCTAGAATTATTTGGAATTAATGATATACTGTGGGAGTTCTTTCATTGTAGTAGTGGCCTCCAAGCTGACAAAAAACATGAACCAGGGTCTATCCCGATTTCCCCTGGCACTCCCTCTTCCTAGCTCTGGCCACTCCCCAGTTGCCTGGAACTGGACTTGATCTCTTCCTCCCTGCCTCACATGCCTTCAGTCCTTACACTTGGGTAGTGAGAAAAAGTCCATCACTTGTCCTGTCAAAGTCTAAGCCTTGTAGGAAAGGAGAAGAGGGAGGGAGCCCTGCAAACCTAGTGGTCTGCAGAGGGAAGGTTAAGTGGTAAGGTTAGAGTTCTTCATGACTATGATTCACCCATATCTCTATCAAGCACTTTGAACTCAAATTTTTATTAGAATCATAGTCCCCAAGTTCCTTGCCACCCCTCACCATCACCCCCCCATTCCATTTTCAGGTGGACATCACCTGGCAGTCTGAGAGGGCCCTGGACATGGTACCTACCCACTAGAGAGTCCTTCCTAGGTCTAAGCTGCCTCTGGCCTTGTCTACCTCTCCCAGGTACTATCCACCCCGAGGGGACCATGGCCTATGGAATTAATTGAAGAACCTTTGTTTCCACTGAAGAACAACCTCGGCAGCAAAAGCAGGTCTCAATTCATGACCACAGGCAAGGAACTACCTTGCTCCAGGTGCAGCTTTTTCTTTTTTAGATCCTGTTCCCTAAGCAGCAAACCTTGTTCCTTTACTGCTTACAGAGTCTACAGGAGGGGAAAGGCAGCTGTTACTAGAGCCTCATTGTCTGCAAGACTCTGCCCCAGATAAGGAATCTGATAATGTGGCAAGTAGATGATGAGAGCTTCCTGGAAAGAAAGGTCCAGGGAAATACTCCCCAAAACAGGGCAAAGGTGGATCTCCGACTGCCTGCGGGTCACATGCCTTAGTGGGCACTAGAGCTGGGAGGACTACAAGAAGAGACTTGGGCACTTGCCTCCATCCTCGGTGATTTCACTGTCCAAATGGATAACCCAACCAATACCCCATCTTCCCAGGCCATTGACCCCTCATGTCTAGGAACCATCACCTTCTCTCCCGTTTAACCACCTACTCCTTGGACCTTCTCATCACCCAGGGTTATCTCTGCTGTTTTCTTAAATATAATCATCCCATTGTCTGACCATTGGACTAGTGTCCCAGTTTATCCTTCCAGTTCTCTCAACATTCCTTCCCAGACACCTAGAACATGGCACGTAGCAGGCACTTAATATATTCACTTAATGTTCTGCCTTGTTCATAGACTTCAGAGACTCCTGTCCACAAACCCCTGCACTGTCTCCCAGTCTGTCACACAATCTCCTCATCTTCCTCACCAAGCCTGCCTGGGTCCCATGGTCCATCTCTTCCACCATTCTGTGAACCTATTATGTGTCAGACACTGTGGATACAGTAACGAAGATTCAGACTCACACACTCACTGCCCTTGGTCTTGTCCTTATTCCACAACCAAACAACAGAACGAAAACCTTGGAATAAACTAACACTCATCTTGATTCCTACAAGATTACTGAGCACCTTGCCACGGGGAAGGGGTCTCCCAAAAGCCATGGGCTCCATGCTCTACTGGGGCCTCTCCACTGCCTAACATCCTTCCACAGTTCCCTCTCCAAGTCCTTTCAGTACAGTCCCTACCCACAGGTCCTCCCCACCCACCTCCTCAGGGACTGGGCTGCACAAGTCAGCCTTCAACATCTCCCTGTCTTTTGGCTCCTGCCTGCTCAAGTCTCTCTCTCTCTTTTCCCAAGAAAATCCCTACTTGTTCCTGTATCTCCCTTTAGCTACCTCCCTCTCCCTCCTTCTTGTCTCACCCAAATTTCTCAAAAGGAGAGTCTATACTTGATGTTCAATCTCCTCTATTTTTCTGCTCCAGACTTGCCCACCTCAGGGCTCTTCTTCAAAGTGTGTCCTCTATGCCTATAATCCCCATGACTCTTCACACCACTGCAATCCTGCCTGCTCTATAGGCTAGAGATGGGACGCAACCTATCCTAGAGAAACATGCTAATTTTGCTCTAATTTTACTCTATGTGACAATGTCACCTAAAGCTAAGCACAGATTGAGGTGGAAACTTTCCCAATTCATTTTAAAATGTGATACCAAAATGTGACAGCCCACCAAAAAAAGCAATAAACTCAGAAATGGCAAATAGATTTAATGTAGAGTGTCAATTTCAATTGATTGATAGTGGCTGCCTAGAGTGCTGTGTTGAGTAGGTTTCTGAGGATGCACCCTGGCTCGAAGAGAAAGACTGCTGGGATTAGGAATATCTGAAAACACAAGTAAAAGAAAATCAAAAAGTCAATTGATATCCACCAAAAAAGAAGGAATAAAATGCCAAAAGTAGTGTTTTCTCACACTCTCCATGTGGTCCTCCAACCTTGGCCTTCCTATAACCACCCAGCTCCTCATCCCATTCCCATGAGGCCCGGCTTCCTCCAAGTCTAAATAGATACCTGAAATCTCACTTGTAGGAGAAACCACAGGCACCAGAGCTGCCACTGGTGCTGGCACCAGCTCCACCAAGGCCCGCGAAGAGCCCAAACGTGAGAGTGGCTGTCAGGCTGGTGCTAGCACCAAAGCTGCCACTGGCACTGGCACCGGCGCTGGCACCACCACTCTCCTGGGCTTTGGCTTTAGCTTCAGCTCCCGTCTGGATCCGGGCTTTGGCCCAGGGTCCAATATCAGCTTCGTCCCAGTTGCAGGGCCCAGCAGCATTCTCAGAGCCGAGCCCAATGCCCATCCGAGCTCTAATCTCAGCCCTTGCCTTGGCTTCAGCTGCAGCCTCAGCCGCAGCCTTCATATCTGCTTCCATTGCCTCTCGGTACTGAGCTGCCCATTCCTTGGGATCCTTCTTTTGTACCTGAAACAGGAATAACAACCATCTGAAGGATCAGAATCTGAACATTGAGCGCCTATAGGATGCAAATTATAGTAATACAATAAATACTACTAGTAATTATACACCTAATATTCCATCCCTGCTCTGACACTTACTATCTCTGCGACCTTGGACATAACCCCTGACAACCTCTCTGAGCCTGAGTTTTCTCATCTGCAGTAAGGAAATGACATGTCAGTTGTAAGGATTAAACTATTCAGATAGAGTGTTTGCACATTAATACAGGCTTCAGAATGTTCATGCATGAGCTGCAGGCTGCTCTGCACACAGCCTACCCTAAACAGTGGCATCCCATGCTCTTGATATGCCAGGCTCGGATAGCTCTCCAATTACCTTGCAGGCAAACTTGAGGACTTTCATCTTGCTGGTCTCATAGTAAGAGCGCAGGCCCCAGAAGAACTCATACTCAGGCGGATTGCTATTAGGGACTCTGGCATAGTCCAGGTACCTTGAAAAGAGAGGTTCAAAGCCTTTATGTCTGTAAGACCACTCATGGCCCACTCATGCATTTAGGTGGAAAACTCCCCCACTAAATACTGCAGCTTTTCTTCCAATATTTAGCCCTATCTCACTGGTCCTGCCCAGCAGCCATGTGGAGGTGCAGGGGGCACGTGTAGGGTATTTGTTCATAGGAAGGCCACGAGTTTTGTGCCCCTTGTCACAATAACCCAGGTTCCTGTTGGGTGTGTTGTAAACAGAGGAGCCATTTCTTCAGGCCCCCTGCTCTGAGCACACCTCACCATGGGGCTCGTCCGTGGCCTGGCTGAACCCTGGGACAGTCCACCCTAGAAAATGACTGTATAGGAAGAAACAGTCAACCAAGAGCAGTGGACTCCATGCATACTCTCGACCATTTGTGTGTGAGCCCACAGGTGTGTGCTGGTACACCTGTATGAGTGCACACATGTTCTCCAAGGACCAAGAATAGGGTGGGCCCTGGCCAGAAAAGTCAGGAGGTCTGGGCTTCAGGTCCAAATGAATCCTTTACCAGCCGGGGCCATGCTCAGGCTTCCACTCTCCGAGCTCTAGGCTCCTCAACTGATACACGGGATGAGGTGACAGCAGCTATTCTGCAGAGTAGTTATGAAAATGAAATGAGATGTACTAGTCAAGACCCCAGCACAGTACGTGGCTGCTTAAAGCTACCATTCTATGGCATTTCTTTATGGAGATTAATTTCTATGAAGCCCTAGCTAGCATAGTAAAAAAGAACCAAGGTATTGGGGCCAGGATCTAAATACAACTCTTCCGTTTGCTACCTGTATAATAACCCTGAGCAAATTACTTCACCTCTCTGAGCTTCAGTTTCCTCATGCATACAATACGGGTGATGACAATCCCTCCCTTGAAGAATTGTTCCAAAGGCATATGTGAGAGTACAAGTAGGTCAGGAAATGTGTGCTTCTATTCTCTGCCACTACCTCAGGAATAAACTACCACCTGCATACGCATACAGATGCACACGCACGTGTACCACAGCTTTATTACTCAGTTCTAAGACAGGCAAAATGCATGGAACACAGGAACACTAGACAGACACTTACTTCTGCTTCACAAACTCATCAGTAATGAGCTTCTTCACATCCCCAAAAAGCGAATGATGTATCCTGACAGCAGAAAATGATAAAATACATACATACATACATAATTACATACATAGATAAATATAATTGGGGCTGTTGCACTTCCCAGATGTGGGCAGAGACATTTCCAACATGGAAAAGAGGCTTCCAACATAAGATGTAAGCTCCACAGAAGCCCAAGAGTCAGTGAGACAGACAGCAGAGTTCAGGACAATTTCCCCATCCACCCAGGTCAGAACCCTGGACCCTCTACCCAGTCCAGTAACACTGCCCACTCCACCAGACCACCAGGCTGATGCAATCCTGGGACCATCTTCTCTTGCCAAAGGACAACACAGACAGCAAGCACTGACAGAGCCCAATCATACCCAGGGCGCAGCCCCAACTTGCGCAGCACCTCCCAGATGACAGCTGCAAGGGGAGGCAAAAGGAAACAGGGATAGAAAATCAATATGTGGAATTCCGACCATGACCCCCCATTCAGCTGCCAGCCCAGCAACTCACCCTCACTGGACCTATTTCCGTTCATGAAGATGATGCTAAGAAGCACCATGAGGAGACCCAGCTTTGGTGAGTCCTTGGTCCTAGGGGAATAATGGGACAGAGAGAAGGTTTACATCTAGCAGCCATCTGCAAAAAAACACACCAGCCAACTCACTAGGCTAGCTTCTCCCAGATTCTTCAGATATGAGAGAATTCTGCCCAGTTTATGCTTCAAGCTCTATGTGACCCTGGGCAAGGCACTTAGACTCTCCTATTCATAAAATGGGAAAATCACATTCTCCTCTCCCCAGGTTGCTGAGAGGATAGAATTGTACTTGTACTTGTCAACCCAGTACAACCTGGACACCCAGCCAATGTGAGCCCCTTCTTTGTCTCCCAGACCCCTCAGCTCCAAGAGAATTCTACGCACAGCCCCACTGATGCTCCTGCCCTTCAAGCATCATGAGCCACTCATACCAGGAAGCCCTCCTGTGAGAACCATTCTACCAAGGCCAACAGGAAGAGATAAGCAATGGCAGGTCTGCTTTCCTGGGAAGCTTCTGGAGAAACAGAAAGCCTGACAGTAGGAGTGCCCTGCCCCAGGCTTCTACACCCTACAGTCAATCATAATCAGGTATCACTATTGTGTGCAGGGCTCCAACTATGTGCAGGAGCTGAAATAGGGGTTTTTAGGCTCTGTCTTTCCTGACTTCCTAAGGGGATGTGGGGAGAGGACAGGGATGGAGTAGTACCATGGGCAAAAGCAGAAGCCTCCCTCCCACCCCAGCCGTTTCCCAGCTTACGTTCCTAGTATGCCTGCATCAGTGGGCTCTAAGGTGCTGAGAAGAATGTACAAGTGGTCATTCTTATCAATTTCCTTTAATTGGATCCCAAATACCTGCAGATGTGGAAAACAGCTTGTGAGATCACAGAATTCAGCTTTCTGGGCATCCCACAGCTCCCCCTGTGCCTAGGTGTGTGTATGTGTGTGTGTGTGTGTGTGTGTGTGTGTGTGTGTGTGTGTGTGAGTGAGAGAAAGAGAAACATCAGTGAGATAATGCACTTAAATCACTTAGCTGAGTGGCCAGCACACGGCAAACAGGCAACAAATGCATTATTTTTAATCAACATCATCTTTGTGATTAGTGGGAATCTAGGCAGCCAGAGAGCGGGGAATGAAAGGGAGAGAGAAGATCTGAAATACATTATAGGACATGTCCAGCAGTGGACAGAAGTCAGGACTAAGCTGGGTGGCTTGGGTCCTAGCTGTGATTTTACCACTGACTTACTGTGTGACCTCAAGCTAGTCTATGCCCCTTGCTAGGCCACTGTCTGCCCATCTGCACAGTGATGGGGCTGGATTAGTCTCTGTGGTATCCCCCAGAAAAGACATGTACACTTTTGTTTGATTCAAGGCTACCCCATTGCACCCATCCCCCAGGTCTGCCCCTTCACCTTCTCCAATGAATAGCCTGCTCGTTCAATGATTTCAGGGTACACATCAGTGTATTCTTTGATGATGTCCTTCAGCATGTCTGCAAGAGGAGAGTGTTGCGAGCACCCGGGCAGAAGTGAAGCCGGATGGCCCCCATACCCAAACTAAAGACCCTTTACCAACCCTGCTGTGGGTGGCACAAACAGGTTCTGAGCTAATGAACAGAGATACTACTACTGCCAAATTAGAACTTTAGGAGGACATAAGTGGGAGCAGGAGAGCTAGAAATGCCCTCAGCACATGGGGGAGAGGGCAATGGAGAACAGAGCTGGGGGAAGGGAGGGTTAGTAGAACTCTACCTGAGCGTTTGATGGGAATCTTCGTCTGGTCTTTAACCAACAGGTACTTCACCAAATCATTGGCCTGGGAGAGGAGGAAAAGATGGAATGATCAAAACATGCTTGCAAAAGACTTGAGAGGATGGCAGAGAAGAGGGCAGGCAAAGCAGTGAATAACGCTGAGTGGAGAGGACAGGTTTCTTACCCTCCCTTGCAAAAGGGCTACATCCCGAGGTGGTGGTGTTTCAGGCTCTTGGGATGACTGGAGCTTGGCAGCTCTGCGGCGAGCCTTCCCCCTACGGGCCTTAGGTGACCTCAGAGAAAGCAAAGCTCTCCGGGCCCAAGCAGCCAACCGAGTCCTTGATGCCCTGCGGGCCCAAAAGGCTATGGGGCCCCTTGAAGCCCTGCGGGCCATTGAGGCCATTAGGGCCTTTGAGATCCTTCGGCCACCTGTGGTTCCAGAAGCCTGACTCTGATCACTGCTGCCATCCTCTTCCCCATTCAGATGCTTCACCTGCATCAATGGAGAGCAAGCACAACATTGCCAGATGATGCAGATGGTCCTTTTTCCTCATCTTCTCTCTTCCTGAAGTCCCCTCTAATCCCACCCTTGTAATAACAGCCTGAGTCTTGGATTTGTCTTTCACTGTTTTCCAAGCAGGAGTTTCATCTTCCCACCAGGCCAGGAGCAACACAAGGGTGGGGCCTGAGGCTTCTCCTCCTCCTGTGTGCACCACTGGCTCTGCTTATACCATCCTGGACACGTCACTCCACCTCTCTGGGACTCAGCTTCCTTCCCTACAAAACTAGATTACTTTCAGGATTTAAGGAGATAACCTGTGTGAATGTGCCTAGCTCAAGGCCTGACATATGGTAGCTACTATGTAAATATAGACTGCATTTCATTCAGATTGCAGCTGTTTGTATTCCTGTCTCATGTACCCACCAGTCTGTGAGCTTTCTGAAAACAGGAATTATATCACGTTTCTCTTAGTGTCCCGCCACAGCCTTGATGAGCAGAGGGAACTTTCTAAAGGTTTATAGAACCATGAACCAACTGAGAGAAACAGAAAGGCAAGGGTCTTACCTTTCGGGCTTTCTTGGCCTTGACCTTGGGCCGAGTATCCTGATTCTCCTGAGCCTGTGCAGCTGCACCCTCAGGCTCAGGTTCATCTGCCAGAGCCTGAGAGGCAGTAGCCTCAGTCTCCAGCGTCTTTGTATTGACCTTCGTATCAGCCCCACAGCTGACCTTTTTGGTCTCAGCAGCAGGCATTGTCACAGCCTGAGGGTCAGTATTCTGCATCTTGGTGTCAGCTGCCGGATTCTTCGTTTCAGCTGCCAGAACCTGGGTATCAGTCAGCTTAGTGGTGGTAGCTGAGGCCTGAGTGGCAGATACCTCCTGAGCCTCTGTGGCCTTTGAGACCTCTGTGGTCTTTGAAACTCCTGCAGCATTTGAGACCTTCATGGCCTTTGAGACCTCTGGTGCCTTTGAGGCCTTCGGTGCCTCTGAGACCTCCAAGTTCTGGGTCACTGTCAATAGGGTCTGCATCTTCAAGCCATGGTCCTCTTCTGAAGCTTCAGCCTGCAAGAGGAAGCAGGGAAGCTCACAGACCTTCTCCCCACCCCCAACTAGGCAAATGGCCCCAAAATTCCAGGGCCTCACTTCTCTGACCTATACTAACTCCAACCTGCAGTGTGCTCTGACCACCTCAGCCCAACAACGCCTCCCTTTCCTCTGAGCATAAGAGGGGCGGGCCTACCCTCCCTCCCGCCTTCCTTCCTCCCTCCTTCCTTCCCTCCTCCCACCCTCTACTTGGGGGAGGGAGGCGGCAACGAAGCAGGGAGGTAGATGGAGAAGGGCTGGGATGGGAGGGGAGGTGCCAAGAGATTTGGGGCAGCAACAGGGGCTGGAGAGCAAAAGCAGCTAGGGAGAGGGCAGAAGAAGGGCTTACCTGGAAGTGGGTTGGACCCGTACCACTCTCGCTTGTGTCAGACATGTCTCAAGTTGGCCTGGCAAGAGCTGAGCCTGAAGGAGAGAAGGCCTGGGTCAAGAGGCGAGCTCACTTAACGTCCTCTCTCCCGCTCGGCCTGGAGGCTGATACCCACCTTCCCTAGGGTCCCAATCCCAAACCCTCCCCCTACCCCCCCAAGGCCCCCGTTCTCAAATTCGGTAATACAGAGCACCTAGATCTCAATTCTCTGCAGCCGTACCCTCCCCTACTCCAGGAAGATGTGCCAGCGCGGCAGCTCTGAGGACCCCGCCTCTTTTCCCAGTGCACACCCCCCCAGCTGCAAGTCGACAGTGCGCATGCGCATCCGTTGCAGGGCCCATCTCAGCCCCGCCCGCTTTCCCAGCAGAAGCTTTCTTTGATGTCCACCGTGCACATGCGCATTCGGCAGCTGGCTTGTCTCCAAGCTGGCCTTTCACTACACGCCCCTTTCCAGAGATCCATAGTGCGCATGCGTAAATAGAGACTCAGTCCAGTACCTTTTTCCAACACGCCCCTCTCCAAGTTCGTAGTACCATTCGGTCCCGCCCCCTCCTCAACAAGCTTCTCTCTCAAATTGTCGCAGCTTCTGGGGGTCCAGGCCCCTCCCTTACTGACATCCAGCCCAACTCCACAGCACCGTCCGGTCCCGCCCTTTTTCATAATACGCCCCCCTCCAAACAGGGGCCAAGCGCATCTCGGTTCCGCCCCTTCCCTAATACACCCCCCTCCTCAAATCAGTATTGAGCTAGTGATTCCATCTTGGGCCCAGCCAAACAGGGTCCTGTCCCCTCCCTTCCCGGCCGGATGGATCCGGTATGATCCGGTCCTTAGAGCAGGATTTCTCCAGATCCCAGAGGGTGGGGCCGACCCCTCCCGGGCTCGGATCCAGAGCTGGGCCCCCCTGCTCACCTCGTCCTTCTACTACTCCTGAGTGCGTCCACTCCCTCTGAGCCCCTCCTAAACTCAGACTGCCCTCCCCCCTCCAGGCCGGAAGTGGTCCCGCCCCTTTCCGCCTCCCTAGGGGGCCTCCGTCCCAGCCAGTCTGCCCTTCCCCCCCCCCCACGCTCCTTATTCCTTATCTCCCACTCCGTACCACTCCGTGTTCCCTCTGCCTTGTTCCCTGCTCCTTATTTCTCCATCGCCGTTCCTATTTACCCCACAGAATTCCGTATTCCCATTCCTTACATCCTCCTTCATGCTACCATTGCACCCCTCCCCAGTATTCCTTAACCCTTCTCTACATCCCCTGTTTTCTTCTCTTAATTTCCACTTCCTCAGTATTCCCCTTCGTCCTCATATTCTCCATCCACCACTCAACATGCCCGGTTCCCAGTTTTTCTCCCCCTCTTCCTCAACTAGCCTCTGCTCTCCAGTCCATACAGCCTACTACTCTCTCGGTCGTCTTCGTTGCCTACATCCCACTCCGAGTAACCTCTCTCCTAGCTGCAGTGGTGCAGTAAAAACTGACCACCTGCCTGGCTCTAGGTTCGAGGGGACTGGAACCACTGTCTGGAAACCCCAATCTCAACGTCCCTCACCTTGTCCTCTAGCGAGTCCGGAATTCGTCTGCCCTCTCTCAGTCCCTCTCGAAGTCTCAGCCTTCTGGACTAGAGCTGCAGCCAGCCCAGCCCAGCCCAGCCCAGCCCCTTTCCGCAGCCCCCTGCCACCCCCCTTCTCCTTCCTCGGGGGTGGGGCAATGGGGCCCCGCTCAGGGCTGTCTGACGCCAAAGCCCGTGTTTATGACACTGTACCAGGCTCGGTCTGAAGCCATTCCAAACCAAAACCACCGCCTCAAAGCGATTCATTCATTGAATATGTGTGTGTGTGTGTGTGTGTGTGTGTGTGTGTGTGTGTGTGTGTGTGTATATATGTATATTGCTTATTGCAAAAGTAACGTGTTGTAGTTGTGAAATTTAAAATTATGTAGAAATATGTAACATACCAATGAAAGGCCACCCTTATCTCATGCCCCAGAAATAACCACTACTAACGTTCTGATATACATTCTTCCAGATTTGTTTCTATTTATATACTAATTATTTTGGTTTTCTCCCCACAAATGGTACACTATATCTACTGTTCTGTGACCAGGGCTTGTTTTTTTTTTTCCCAGTTTTATATTTTAAACAGCTTTCCATAGTGCACATTTTTCTTAACTGCTCCTTAATCTTTTCTCTGTAAATGTCCCATAATGTATTTAACCAGTCCAGGATACATAGACATTTAGATTGTTTCCATTTTTTATTTACTATTACAAGCAGTGCTGACTCCATTTTGATACAAAACTTGTCAACTTTAAAAAGATACACAGAATAACATTTCCACCAGCAATGTCTCTTGCATGTTTATGTGTTGCATATACTACAAATATTTTTCATGTTATTTAGGATAATATTTGCTATACAAAAGGGATTAATTATTATGTAGTGAAATGTATCAGGTTTTCCTTTACCATGACTAGATTCTGCTTCATGCTTAGAGATGCTTTCCACACTCCTGTTATAATAATCACTGCTTTTATTCCAAGCAGTTTTATGGCTTTATTATTTACATTTAAATGTTTGATCACTCCAACATTTATTTTGTATAAAGATTATTTTCCAAAAATATAGCCTTATCCCTACACCATGTGCAAATTAATCCATCTTTTCCCCCACTGATTTGAAATGGCACCTTTACCACGTAATAAATTCACATAAGTATCAATAATTGGGTCTATTCAAGAGAACAAAATAAGATGTATAAAAAATTGAAAGTAGACAACATTATCATTAATTACAGAGTATATGAATGCAGACCTGGACAACCTGAGAGAATCAATTAATGTTGTTAGAAACCATAATAAAAGTCAACACAGTGGTCAGTTATAGAATTAATATTCAATATGTTTCCTATATCAAAAGTAATTCAAATGGTTATGTCTTCTGCTTTATGAAGTCACCTTTTCCTCTATTAAGCAAAAAAAATATGAATCCCTATGTTCTATGGACAATTCAACATACACATGCACACATACACACATACTTCACAGATATTCATGGTGGGCTTCTGTTCTCCTGACTTTTTCTCTAAATTGTTGCTCCCTCCAAGTTTGTGACATCAGCTCACCACTTTCTTACCTCCTAGGTTCTCTCCCCACATCTACAGGGCTTTATTTCACACCAGACACAGCCCTTCTTTTCTTCCAGTTCTAGTACCCCAAATTCCCATCCCTTTCAAATCATGGCAAGCCTTGAATGCCAAGATAAAGACTTTGGTCTTGATCCTGATAACACTGAGAGATTATTGAAGGGTTCTAGGCTTGGATGCAACATAGATTTGTGTTCTAGAAAGAGCACCACTCTAGCTGCCTAACCCATTAGGAGTATAAATTAGATGTCTTCCTGGAAAAAGGGAGAGTAGTCATCCAGGTAAACAATGATTGTGGTTAGGCCTAGAGTGGTAGCAGTGGAGGTCATGAGAAGTGATAGAATTCAGAAGATATTAAAGAAATAAAAAGCAAGACTTTATGAATAATTGGATGTAGTGAAAGGGGTGAGGAGGAGAGAAGTGTCAAAGGCAACTTTTGGGAATCTAATCTGAGAGATCAAATGTGTAGATGGTAACCCCTTTCACTAACATATGGAATACTAACGGCTCTTCCCTGGGCCTGGGAAAAATAAAAACCTTAGAAGAGACGGGGCCCAGGGAAGAGCCCTGGAGGCCAACAGCAACCTCAGCATAGGTGAAGGAAAAGGAGCCCAGGAGAGAGACAGATAAGTAATGACCAAGGAGACAGAGAGAAAAGCAGGAGAAAATAATTCCACAAAACCAAAGGAAGAGAATATTTCAAAAGGTGGGAGGGGTCAATAGTGTTGAATACTACCCAGAGGTCAAGAAAAGTCCTGAAAAATGTCTAGTGATTGTAGCAGTCAGGTAGTGGTCTGGTCTCTGGTGACCTCGGAGGGGATAGTTTCACACTTGTGGCATAGGTTGATAACTGTTTGCTCCAGTATGCATTCTCCTCTCCTTCCCTATTAGAAAATCTGATTTTTACCTAGACTCATAGCCTCCTGGAATAAAGGCCATGAGGACAAGGGTCACACCCTAAGGATAGTGGAGGAGTAAACTGAGAAGAATCGGGATCTCTAACAATTTCATAGGGCCACCATACAAACTTTGGACTGCCTAACTCTGGATTTCTTTTAGGTGAGAAAAATACATGTATGTCTGATTGAAGCCACTGTTTGGGAGTCTATGCCATGCAGCAGTTTTATGACTGCAGTGAGTTGAGATGTGAATTGCAGGTGAGGTATTCCTGACAATGAGCATAAACTACTCTTTCAAGAAATGTCTGACTCTGATTTTGAGACTCTCCCAAAATCTGCCCTAACTAGTTTTCCAGGCTTTTTCTTGCTATTTTTCTGAGTACTGCGTATATTCCAAACAAACACTTCACTATTACCTGTGCCCCGCCTTCTCTTACTTAGGAGCCGTTGCTCATACGATTTCTTCTCTATGGAACGCCCTCTGTTATATCTACCCTCTGTTACAACCTCCATCATTTTAAATTCCACAACATTTTAAGTCCTGGTTGTGGCCTTTGGGATCCTGGGATAACTTTGAAAGAATATAGAGTCAGGTCCTTAGGAGATATTGGACTCAAGGGACTCAGGCAAAATCTCAGTCCATGTCCATCAGAGAGACATTCCCAGAGACTTTCAAAGCCAAACTTCCCCAGTGCCTCTCAATGCCAAACACCTTCATAGCATAATACCATAACCACTCATCTTATGATCTGGGGATCAGAGGACAGGATGAAACCTTAACAGGAGAGAAAAAAATAAATTCACTTACAATCTTCATCATTTGACTAGAGAGATTTCCTCCCACCTTCTCTCTTTGTAAACTCTTGGAATCTTTTGAACTTCAGCATCTGCCCATAAACTCTGATGAACCTAGGTCACTGTGTCCCAGACCGGTTTCCAGCCTTCATAAATCAGCAGGAAA
>NW_006771007.1:18095-71725 GCF_000442215.2 Lipotes vexillifer
ACTTGAAATCTATAGATTCTACATATTAACTAGGAACAAAGATGAAAACCTGAGTTATCACCAAGCAGCTCTGTTCAGGTGATAAGGAAAGGCAGGCTAAAGACTACTGCAGAATGTCAGGGGATGAAACTGCCTAGTACCGGGACATCCAAGATTTCAGACACCTAAAGCTTACATGAGAAGCCCAGAATATCCTCACCACCAGTCCTCTCCTAACATATTTCCCTTCCCCCAAACTATATAAAAATCAGTACCTCTGAATGTTGGAAAATTCTGAAGGCTGGGAGTAAGTGGCAAAGATTTCCTTCCAAGGCTACCTATCACTTCTTTAGTCATCTAAGTTGTACAGCACAGCCTAGCAACCAACTTAATATTGGACTTCAGACTTTCCTGTTCTTCACGTTTCCTAAGCCTTTCCCATCACTGGGAAAATCTTCCTAACCAACCCTTCTCCTGGACCCCACTCCCTATCGCTGTTGGGCTCTTTCTGTTCCCAATACTCAGAGAAAGCAGCTCCCCTCCTTTCCATTTCCAGGCTCATGTGCCCTCTCCCTTGAGCTGCTGGTGAATTCATATTGTCTTCTTCCTTTTAATGTACAGGGCAATTTAATTCATTTTGTATCACTCTAAGCCCTAAGAGCTATTCTTTCCACAGCCAAAATGACTACATTTTATTAAACCAAAGGCAAATTTCCCATAGACGAGGAAACTGGCTACCCACTTTTTACCTAACACTCCTTCTCCCCTGCTCTTTGCACACTGAGTCCTTCATCAGCACATACCTGTGAGGCAGGTTCAGGCCTCACATGCAGACATTGAGCATCAACTATATATTATGCACCTCTACAGAGGTGGCTTTTTCTCTTGAGGGGCTTACATTTCTACTGTATGAGCATTAACCTCATTTTATTGTGGACAAATTGGGGATGAGGGAGGTAACTTGCCCATGACAGAGCAACTAATTAATGGCAGAGAGAGGATTTGAACCCAGGCCAGTACGATGCCAAATACCAGAGCCTCCACTACTATGCTCAAGTACTGTCAATGTTTTAAGTCCCATAATATCCTTTCCAACCCTCTTCATAAACATATGCAAGGCACATTACAGTGTGATTTTCCTCCATGGAGGCAAGTCTAATTGGATATCCACATACCCATTCTGATATTGTCATAAAGTGTCATAGGATACATAACTATTTTGTTGTAAGATCAACATGAAGTTTTTAAGATCTTATTTTTATTAAAGTAATGCACATACATGGCAACAAATCAAACAGTATAGAAGGAGCACATGATAAAAACCAATGGTCCCCTGCCTTGACTCTCCCCATCTCCATCCCACCCCTTCAAAGCAACCTTTTAACAGTTCTTGGGCTTCCCTGGTGGCACAGTGGCTGGGAATCCACCTGCCAGTGCAGGGGACACAGGTTTGAGCCCTGGTCCGGGAGGATCCCACATGCTGTGGAGTGGCTAGGCCCATGCGCCACAACTACTGAGCCCACGTGCCGCAACTACTGAAGCCCGTGTGCCTAGAGCCCGTGCTCCACTATGAGAGAAGCCACCACAATGAGAAGCCCACACACTGCAAAGAAGAGTAGCCCCTGCTCTCCACAACTGGAGAAGGCCCGCGCACAGCAACGAAGACCCAACGCAGCCAAAAATAAATAATAAAATAAAATTTAAAAATTTATAAAAAACAGAAAAAAACAGTTCTTGCCCTTAGTTCTGCTGGTGGCTCCCTTTACAACTCTAGATAACATGTATATACTTTGTCTCTTGGTTTATAAAATTTAGACAATATCCTGTTGACTCTCAAGTATGACAATGAGGGCTTTGTTTCTGTACACGGCCTCACTTTTCCCTCCACTCCCCTGCAATGTTTAACGCTGATATTCCTTTGTTGTTCCTAGTTAACTTTGTAACTTGAAAAACTACATATACTCAAACCTCTATTCCTTATTCCATCCATTTTTGACAGGTAATTTTGACTATCCACTTTTTAGGACAAGGATGTTAGAGCCACCACACTCCCTCTGCCCATTCAACGACCCACATTGTCAGTTTGATCTTTCCTTCACATTGTCTAGGTTATTAACATTTACATTCTGTTCTGCAGCCACAACCAGATCTTCCCTGCTTTGTCTTCATGTTGACAGTAAAACCTGAAAACCAGTCATGATTTACATTATCGTGGCTATGTAAATATTTTTCAAAACCCAGCCAAGTAGTGAGCCAGGAATACAGCTTCTTCTCTACAAGTCCTATGTCACAATCTTTCGGCCTCTCCAAAGAGAATGTTTCTACTATCAAGGTCAAAGAGAGTCCCTCTTATATTCCATCAGCTTCTTATAATGATGTTATGTTTTATTTTGCTTTGTAGTTAGACCATGATTTTTTCGAACAGGTACACACACACACACACACACACACACACACACACACACATGGATTCTATAATAGCCTTTCTTTATTCCTTGAATTATTTGCCTTTATTGTATTCATTCTTTCAACAAACATTTATTATCTACAATGTGCCAGGCACTGTTCTAGAAGCTGAGGATACAGCAGTGAAACAGATTCTTGCCCCCATGGAGGTGATATTGTAGTGAGGAAGAAAGAGAAAATGATCAGATAAATAAGTAAAATATATAACAAGTTTAAGTGTTATCAGTGCTATAGAGAAAAATAAATCAGGGTAAAAAGGATAGGGAATGCCAGTGAGAGTGGGAGGTTATTGAAGTTTTAAATAGGTTGGTCAGAGAAAGACTCACTGAAAAGGTAGCATGTGAACAAAGACTTGCATGAAGTGAGAGAGCTAGCCAAGTGGATACCTGGGGAAAGAACATTCCAAATAGAAAGAACAGTCAGTGCAAAGGCCCTAGAGCAGGACTGTGCCTGGCATTGTTTGACTCATGCCTGCCATTTTTGAAGAACATAAAAGTCAGTGTTGCTAGACTAGTGGAGGAAGGCAAGAAGGGAAGTAATAGAAAATGAAGTCAGATAGGTAATGGGGGCCTGATCTTATAGGGCCCTGTAAGCCAAGCCACAGTGGGATCCACAGGAGGGTTTTGAGCAGAGGTAGGAGAGTATCTGACTTGGGTTTTAAAAGGATCCCTCTGGCTGTTGTGAAAATATACTGGTGAAGGGGGCAGAGATGACAAAGTAGGAAGCTGAAGACTAGTGAGGAGGCTGTTGTAGTAATTGCTTGGGTTGGATCCACTATTACCTGGGTTCACTGTTCTGGGCACCTGTTCTGGAAATCCTTCTTCAGCTTTGGAAAATTAACTTCTAATAAGTTTTTGACAAATTGTCCTTTATTTTTTCTGTTCTCTCTGGCTAGGACTCCTGTTATTCAGATGTTGAACCTGCTGGATTAATCTTCATCTCTTAAATTTTCTCTCCTACTTTGTGTTTCTTTGTTTTTTGGCCCTGTATCCTGGGAAATTTCCTCAGTTTTATTTCCCAGTCCTTCTGTTGATTTTCTTTTAATTTCAGCAACTTATTTTCCATCCCTAAGGAGTCTTTCTTTTCTCTGATTGTTCCTGTTCTGTGGCATTTACTTCTTGTTTTATTCATGTTTTACCTTCGTGAAATTTGCTGACGATATTATCATTTCTTTTCTGAAATTCTCTTTCCTTTCCAAAATTCCCAAATTTCTCTGGGGTCAGTTGTTCTATTTTCTTATTTTAGTCTTTTGCTTTCATGCTGCAGGTTCCCTTAATTTGCCGGAAAACCCTTGGTTATCCATCCCAGGTAAGGGAAAAGGACTGGTAGCTGATGTGGGTTTCTCTGTTGTTGTATAAGCAGAGCTGTTTTTTCTAGCTAGGGCTCTCTCCCATGAGAAAATTCTGACAGGAAACCTCGTGTGGACTTGGGGGAGGTGGCAACTGACAGGCCATGGGTCACCAAATACAAGAATGAGGAGGCTTTGTTATGCGGTACCAAATGCCATAGGACAAGTCTGAATGTTCCCTACCAGTTTGTAAAATGTCGTTAGAGATTTTGCCTGAAGGTAAGTGCTGGGGCTGCATGTGCTCTATGTGGGTGGAAAGGGCAGAGGGATAGGGGTTCTGACTGATGCTGATGTCCCGTGTGCACACCTTCAAGTAATTTTCTTTCTCAGCTCCAGTTCTCACTCCTGCCCTCCACAGTTCCTGTAGACACAGTCCAGAGCATCTCTGGGTTCCCACAGACAGACTGACGCCCATCAACTGAGCATCTCCCCACCCCTCCCCCACCTAGGTCTCCGGAGGGACAGGGAGCTTCCCATACTTTCGAGATCAATCAGGCCTCATCCAGCTCTAGTCCTAGCAGCTAATGTTTACTGAATGCTTACCATGTGCCAAGCATTCTGAAAGTACAAGCTTTTTAAATCTTCATAACAACTTTATGAAATAGGTGCAATTATTATTCTCTTTTTATAGGTAAGGAAACTGAGGCTGCAGAGCAATTAATTAAATTTCACAATATTACATTGTCAGTTAAGTGGCAGAACTGAGACAAACCCAGATGGTCTGAGTCCAGTAGTTCTATTTTGAACCACTATCTTATTTTCTCAGTCCTACCCTAGCCTGTCTTGGCCTCTGAATATTCTGCAGATTATAAGACTCATATCTGTAAGAGCCAATTTTTATGGGACCCTAAGTAAATCCTTCCTGTCTCAAGGCTAAAATCCATGCCAGAAAGGACCAGGATTGGGGCCTTGCTCCACCAACCCCTCTCTCATATCAGCTACCTTTTTAAGATGATCAGTGATAAGTGACCTTTCTCTGGCCTCAGTTACTGGGCTCCTGTGGATGTTTATAGGAAAGAAAAACCCCACCTTGGGCCAGCACAGCAAACAGACAGACCCAGAACTCTAGTATGTTTAGTTTCCATTCATCTTACAGCTGGATGATGGGAAAAAGGGAGGCATGGAACTGGCCCCTCTCCAGGCAAGATGCCAACCCCAGCTCTTGGACAATCCTGACTTGTGTGGATTCAATGCCACATTCAGAGTCTTCCCCACCCTTCAGGATAGTCCCTCCCTCTCTAGAGAAGGGATACCTGAAGGCTTAAAAGAGCACGAGTTTGGAGATTGGGCTCAGACCTTCTGGATGTGAACAACAGCCCCGGGCCAGAGGTGGCATCATGTCTAAGTGGAGATGACTCATCTGTATCAGCTTTCTGCTGACCATTCTCCTGGAACTGGCCTGCCAGGGACCTTCTGGGGCCTCCTCATCAAGCACAAAGGTTAGATCTGGGATGAGGGAACAGAGCCCCAGGATTTGCAAGGAAATTAGCTCCTTGGGGGCAACAGCGGAAGGTTATTTGGTCTGCTTTCTCAGTCCTAGGAAACTAGGGCCAGAGGAAAGAGTTACTATTTTCTGAGCATATGTCAGGTGCTCCACCAGGGATTTTAGAGTTATTATTTCATTTAGTCCTTACAGCATCCCTGTAACCTAAGCTCTACTATTATAGCTAAGTAGATAGCTAAGCTATCTACTATTATAGAAGAGGAAACTGAGGCTCAGAGACTGACACAGTTAAGAGGTGGCAGAACCAGAATTTGATTCTAGGTCCAGCTGATCCAAAATGCCTTCATCTCCCTCTGCCCCACACTGAGAATGAG
The DNA here is from genome assembly GCF_000442215.2 of Lipotes vexillifer. Lineage (NCBI taxonomy): Eukaryota > Metazoa > Chordata > Mammalia > Artiodactyla > Lipotidae > Lipotes > Lipotes vexillifer. Next base: position 23,707 of record NW_006771007.1, read on the forward strand.
CTAGACGTGTGGGTAGATAAAGGGATCATGGCTTCAAGAAAGGTCAGGAAGAAGATCGATATGTTACTTACTGTGTGGCCTCAGGCTCTGGGCCCAGTTAACACATCTGTAAAATATGAACAATAATATGTAGCCCATAGAGCCGATGTGAGGATTAAATAAGATCATGGATGCCAAATGCTTATCATGCTTTCAGTGTCTGATTGTACTTATCAGGTTCAATTCTTTTTTTTTTTTCCCTCTTTTGGCCCCGCCGTGCGACATGCGAGATCTTAGTTCCCCAACCAGATCAAACCTGTGCCCTGGGCAGTGGAAGTGCAGAGTCTTAACCACTGGACATCCAGGGAAGTCCCCAGGTGCAACCCTTTACACTTGAGTTCCTAAAAAGGGAATAGATATAGTTATAGACACATATATCACAGTGTCTTGCACAGAGTAGAGCTCAATGAATGACAGCCACTCTGTTATATTCTAAAGCCTTGCTACTCAAAGTAAAATTCATAGACCAGCAGCATCAACATCACCTGGGAGTTTGTTACAAAGTCAGAATCTCAGTCCCCACCCCTGACTTGCTAAATCAGAATCTGCATTTTAACAAGATGTCCAGGAAATTCATGTGCACATTAAAGTTGGAGAAGCACTTGTCCAGAGGTCCCTTGATTTGTGATCCTCTGTGAGCCTTTGGGTCTGAGACTTGGTAAAGCTCACTGAAATATTAGGCAGATCCACAAAATGAATGACAGAGGCTGTTTTCCCTCTCTGGGCCTCAGTTTCTCCACTTGTACCTTGAGGCCTGTCCAGGAGTCCTGGGTACTAGTGCATGTAGGCCAAGGATAGAGTCTACCTAACCCACCTCCCTGTCTTCCCTCAGCTGTTGATGAAAATCTATTCCATGCATTCTACTGTGGTTTCCCGCTATGTCCACACCTTGGTCACCTCTGTCTTGTTCAGTCTGCATGCCAAGGCTCATGAAGTCATCTTTGACCTGAATCTGCCTCGCCTCACCTTTATCTCCAATTTCACCATGTAAGTCTGCTTCCAAACTCACTGTTTTATTCTTTCTTTTGTTCATTCTTTCAGCAGAGCATAGTGATAAAGAGCATGCACTCTTGAGTTTGAATCCTGGTTCTGCCAGCTATGGGACTCAGGACAAATCATGTCACTTATCAGAGTCTCATTTTACACATCTGTAAAATGGGGATAAAATTAGAACCCACCAGGCTTCCCTGGTGGTGTAGTGGTTAAGAATCTGCCTGCCAATGCAGGGGACACGGGTTCAAGCCCTGGTCCGGGAAGATCCCACATACCACGGAGCAGTTAAGTCCGTGCGCCACAACTGCTGAGCCTGCACTCTGAAGCCCACAAACCACAACTACTGAAACCCACATGCCACAACTACTGAAGCCTGCGCACCTGGAGCCCATGCTCTGCAACAAGGGAGACCACCGCAATGAGGAGCCCGTGCACTGCAACGAAGAGTAGCCCCGCTCGCCGCAACTAGAGAAAGCCCGCACCTAGCAATGAAGACCCAATGCAGCCAAAAATAAATAAATAAATAAAATAAAATAAAATAAATTAGAACCCACTTGAAAGGATTAAATGAGAACCCACTTGAAAGGATTAAATATGTGAAAATATATGCTAAAATTAGTGGTGGGCAGATAATATTTCCTTGATAATATTTGCTTGATTATTTTTTTAACAAACATTTCCTGATGCTGACTGTGTGACTTACACTGGGCTGGGTATTACGGAAAAAGGAAGATGAATTGCACATGGTCCTGCTCCCAAAGAGTTCACAGTCTAATGGGGGAAATAAAAATGAAAGCAGATAATTTTAATAAAGTATGCTGGGAAGAAAGAGAAGCATGAATGCGGGATGGTGGGAATGGCGAGGCCTACCAGGAGACAGTGGTCAGTTCCCCAGCCCCATGCAGAGAAAGCCTCACAAAGATGATACTTAAACTAAGGTTCAAAATATGAGCTGTTCATCGGGCAAGCAGGCTGAGGGCAGGGCTGGAAAATCCAGGCAAAATGAGCACAAGAATAAATGTTTCCTCATTAGGGGAACTGGAAGGACTTCAGTGTCACCAGAGTGTAGGGCACAAGCAGAGGTAGAGAGTGGTCAAAATTGAGACTGGAGAGGTAAGGAAAGACTAGGTGGTAGAAGGCTGTCAATGCCAGACCAAGCACCTGGCCCTTACTTGATGGTCTCCAAACCATCTTATGTGTTTGCATGCCCATCAGGAAAAAAACTGATCATGTACTTCCCAAATATATGTTATTTATTAATTTATAAAGTCTATAAATACACTACTGAGCAAATATATTAGGCACATTATGAAGCATATGCAAAAATATACGTAGACAATGTAAGAGAAAACCCTATAAGTAGAGTGTTAACATTGTTTTCCCACTCCCTCAGTGTGTGTTGGCGTGTACACACTCCAGCACCCCCCGGAGTGTGTGCACTCCACTTTAGAAATAACTGTGGCCCATAATGAGGAGACATGGCAAGGTTTTAAGCAAGGAGTGACAATAGTGAGATGGGGTGGGCTGGAAAGGCCAGCTGGGAAGCAGGGAGCTCAGTAAGGAGCCTGGGGCAATATCCGCATAAGGGCTGCTGAGGGCTGGAACAGTGTAGTGGGGGTGGGATTTGAGATACCATAAGGAGGGAGAAACAACCTGGTGCATACATGTGGGGAGTAAGTAAAGATAGAAGGTGCCCACCTGATTTCAGCTTGTCTGACCTGGTAGATGACAGTGCCTTCTTTGAGATGGTAAACGTGAGAGGAGGAGCAGATAAGGAGAAGCTTGGTGGGGCCTCATTGGCTCATATAATACCTTAGTGTGAATTAGAAAATGGCCCGATGGGAAGAGTGACTCAGATTTAGCAGATGAATGAGGCCAGCACGTGCAGAGTTTCGGCCTTTGCACAGACCCCCTCACCAGAGGTGGGCTTTGTGCTATAAACAATCTGTAAGCCTCTGTTAGCAGCAGCCCTAGAGCCTGAGCTTTGTCATCAGGAACCTCCTGGCCTGAGGTTGGAGGAGGTAGGCAGTGTGCCCCTGGCAAGGGAGTTCATGGGAGAGGTGGTGAGGTAGTCAAAGAAAGCTTCCTGGAAACAGGATTTCCATATGGGTAAGACTGGAAGGGATCAGGACCACTGTGTGTGGGTGACCCAGGAAGATCAAAGGCAAAAAAGACAGCATGGGTTTGGAGTATGGGGGCTCACCAGAGAGGTTGCTGGTCAAATGATACAAGAGCTAAGCAGCCAGACAGAATGTGGATTTTTGCTCTAATAGAAAAAACTCCAAAATAATTTTTTTAATTAAGCAAAGCAGGCTGGAGGAAATGTTTTGGGCAGATTCCATGGAAAGTATGCTTGCTGCAGGCAGCACACATACAGAGGCCTCAGTGTGCTGCTGCCAGACCAGCCCCACCCTACACCCCTACAACCCCCAGGAGACCTTGGGGCAATGCCAGCTCAGCCCACCCCCACATGAGCCCAGCCACAGCAATAGTCTGTTTCAGCTGCCTAGAAACACTTCCCACCTGAGTGGTCTTTTCTGCAGGTTGCATATCCTCCTCAAGTGTTCCTAGAAACTGCTGCTTTGGTCAAATAACTTCATTCTACCCCAACCACCCCCAGTACCTGTGCCTTCCATTTGTAAAAGAGAGACTGTTATTCCTGCTCCTGCTGCTTACAGAGTTGCAGTAATATTCTCTAGGACAAGGAACTATCTATCACTCCTCAAAGACCAGATCTGACCCATCCCCCCCTTCAAGATTTATCTTGGACTCCCAATCTCCATGTCTAGTCTTCACTGTCATATGAGCTCATTGAGTCTAGTGTTCAAAGCCCTTTATTCTCTAGGCTTACACAACCACTCCAAACTTCTCTCCATAACTCCTTTCCCTTCTCTGTTCCAGCCAAATCTAACTACTTGCTGTTCTCTGAAACATGGTCCCTGTGTTTTCCTGCTGTCTGTATGGAATGCCCATTCCACAAATAATTGTTGAGTGCGTACTATGTGCCAGGAAGCATTCCAGGTACTGGGGATACAGCAGCAATTAATACAGACAAAATCCCTGCCCTCAAGGAACTTACAGTCCAATGGAGAAGGCAGATAAGGGAAAAATAAACAAGGAAGTATATGTCAATTTATGGATAAGTGTTACAAAGAAATAGAAAGTAGAGCAAGAGAGATAAAGAGTGAGTGGGAAGGCGCTGTTTAGGAGCAATCAAGGATGTCTCTCTGAGGAAATGACATTTGAACAAAGACCTGAAAGAAGAGAGAGTATAAGATTTGCCAATATCTGGAGGAAGAGTGTTCCAAACAAAGGGAACAGAAATTGTAAAGGCTCTTAAACAGGAGTGTGCTGAAAAAAACTCAAGAAACAGCAAGGAGGCCTTGGTGGCTGGAGAATAATGAATAAGGTGAAGAGAAGGAGGAGATGGGGTTAAAGAGGTGACAGGGAGCCATATAGTATAGGAGCATGGAGGCCCTGGTGAGGACTTTGGCCTTTACTCTGATTTGAGACAAGAGCCACAGAGACTTTTGAACAAAGAAGGGACATGGTCTGACTTAGGATTTAACAGGATCTAGGATCTGTCTGACTGCTGTGAAGAGAACAGGTAATAAGGAGGCAAGGCTTTAAAGAGGGAGGCCATTTAGTAGGTTGTTGCATTTATCCAAGCAAGAAATGTTCGTAGTTTGGATTTGGGTAGTAATTGTGAGTGTGGGGAGAAGTAATAAGATTGTGGACATATCTAAAGATAGGGTCAAAATTCCCTGACGGATTAGAAGTGGTGTATGAGAGGAAGAAGGGAGGCAAGCATGACTCTAAGATTTCCAGCCGAACAACTATTTCCTGAGATAAGGAAAACCAAGGGAGGAGCAGATTTGGGAGGTGGAGGAGATACAAGGAACTCAGTTTGGGATATGTTAAGCTTTAGGTGCCTATTGGAAATGCTAGTGAAATGTCAAGTAAGCGATATATAGGTCTGGAGTTCAGGAGACAGTTCCACACTAGAGATACAGATTTGGGAGTCATCTGTGTGCAAATGATATTTAAACCCATGGGACTAGATGACCTCACCTAGAGAGTGACTGTAGAAAGAAGAGAGGAGAGGAAGGGGAGGTCTAGAGCAGAGTGTTCCAAAGATTTAGAATTAAGAAGAGAAGGAGCCAACAAAGGAGACTGAGGAGGCATGGCCAGTGATGATCATTTGTCCAAATCTTCCCTAATTTGAACTCCACCACCACCAAGGCCACCTCCTCTAGGACCTTTTCTGGAAGACTTGGGCAAAAGTGCTTCCTCCCTTCTTTGAACTCCTTTATACCTTATTACCTTCCTTAAAGCAATAGGAAAAACTGGGGTAAAACAAGTTTGAATTAGCATCTCATTGGTCTCTGAGCCTGCTAAGGTAAAGGCCCCTTCCCTAGTCAATCTCAGATGCCTTTGCAGCAATTTGCATTCCACTTTCACAATTTTTACTGCCTGTGCCACTCACCATATTAGTTACTAATATAGTTTCTGTAAATAGATACACTTAAGATTACCTAAGTTAGACTTATCCTAAGTAACAATATGTATGAGCTCATGTGTTCAATGTTCTTATATTTTTAATACACATTACAGTAAATATATAACAATTGTAATAAAAATGTTCAGTTGTGTCCCACCTAAAATTATTTTATGTGCCAAAACATGGAATTCATTCAACACTTTGGAAAACATAAAGTCCTAACACCAAGTCAACCATATACCAACTGTGTGGTCTCTATTTCCCCACCTGACAAATGGAGATAATGATAACTGCTTCACCTGGTTTTATCTCCCCGGATTCTTCTCTCTTCTCTTCTTCCTTCTCTCACTCTGGCTTCACAGTTCTATTTTGCTCTTTTTCTCTCCCCATCCCTCATCCTCCTCTTCCATCTTCTTTGTATGTCTCTTTCTGTCTATGTCACTGACCATCTCTTTTTTCCTTTCTCTGTTTCTGTCTGTCCTTCCTCTTTCCTGCTCCATCAGGACCATCAACAATAAAGTCTACATTGCAGAAGTCAAAGAGAAGCACCAGGCAAAGAAAATCTATGAGGAAGCCCATCAGCAAGGAAAAAATAGCTGCTCATGTAGGCATCAGGTAAGGCTGGTGGGTTCTAATTTTATCCCCATTTTACAGATGTGTAAAATGAGACTCTGATAACATGTCTGAAACATGACAAGTTCATCTTAGATGTGTGATCAGGGACTTACACATGTTCTCACTTGGCCTCAATCTCTACCTCTGTAATGTGGGGATAATGATCTCTACTTCATAGGATTACATGAAGATGAGGTGAGTTAATGAATAGCAAAACCTATAAGAGAGTAGGTGTTCAATAAATGGGAGTTTACTTCACTACTTCCACTTTCCTCCTGCCAGCAGGATGTGGCTTATTTAAGAACTGGCATCTTCCGGTAAGGTTATGTTCAAGTGAGATTTCTCTAAATCAAATCCTGTTTCCTAACTGAGTTCCATTCTGATGGCAGAAGTGTATTGTCTTCCTTCAATGTTTCCTCCCAGCCTCCAAAAGAGTTTCGTCAAGCACGGAAACTTTAGGTTTGGCTACTGCATACTGAGGAATTAATGGCGTATAAACAAGCTTAGTCTAAAGCATGGGGGAGGGGTGGGCGTGAGGGGTTATTTGAAGGAAAAGAGGCATTATGTGTAAATTGAAACCTCTTTTTATAAAATAAATCATTAGTCCCTTATTATTTTGTTGTAGATTCAGATTTTCACTAACATAGTTTCCTTATGGGTAAGCTGCCTGTGATAGAATTTCTTAGGCAGAATATTTGAGAGGATAAATGAGGGACAGAGATAGTTTAACAAGTGGGTGAGTGAATAACTAACTGTGATCGAGGGACTTAGCTGAAACAGAAGCTTGGCCAGGTCTGCTGGGGCCAGAGAGGGGGTAGCCAGAACTAGGTCATCTAACAGCTTCCCTCGTCCTCACAAGATCCCATCTCTTTCATCCTCCTCCCTCTCAAGATCAGGGACTGAGAATCAGAGAAGTTTCGCATCTTCACCAGCCTGGCAACAGCCACAAAGGTGACTTTTTTCTTGCCTACGAGGAGCTGCTGCAGCGGCACCAGGGCCAGTACCAGCTGGTGGTGAGCCTGAGACCCCAATTGGTGACAAGGCTGAGTGTAGAGGTCACAGTGTCAGAAAAGACAGGCATTGGCTATCTTCACGTACCACCACTGAGGACCAGCCGCCTGCACACCAACACCCACACAAATATGTGAGCAGCACTACAGGTCAACCATAAGACTGGCCTTCCCTAAATGGGAAGCTGCCCCTTTTCCCTCTGCTTCCCTCTAATACCACTTCTGCCCTAGGTTCCTTTCCCATTCAAACAAGGCGAAGAGGGCATGTTTGGAGTTGAAAATATTTCGGGTACAAACTTGATCTCATCCTTGCAAGCTGTGTGAAACCAGCAAGTCCCACATTTCCCGCAGTGATGATTTCCCTACTGAAATTGTAAAAGGGGAGAAGGGGTTGCTGGGTCAGCTCCATGAAATCATATGTTGACAATGCTAAGGGATTCAGAGCCCACACTTGCTTTCCTCTGGAATCACCACTGAGAATGGAAGGGCAATGGGAGGACAGTGTGAAGTACAGGCTGCCCCAGAGGACATCATCTCAGGCCCTGTATGCCAGAGAGATGTCCTGGCTGCCAGGCTTGCTTCAGACTTCATCTCAAGGTGTTTGTTTTTCCATCTCAAGGTGTTTGAAGGCCACACTGGCTACGGCCAGCAGAATCGCTATGTGAGCTGTCAGAATACAGATTCCTGGACCCCACCTTCCTGGAGTCTGCTTCAGTAGGCTGGGGAGGGGCCCCCCCCAGGAACCTATCTTTTTAACCCATTTGCAAGTGAACTTGATGTCCAGTCAGATTGGAGAACCACTGATCCGGCCTAGACACCTCCGCTGAGGGACAAGTGGACAGGCACAGAGAAATCACCCATGTCTTGTGGCCACTCTCGCTAAACTGTTTAGCTTCGGTTGTCCTACCTACTTGGATCCTGCTGACCCAGAGAGACAGTATGGAATACAGACAAGAGAGAGACAGACACAGACCTGGGTTCAAATCCCAGCTTTGACCTTCTCCAAAGGTGGGGCAGCAGGCAAATCACTCACTGGCTCTGCTTCACTTTTCCCGTCTGTACGATGGGGACGTGCAATCGATGGCCCAGGACCACTGTGAGAATTTGAGAAAATTCCTCTCTGCAAATCACTGGTACAGAGTAATGAAGACCTGATGATAACTGTAATCATTAGCATTATCGAGCACTTACTAAGATCCAAGTATGGTTCCAAATGCTTTACATAAATGATCTCATTGAATTCGCACAAACACTGTCTATGAAAGAGGAGCTATTATCCTTCCCGTGCTACAGATGAGGAGCCTGAGGCTTAGAGAGTGTGAATAACTTGTCCAGGGGCCCACAGGCAGCATCTGAGTCCTTGGAGCTTGCACGCTTGAACCCTAAGCTATAAATGGCAGCTCCCTCCCCCCTTCTCCTTAAAGGTTAAAACGGAGGGGAGAGCCAATCCTGTGGGGATAAAACAGAACAAAGACCTCTGAAAGGAAGGAAGCCAAGGGAATGTATGTAAGCAGACGCCTCAGAGAGTATGGGGGCTCAGTTTGCCCCTAAGCTTCCTGACAGCTGTAGCAGGAAAGGGGGGCGGGGAGCAGAATTCCCTAGTTTCCATTTTCTGGAAAAAAGGAGACACAGAGGCATGTCTAAATGAACATTTGTCTTGGGCTGAAATTCCAGAGGAGTTGATCTTGTGGCCAGCTCAGCAAACATCCGGGACCAGAAGTTCATCTGTGATTTCATGAGGCGCTAAAAGTCTTATTCACACACGTGATTCTGAGAGTCAAGAAGCCAGAGGGGGAAGAAAACACATGAAATTCTATCTAGAAGAGAACGTTGCTGGGCTGCAGTTTCCCACAGCAGTAAGGGGCATGGGAGGAGACCGAGGCCCTGACTGTATATCTGTCTCTCTCCACAACACACACGACACGGTCTCTCCAGGAGGAGATCCAGGCTCCTGGGGACATGACACTCCTCCAGAGACTGGGCTCCCTGGATGGATGGCAAATGAGCCAGGATGAAGTTCTGAGTGAGGGCCAGGCTGCCAGAGCCTGGGAGCTGAGTGGGGGCTGGGTCTGTCAGGCTGGGCCCATGGAAGAGGCAGAGTAGGGGGAGCTGGTTGTAGGATTGGGAGAGGAATGTAGCATTTGGGCAGGTGGAGGGGCGTTGCAGGCAAAAGGAACAGCAGGTGGTGCAGGGCTTGCTTCTCACCCTCCCCAGATATTGCCTCTTTTGATGTCCCTTTACCTGGCTTTCTGCCTGGTGAGCTCTCCATCCCACCTAACCCCTCCCCACCCATGCAGGTGAGGCTGACTCTCCCCCATCCACCAGGATTGAGAGGGGAGAGACCAGTGTCCGAATTACCTTCTGTGCGACACTGCAAGACCAGTCTGCCTTCTCCAGTTCAGGCATCAGGGCCGACTTCGTGGTCCAGTATGATGTAGTCATGGAGGACATCGTTGGAGACGTGCAGGTGAGAGGCCCAGGAGAATGGAAAGAGCGTGGGCTCTGGAGTCAGACAGACCTGGGAAACAAGGCGCTGGCCTCCACAAGGTGCACGTTTGTTTCTCCCTAGGGATCAGTGAGGACTAGTGAACACGGATAGGACGGTGTGTAGCGACACATGACTTCACACCTGGTGAGACACATGTGTCCCCCAAAGGGTTGGAGACCCGGAAATGTATAAACTGAATCAAGATCCAGGTGAATACATTCCTAACCGAAGCAAGTCATAGCCCACTCTTAACCAGACCTTTCGGAAAGGCAACCATTGGCCAGTGATTAGTCTCTCACTTTCTGCAGCTCTGATACTCTCATGTTCTCTTGGGCTTTCTGGATGTCTCTAAGTTTTAAAAATTCTTTTTGCCTCACTTGAGCCATTTGCCTAAACAGGGAGCCCTTAAATTCTGAGCTCACACACTCACGAAGAACATGCAGAGGTCCCACGCTCTACCAGAGGGGTAGAGGCTGATCCGGGACCCTTGGCTTCACAACAACAATTGCATGGCAGCCTGAGATGTCTGGTCCCAGCCTGCTTCTCCCACCACACCTCTCACTGCCTCCAGCACACAAACCATCCTCCAGCTGCCCCACACCACGCCACACCACACACCAATGTCCCAAAGCACCTGAACCTGCCAGTCATCTGTGCCTGAGTATGTGCTCATACTGTCTGCCACCCTGGGAATGTCTTCTCCCTCCTTTTTCCACTGGTGAGTGTCCTCCTCATCCCTGAAAACCTTGCTTCAGTGCCACCTCCATGATGACCCCACCCCACTTACAATTCCTCTCTCTGCTCTGGGCTAATATAGTGCTTTGGTTACACCTCTCCTCATGCACTTACTTATTCATTCATTCATTCATATGTGGACTCACCTCCATCAAGCTGGAAACTGCTCTAACCCAGTCCTGCCCTCAGTGACTCTGGGAAGTCAGGAATGAGTTGGACACAGCCCCTAATCTCCCTTTGGAAATGTCCCATCCTGAGGTAACCCGATACGTAGAGCCAGAGCAGTCATAAAAGGTTCTAAGGGCTGTGTATAAATATGTAATGGGTTACGTATGGATACCACTGAGGAGGGTTTCACGAGAGCCTTCCTGAACGAGTTGGCCTTTAAGTTAGCATAGGAAAACTGAATAGACTTTACCTGGGCCGATAGGATGAAGGGGAGGGCATGCAGAGAGAGGGGAATCACATATGCAGAGGCACAGAGGTATAACAGAGGCCTGTTATGTAAGGGGAATAGAAGGAATTCACCCTCTCAGAATAGGAGCTGAGGGTATCATGCCAGTAGGTGGCAGCAGGGCCTTAACCTGGTGTTCTGGTGTGTGTGTGTGCGCGCGCGCGTGCGCACGCGTGCACGTGTGAACTGAGGCATTTGTCTGCTTGTTCATTCTTTACCTCTCCCACCATTGCCTAGAGTAAAGATACAGATAGAACAGACGGAACTAGGCATTAAATAGTACGACTGATACTCCCATCCACTGTGTGCTATGATTCCTGCATCCCCCAACCAAGAACCCCTCAATTCACCTCTCATTTTACTTGAGTATGCCCGCCTTTCAAAGCCCAACACATTTACTCCATGGGCACCTAATCCGTTATGCCCACTGCTGGCTGATGTCAGGAACCCTGAAGTGAATCACACACAGATCAGTGAATAACACTGTCTCCAGGTGAAACAGAGAGACACGAGAATGACGCAAGATGAGAAGTGCTTTGTCAATGACAACATAAGTACGATGGAAGCCATCATGAGGGGTGAGGAGGTCAGGGAGCCTGACCTGGGTCTTAAAGAATTCAAAGAAGTGTGCCAAGTTGGGAAGGGGGGCTCTCAGAAGGCAAAGGCAGTCTAGTAAACTGAGGGCTGCATGATACAAAGAATAGAGGCTGGAAATATCCAGGGGTGTGTAGGGAACTACAAGTGGATTGGAGTTCCTGGAGTGTTGATTTGAGGCCCAAGAAATGCTAAGAGGTGAGACTGAAGGCCTTGAGTGCTGCAGGGGCTTGATAAGGAACATAAAATTTATGTTGAACATGCCCAGGGAGCCCTGAGAGGGAATGACGCTATGAGGTTTGTGTTTAGAAAGACCAGACCGTGCAGCTGCTGCAACGATGCATGGATGGGAGGGGCCCCAGGAGAAGCAGGGAAACCAGAGGGAAAGGAGCCCTAAATTTTGGCTTCATTAGTTTGGGATGGCGAGGAGGGCTGGGCCTGAGACATATCCAGCAGATCAAACCAGCATGAATTTGTGGCTGGTTGGATGTGAGGAGTGAGGGACACAGGAGGATTCAGGGGTGACACTCAGGTTTGTATCTGGAGTGACCATGTGGATGATGGTGCCTCTAAATGACAAAGACACGCAAGGCTGAGATGGGAGGAAGGTAATGAATTTGTTGTTTGGGCAGCATACATTGGAGGCTTCAGCCATCCAAGGGAACAGGTCCAATGGTGAGTGTGTATGAAGCTGTGGAGGGGGAAGAGTGAAGAGCATTGGACTGGGGAAAGAGGTGTGGGGTCAGCAGTGGAGATTCAGGGGTTGAATCCAAGAGAGCTAGGGAGGTGACCCAGGCCAAATGTATAGAGCCAGAAGAGCAGACCCAGGATGGCAGTTGCTAAGGTAGAGCTTCCCAGTCTAGGAGCTATTGATCTCCACAGCCCTTGGGGTATCTGGCCCCACGAGCTGCCATCAGCCTATTCAGGGCTGTAAATCCCCACCACTTCCCTCCATTGTGCTACACAAACGTAATCATTTTCTTTGCATGCCGTGACAGACAAATATTAGGCAACACTGTTTAAGGGACGGGGGGAAATGGAGCTGAAGAAAGAGACTGAATCTGATGGACCTGAGAGCTGGTAGGAGAATAAGGAGTGTTCATCCTCTCTGGATCCCAGGGGAAAAGATTCTTCTGAGGAGCAGAAGTGATGATTGTCAATTGTGAAATATATCAGGGAGGTGCAGTCTGATGAGAACTGAAATACACCCACTGAGTTTTCCAACCAACTGGTCGTTGCTACCTTTGGTGAGAGATGGATCAGCGGTGTGGGTGGGAGCCAGGCTGCAGTGGGCAGAGGAGTAAACCGGAGGTGAGAAGACCATTGCAGCTGTCGAGTTCATTACCTTGGCATGCTACCGGGAAGAAAGGAGCTGATTTGAAGTTTGGGTGGGATCGGGATGATTGGAGGTTGTCTTAGTGGATGGAAAAGACACCAACATTTTTAAACTCTAAAGAAGACCCAGTCGGGTGCATGGGCTGGGTTGGAGAGTAGGAGTCTGGCTGGTGGAGGAGGTACTGGAGGCTGGGCATGCATGGGGTCAAGGAAGGATTGTTTTGTCTTTCAGTAGAGGGAGGAGGCATATAGGTGTGTGGACCCTGCGCAAGGGTGGGGTGGGCAGTCCAAGGGACATGGCCTGGTGCCCTTAATTTTTTCATGAAGAGGGAGGGGAGGCATTTCCTGAGAATGGGGTGGCATGACAGCTGAAGGGAGTGTGAGAGGTTGGTGACTTGGGTCATGCCTCTGGTTTATATAATAGGATGTGAGGTGTGGGGCCACTGGTGAGCCTGGGACCATGGAGAGGTAGGAATGTGATTTTTCCAGAAGCTCTCACCTACCCAGGTAAGGGAAGAACACAGAAGGACAGCTGGACTCTGCCTGTGGCTTGGGCAGTTGCAGGATGGTTGACCCAGGGCTTGGGGAACTGCTGTAGAGTGCCAGGAAAAAGTGCAGACAAAGCCTACGCTTGTGCTTGTGAATTAATTCAAAGGCTGGGGTGGAGGGGAAGAGCAAGATGTCCTCCCATCTCCTTCCTGCTCTCCACCACCCGCCTCCCGCCCTCCAAGATGGGAGGAGATAGTGTGTCCAGCTTTGTGACCAGAGAATGCCTGAAGGGCTGAGAGGAGAATAAGCTGGTTATCCCAGGACAGAGCTTGCTTCAGGCTCCTGGGCAGCACAGACCCTCAGCAAGCCTATACTTCCTTAGGCTGAGCTGCCACTGGTCCTGGGGGCCCTTCCAGCTTCCCCCTCCCCTTCCCTCAACTGTCCCAGGCCCCAGGCTCTGCAGAAGGAGAGATGGAGTGGGGGAAGGGGGTCAGCAGCCAATCATATCCCCGATAGCCCAAGGCATCTGCACCTGGTCCAACCAATCCCCTCTGAACAAATAGCTCACTCAGCCTCTGCTCCCTCCTCCCCTCCCTGCTCTGCCCAGCAACAGCAGAAAGGAGGTTTAAGGAGGAGAGGGAGGCCCTGCAAACTCCCAGCCCCTGGCAGCAATGGAGCCGGGCCTCAGGCTCACTCTATAGAGGGAGGTTAAAACAACACTCTCAGTTCCTGGAGCCCAGGCAAAACGTCCCTAGGGGCCCTCAAGACTATGCAAGTCCAGCTCTCACAGACAGGAACTCACATATTACAGAGATCCTGATCCCTGGAGCCTTGGGCCACAGCCAGTCTCATTTTCTCCACAGCTCAGGGGCAGGCCCTGGGCTGGCAGCCTGACCAGCAGAGATACACTTCTGGTGGAGGAGATGGACATTGAGCAAACAATCCCACAAATGCCTATTTAATAGCAACAGTGATAAGGCCTAGGAAGCAAAAGAGCAGGGTTTTATGCAGCAAAATAAGAGGGGACTTGATTTAGACTGGCTTTCACAGATTTTGTTGATTCCACTTCTTTTTCTCCAGATTTGCGATGGCTATTTTGTTCATTACTTTGCACCCAGAAGCCGTCCACCTGTTAAGAAAAACGTGGTGTTTGTTATTGACGCGAGCGGCTCCATGTTTGGTACCAAAATGAAGCAGGTAACAAGGACCCTGGGGATCATTCATTGCTCTTGATTTAGAAAGCTCAGAAAGCAGAGAGTGCTGGTACAGTGGTTTCCTGAGACAAGACACCCTGCCATCCCATCACCTTTGGACCTTATGGGCCTAGGCCTACCTTAGAGTCTTGGTACCTTACATATCAGGAGCCACGTAGACATGGAGCCACAGAATCATAGGAACACTGAAACATAGGACTATGGGGCCTGAACCCATCAAGAGCCACAACCACAAACCTCCAGGTCACATAAAGGCCCAGAGTCATAGAGACTTTGGGCTAGAGTACTCTGGCATCATAAAGCATGAGTCAAAAACATTAAAACTGTAGTCATTTCAGATTCAGAACTGTCAAGGGGCCACAGCTTTGTTTTGTTTTGTTTTGTTTGACTATATAGCCAGAAGAATACAGTGCACTGGCCTTATAGTGCTTAGAAGCCATAGAGTCCTGGGTCCATCTAGGCTTCAGTCTTGTACCCCACCTACCAGAGCACCCTTGAAACAGAATCCTGCAGCCATAGGCCAAAGAGATTTTGACTTTAGAGACTGAATCCATAAAGTTCTGGAAGCAGCTTTTCAAACCGTAGTACTCTAGGGTTCTAGAAATATACAGTTCTAGTGTCTTGTGACAGTGTAACCTTTTTACCTTGACATTTTGAACCACAGAGCCCATCCGACCTAAGGCTAATTGACTTGTGTTTTATGAGAATATAACCAAACTGGGAGAAGGGAAGTATTGAAAACTGTCTCCTCTAGCCTTTAATGTATGGGAAGGGATATACCCAACTCCAAACCTTTTTAGTCTTCCCATTTCATCTAAGCCAGGATAAAAGCTGAAAGAACTTGTGATGCGCATATTCCAGGGGCTAGGTGCCCTAAAGACTGAGACCTAATCCTAGAACTATAGAATGTTTCTCCTCCCCCCATGCATGACCACCATATCAGCTGGGTTCCTGTGTAAAAGCAGGAGGTTACAGTTGAAAGAACTGGAAGCCTGTACTCTATTTATGAAAGAGTCTCTAGGGAAATCCAAGACAACATAGGAAACAAAAACAAGGACTCTAGAAACAATTTTAGCCTCTGACACCCGCAACTGCAGCAACCAACAAACACAACCTAACTCCTAACAAGATAAACATAAAACCTCACACTAAAGGTCTATTTACCTCAGTTCCTTTTACCTCATACCTCATGTCTGGCTTTCAACAAAAATATACAAAGAATGCTAAAAGGAAAGACACAATCTGAAGAAATGAATCAAGCATCAGAACCAAACTGATATGGCAGAGCTTAGAAACTATCACACCAGGAATTTAAAATAAGTATGACTAATATGCTAAGGGTTCTAATGGGAAAAGTGGGCAACATACAAGAACAGATGGCAAATTTAAGCAGAGATGGATATCCTAAGAAAATTAAAAAGAATACTAGAAATATAAAACACTGTAACAGGAATGGAAAATGCCTTTGGTGGGCTCATTAGGAAACTGAATCTGGCCAAAGAAAGAATCAATGAACTTGAAGATATGACAATAGAAACTTCCCAAACTGAAAAGCAAAGAGAAAAAAGAATGAAAAAAAATATATATATGGAATCTAAAAAAAAAAATGGTTCTGAAAAACCTAGGGGCAGGACAGGAATAAAGACACAGATGTAGAGAATAGACTTGAGGACACGGGGAGGGGGAAGGGTAAACTGGGATGAAGTGAGAGAGTGGCATGGACTTATATATACTACCAAATGTAAAATAGATAGCTAGTGGGAAGCAGCTGCATAACACAGGGAGATCAGCTTAGTGCTTTGTGACCACCTAGAGGAGTGGGATAGGGAGTGTGGGAGGGAGACGCAAGAGGGAGGAGATATGGGGATATATGTATAGCTGATTCCCTTTGTTGTAGAGCAGAAACTAACACATCATTGTAAAGCAATTATACTCCAATGGAGATGTTAAAAAAAAAAAGACAGAATATCCAAGAACTGTGTACATGTACAAAAGTGTAACATGTGTAATGGGAATACCATAAGGAAAAGAAAGAGAGAAAGTAACAGAAGAAATATTTGGAGGAATAACAGGTACAAATTTTCCAAAATAAATTACATCCATCAAACCACAGGTCCAGGAAGCTCAGAGAACACTAAGCAGGATAAATACCAAGAAATGTGCATGTACGCATATCCTATTCGACCTGCAGAAAATTAAAGACAAAAAGAAAATCCTGTAAAAGCCCACAGAAAATAATATCTTACTTATAGAGGAACAAGAATAAGAATTACATTGAATTTCTCTTGAGAAACCATGCAAGGAAAAGGAGAGTGTAGTGAAATATTCAGTGTTGAAGGAAAAAACCACTCACTTTGAATTCTGTATGCAGCAAAATTGTCCTTCCAAAGTGAAAAATAAAGACTTTATCAGCCAAACAAATATTGAGAGAATTGTCACCAGTAGACCTGTCTTGCACAGCTAAATGTTAAAAGAAGTTCTCCATAGAGAATGAAAATGGGATAGCTCAGATACTTGGACCTACATAAAGAAAGGAAGATTGTTAGAGAAAGAATAAATAAAAGTAAAATAATATATTTTATTTTTTAACTAATTGATCTAACAGATAACGATTTGTTCAAAATAATAATAGCAACAATGTATTCAGTGAATATAGTTTACTGATAAGTGAAATTAATGACAGCAGTGTTATAAAGGACAAAATAGAGGAATTGGACTACTCTGTCACAAGGTATTTGAACTATTCATGAAGCTGTATAGTGTTATTTGAATGTGGACTGGAATTAGTCATAAAGGCATGTTGCAAACTCCAGGGCAACCACTAAGGAATTTTCTTAACATAATGGATATGCTAAGAGACAAGAGACAATGGGACCATATAAAACACTCGACTGAAACCAGAGAAGGCAGAAAAAGAGTAGCAGACAAAGAAAAAAAAAGGGAAACAAAGAGAAAACAGTTTAAAATATAGCAAATATTAATCTACTTATATCAGTAATCACTTTAATGAGGACTTGTCTAAATACACCAATTAAAAGACAGAAGCTTCCATATAATATGTTTATGTATAGCTGATTCACTTTGTTATAGAACAGAAACTGACACACCATTGTAAAGCAATTATACTCCAATAAAGATGTTAAAAAAAAAAAAACAGTACGGCCGACTTAAAAATTGCTTCGAAATTTAAAAGACTAGATCTCCAAAAAAAATAAAAAAAAAAACAGTACGGCCGACTTAAAAATTGCTTCGAAATTTAAAAGACTAGATCTCATGTTAAGTGTTCTTACCATAACAAAATTTTAAAAATTAAAAAAAAAGATGGAAGCTGTCAGTGTCAAAACAAAACAAAAACAAAAACCAACTATGTTTTCTACAAGAAGCCCATTTTAAATATAAAGACACAGATAGATAAAAGTAATGGGATGCAAAGAACATATACCATGCTAACACTAATCAAAAGAAAGCTGGAAGAGCTATATTAATTTCAGACCAAGTACACTTCAGAGCAAGTAAATTGTCAGGGATTAAAAGGTTCATTATATTATGGTAAAAGGGTCGATTCTCCAAGAAGACATAATAATCCTTAATGTGTATGCACCTAACATTAGAGTGTCAAAATACATGAGGCAAAAGTTGATAGAACTGCAAGGATAAATGGACAAATCCACTATTATAGTTGGAGACTTCAACTTCCCTATATCAGAAATGGACATATCCAGCAGGCAGAAAATCCATAAGGACATTGTTGAACTGAACAACACCATCATTTAATTGAATCTAACTGACATCTACACAACACTTCATCCAACAACAGCACAATACACATTTGCCCCAAGCTCATGTGGAACATTTGCCAAGACAGACTATATTGTGGGCCATAAAACACACCTTAACAAATTTAAAATAATATAAATCATACAAAGTATGCTCTCAGGCTAAATGGAATAAAACTAGAAATCAGCAACAGAAAGATAGCTGGAAAATCTCAAAGTAATAGGAGATTAAACAACATACTTTTAAAAACGTAATCTGTCCCCGGATAACAGGAGATTCTCAGGGAAGGCCATCCTTTATGTGTCAGCCCTCTCAATGGAAGCAGGAATATGGTGCTCAGCTCCTTTTTTCTTTTTAAATATTTATTTATTTATTTATTTATTTATTTGGCTGCTCCAGGTCTTAGTTGCAGCTTGTGGAATCTTCTTTGTGGCATGTGGGATCTTTTCATTTGCAGCATGTGGGATCTTTTTTTTTTTTTTTTTTTTTTTAGTTGCAGCATGCAGGCTCTTCATTGCCACATGAGAACTCTTAGTTGCGGCATGTGGGATCTAGTTCCCTGACCAGGGATTGAACCAGGGCCCCCTACATTGGGAGTGAGGAGTCTTAGCCACTGGACCACCAGGGAAGTCCCTGGTGCTCAGCTCCTGATCCCAGAATGTGTGACTTATCCCCTGAGTTCATCTTATGGCAGGAAAGATTCTGATTCCCTTACAAGCATTCAAGGCATCTTCTATCAGTTTAAGATGTAGAGAAAAGCAAGCCACAAATGTCCTTCCTGTGGTTTCTAGAATCCACACCTCTATAAAAGGTTGAAGGTGTATATTATGCTTAAAATCACTGGATTTACCACCTCCAAAATACAGATTTGAGTCCCTGGTCTATCAATGACTAGCTGTGTGACCTTGAGCTAGCCACTCCACTCTCTGAGCCTTAATGTCATCTCTTGTAAAATGAGGATAATATTAGTACCTTCTTCATTGTGTTGCTGTGAAGATGAAATGAGCTGATGCATCTAAAGTTGCACTGCCAGGATCATAGCAAGTATCCTATAAATGGTACCCTAATACCAGAACCTACATATTGTATTCCCTGAGCATAGCCCTATACTAAATATTGTCATGGAGAAGGGAGCCAAGAGGAAGTAGCAATCTAAGCCCTGTTCTCAGAGGACTCAAGATCTGTATGGAGAATGAAAATATTCCACATAAGATAGTTAGCAAATAGTGTGGGACAGGGAATATCTGGGTGCGAAGGGCATGGATCAGACTAGGCAATCAAGGAAGGGCTGCCCAGAGAAAGAGCAACTGAAGGAACTATGAAGATATGAATAAGTAAAGGAAAAAGTTGTGGAGATGAAATAGAATCTAGGTTATCTGGAGCCTGGTGAGAAGACCAGCCTGGAAGAAACAGAAATTGAGGTAGAAGAACAGATTAGAGAGAACAGAGAACCAAAGCATGCAAAGTCATTGAAAAGTAGCTATAAATACCTGGAGTCGTAAAGCTCTTAAACTTTAGGGCCCTCGAATCATTGAATCCTTGATCATGGGTTCAGAAACCATAGAACACATGAATCCTATTTCTCTGAAAGCATAGAACTTGAACCTTCTAGACCACCACTGTCCAGTAGAACTTTTTTGATGATGGAAATGTTCTAAACGGTGTCCAGTACAGTAGCTACTGGCCACATAAGGATACTGAACCCTTGAAATGTGGCTACTGCAAATGAAGAAACAGAATTTTAAATTTTTCTTTAATTTTAACTAACTTACATTTACATTTAAATAACTACATGTGGCTAGCAGTTACCATTGGACAGTACAGTTCTAGGCTTTGAGCCATTAGAGCCTATAGAGCGTTTTGGCCTAAGAATCCTAGACTTAAAGTGCTGGAGTCAGAGAACATTAAAACCATACAACACTTAGTACCTTGTATAGAAAGAGCCTTTCAGTCTTGAACAAGACCTCAAGTCTTGGTCCATCTCCTTCACATCATCTATATCCCACAGACTAAAAAGGCCATGAGGGCTTCCCTGGTGGCGCAGTGGTTGAGAGTCCGCCTGCCGATTCAGGGGACGCGGGTTCGTGCCCCGGTCCGGGAAGATCCCACGTGCCGCGGAGCGACTGGGCCCGTGAGCCATGGCCGCTGAGCCTGCGCGTCCGGAGCCTGTGCTCCGCAACGGGAGAGGCCACAACAGTGAGAGGCCCGCGTACCGCAAAGACTTGTTCAGTGTCTTATACTCTCCAAGAGCAGGAATTACAGTGTGGTCTGGCTGCTTGTGTGCCTGGAGCCAAGCACTAAAAAGCAGTTAAGAAAAGAAGCAGCTGGCCCTGCTGCCTGCCTAGCTCTGTTCCTCCAGAGCCATAAGGATTCTCACCTCCCTGCTTCTTTCTTTTCTCTCTAACTTCTGTATCCTGTGTATATGTCTGGGGGCCACAGCCTCAGAGTTTAATTGTCCTCAGTTCAAATGACCTATAAAATGAATAACTACTATCCATTCATTCCAATTCCAAACTTCCAGGAGAGACAATTTGCTCCATCCTGCTTAGGTTCACCTGTTTTCTAAGCAGCCACAAAAAAAAAAAAAAAAAAAAAAAAAAAAAAAAAAAAAAAGGCCATGCGTGTGGTCCTTGGTAACCTGCCGGTCAGCGACTACTTCAACATCATCTTTTCTGACACAGTTAGTGTCTGGAAAGCCAGAGGCTCCATCCAGGCCACCATCCAGAATGTCCCCAGTGCCAAGGACTACCTGGGGCACATGGAAGCTGCTGGCTGTGTTAGACCTACCCACCCAAACTGTCAGGCTGTGGTTACATGGGAAATTCTTGAAACCCTCCCTTCATGCACCCATCCACTTCACCTCTCATAATGTCTGAAATATCACTGTTACATTTTACACAAATATGTCCCTTTGTCCTTCTGTGTTTCTTTGCCTAGTGGAAAGAGCACAGCTAAATCTCCATGTATTTTAAGACACATTCCTCTTTGGGGCTGAATTTCCTCCTCTTTAAAGCACATACTCAAAAGAATTTGCTGAAACTTTTGTTATTTTTTATCAATAATCTAGATATTTATTTCTAAGTATTTGAGCAAGCTGCTGCCCTGATTTTGGCTTCTGATCAATCCTCTCTCAGACGATTACTGAAGTATCCCCCACCCACCACCTCCTGACAACTCAGCCCTTTTTTCCCCTGTAGCATGGAGGTGGAGATGCTATCCTTGGGGATCTGCCAATCTGACTAGAGAATGAGACATCCCCCCAGGAAACAGTCAGAGCAGTCTGAGACAGGGAGTGATAAAAACCAAGGACATGTGGGCCCCACTGTCAGATCTCAGGGAGCCTGTGTGGGGGTGGGGATTTGGGAAGGATAAGCAGCGGAAACAGTGTGAGCAAAGATAAGGAGATATGACTCTGCCTGGGAGGTTGGTGAGGTACCCAGTGTGTCCAGTGTGGGTAGAAGTTACTAGAAAAAGTGGTCTCACAGTCTGCTCTCCAATTAGGGACTGACATCAATGCAGCTCTGCTGACAGCTACTTCAGTGCTGAACCATAGAAACCAGGAACCTGGGAGGGGCCACAGTGTGGGGAGGATCCCTCTCATTATCTTCCTGACAGATGGGGAGCCCATGGCTGGAGTAACAACTCCCAGTGTGATCCTCTCCAACATCCGTCAGGCACTGGACAACAGAGTGTCCCAAGGTCAGCTTGGCCTTTGGGGATGATGCTGACTTCCCACTGCTGCGTCACTTGTCCCTGGAGAACCAAGGAGCATCCTGGTGCATATATGAGGACACCAACACAGCCCTACAGCTGGAGGGCCTCTATGAAGAGACCTCCATGCCTTTGCTGGTAGATGTGCATCTGGACTACCTAGGTGGATTGATTGGGGCCTCTTCTTGAGCATTTTTCCCCAACTACTTTGGTGGTTCGGAGCCGGTGGTAGCAGGCCAAGTGCAACCAGGAGAGCAGGAACTGGACATCTACCTGGCGACCCGTGGCCCCAGGGGTCGGCTTCTCGGGGCCTGCCACAGTGAGATGGCCACCAACAGCAGCCAGAAGGTCTTTGGTTGCCCAGGGGAGCCAGCCCCCAATGTAGCCCACTTCATATGCTGCCTCTGGGCCAATGTCACCTCTGGAGAGCTGCTGGAGGCACACTTCCAAGCTCACGGTGCCAGCACTCACCACCTGCTGGCTTCCAAAGTCCTCAACCTGTCCTTTGAATAAGATTTTGTCACACCTCTGACATCACTGGTCATGGTGCAGCCCAAAGAAGCCACTGAAGAAGTCAGGAAACAGACTTTCACCGCAGATGGACTAGGCACCATCATGCCCTCATCCACCAGCAGTCATGGCCTAAGGGCAGGCACAGCCCAGCCAGTCTTGGTTCCCAAGGTTTCTCCCAAATCAAGGCTTGTGAAACCAAAGTTCTACTTATCCTCAACTACTCCTGCCCAGTTCCAAGGAGGTGGAGCCACTGGGTCAGAGCCCTAGTACCCCATCTACCCTCACACACCAAAGCCCCAAATTCCAGCACAACAGGATTCTGGCAACTTGGCTCAGCCAACATTTAGGATACCACCTGCTGCCATTGTGCCCTCAAATTCTGGTGGCCTATTGCTTCTTAAGCCCAGCACGCCATTACATCAGAATTCTGGTACCCTATTACCCATGAATTCCAAGACACAAGTCCCACCTCTGAATCCTAGCACCCCAGCTCAGCCCAAAGGTGGCTCTATGAAACATGTTACTCTGCTGCATTCCAAACCTGGTTCTCCATCACAACCTAAACTAGATGCCCCATCACACCCTCAACCTGGGGTACTTACATCACAGTCACCCAAAAGCCTGTCACAGTCCAGGGCTGGAGTCTCCACACATCAGTTTGTCAAATACCCATCACACACCAGAGCAAGGGTTCCTGCTCCTAAGACCCCAAACAACCTGCCGTACCCTAAACCTGGGATCCTCTTACCCAAGACCCCTAAAATCCCATCACCTCTTAAACCTAGTGCCCCACCTCATCAAACTCCCCTAAGCTTATCACTTTCCAAACCTAAGACAACAATCCCCAATAAACCCAAAATCTCATTACCCTCCAGACCTGACAAACTCAGGTCCCCACCTCCTCAGAGCCTTAGCATACTTCCGAGCACTATCTCAAGTCCTACAAGTCCCAGCAGTTCCATGACAATTTCTGTCCTTGGAGAGCCCCTCCCTACTCTCTTTCACCCCACCCTGCCCCCTGGAAGGCTCTGGCATCAGCATGAGCTGTTGCCAGAGCCCCAATGCACCAGGAAAATTCTGGGACCATCTGTGTCAGGAGTCCCAACAATGGGCCTACCCAACAGCTCCAGGCCTATGCCAGAAGGCAACCCCCCAAACCTGCCAGTCTTGCTGCCTTCTAGCATCCTCCCTGAGGCGGTCATCCTGCTCCTTATCCCTGAGGAGCTACAGCTGCTGTCTGAGTCAATGGAGGAGTCCAAATTTGTGGAGTCCTTGAACCCACCGGCTTTCTATACCTTCCTCACTCCTGACAAAGATGGTGAGTGCCGTAGGCAAGAGGTCAAGCCACAAGGGGGGGCAGTATGAATAGAGGGAACCAGGAGCTAGAAGTATACAAAGCTTGTGCAGATTCTTGTGATTCAAACTGCTTGCTTGCTTACTTTGAGACTTTGAACCAACTACTTAACTTCTCTGGGCCTCAGCACATAGGCACATAATTAGAGGCCCTGGGAGAGAAGGGATGTTAAGACTGGGGAATGCACAGAAATGAACTGGCCAAGCTATGGCTTTGACATTTGCTTTGTTGGACAAGAGAATTGCTCATGCTTCCCAAGCAGAGAAGGGATGTGGGGTTATAAATTGGAGCATCACTAGGCCAGTCAGCTCTGATTGGTTCTTTTGTGCTCTATGAACAGCCCTGCTTAATGAAAGGGATATAAAAATTGGGGAAGATGCTGACAGTTGTCTTTAAATTTCCCAAAGACGGTGAAATAATAACAGTTTACATTTTTTAGCTCTTCCTATGTGCAGGTATTGCTCTACATATTGTACTTGTAGTCCTCATTTAACCCTCACCAAAAAACTCTTAATATCTGCATCTTACTCATGGGGAAACTGAAGCACAGAGAAGTGAAATAACTTGTTCCACATCACATAGCTAGTAAGAGATTTGAACCTACATAATCTGGTCCCATGCTGAATGTGATTCACCACTTCACTATTCGCCTTCCTGAGAGGAGTGACATTTCCTGGGGTGACCTTGTAGGGCAGGATTAGAACCAGGTGTTGGTGGCAATAAGTCATAGAGATAGAAATTTGGGCATGACATCCTTGATATACCCCTCTCCTTCACCCTCCCTCCCAATATCTCATCCATCTTCAATTCCTGACACTGTTATCTTTAATATGTTTGTCAAATGCACCCACTTCTCACTACCCCAACTGTCACTATCCTAGGGCAGACTACCATTGTGCCTCACCAACAAAACTTCTCCAGCCTCCTCACTGGTTTTCTTGCTCTCTCTCTTGAGATATTCTCTTGGCCATTCTCCCACAGCAGCCGAAGGGATCATTTATTTTTATATAAATTTATTTTATTTTATTTTTACTTTTGGCTGTGTTGGGTCATCATTGCTGCACGTGGGCTCTCTCTAGCTGTGGCGAGTGGGGGCCACTCCTCATTGTGGTGCATGGGCTTCTCATAGCAGTGGCCTCTCTTGTTGCGGAGCACGGGTTCTAGGTGTATGGGCTTCAGTAGTTGCAGCACACAGGCTCAGTAGTTGTGGCTCGCAGGCTCTAGAGCACAGGCTCAGTATTTGTGGCGCACAGCCTTAGCTGCTCTGTGGCATGTGGGATCCTCCCAGACCAGGGCTCGAACCCATGACCCCTGCATTGGCAGGCGGATTCCTAACCACTGTGCCACCAGGGAAGCCCAAAGTGATTGTTTAAAAACATAGATCACTTCATGTCCCTTCCCTACTTAACTCCTCTCAAGGGTTTCCTATCATACCTAGAATAAAGTCCAAAGTCCTCTTTATGAGCTTCAAGGCCCTGCATGATCTACCCTCTATCCCATACCTCTCTGACCTCACCTTCTCCCACTCACCCTCTGAACTCAAGCCCCAGTGGCCTCCTGTTCCTCCAGTGGGCCTTACCCCCATCCCTGCCTCCACTCAGGAACCTCTTCCAAGCTATTCCCCCTGCTTGAAAATTGCTCTGACCTGCCTTGCCCTGCTCCCTACCTACCACTCTCATCTCTTACATTGCCACTCAAACTCCAGCTCATGCCTTAAATCTCAGGTCAAATGTCCTTCTCACCCCTTCCTACTGCCCCAGACTATGTCAAGGATCTGCAACTCCCTCCATCAATCTGTTCTTTTTTCTTATAGCATTTGTCACCATTGGTAATTATAATTTCATTCATGCCTGCCTTCCCAACCAAAATATGAGCTTCACCAGGTCAGAAATCATGACTGACTTTTTCACCACCATATCCCTGATGCTTGAACAGTGCCTGAATGAATAAATAAATGATCACATGAATGCATGCAGAAATGCTATAAGAAAGAATTTTGAACATAACTGAGCTTGAAAGACTAAGGTACTATGGAGAACATAAGGTCTCAGTCTTGGCAATGTGCAGGTCAGATTGGGAAGCCAGTGAAGACTCTCCCGGTCAGAAGGAGAGTCTCCCCTTTGGTGGGCCGAGGACATCTTTGCCCTCAGAGTGTGAAGGATTTCTCTTATTTCTTTTACACTTGGCAGAAAATCCACATTGGGACAGCAATTCTGAGGAGATTCTGGGAGGAGCTGGAGACAGCATGGAATCTCAGGGAAGTTCTGCAGGGCTAGCAAAAAGTGAACAAAGAGCTCCCCTGACAAAGATCCCTGAGCTTTCATTTCCATTCAGTTAGAATTTTCACAGGCATTGTGTGAGCCCAGAGGAGGGGCAATATATTAATTTTCCATTGCTGCATAATAAATTACCACAAACTTAGTAGCTTAAAACACTCCCATTAATTATCTCACAGTTCTATGGGCCAGAAGTCTAGGCAAGAGTTAGTTATGTTCTCTGCTCAGGATTTCATAAGACAAAAATCAGGGTGTCTATCAGACTGAGCTCTCATTGCCTTCCACATTCGTTCAGGTTGTTGGCAGAATTCAGTTCTTTGTATTAAGACTGAGATCGCTGTGGGATTTTTTGGGGTTTCTTTTGTTTTCTTTGTTTTTTTTGTTTTTTTCTGATTGTTGGCTAGCAGTCACTCTCAGCTTCTAGAGGCCCCTGGGGCCACTTTCAGGTCCTAGAGGCTTCCTGCATTCCTTACCACGTGGCCCCGTCCATCTTCCAAAGACAGCCATGGAGAATCTCCCTCCTGTTAAATCCTTCTCATACTTCAAATCCCTCTGACATCTCTGCCTCTGATCTCCAGACCCAGATTTAAAGGGCTCATGTGATTAGGTCATGCCCACTTGGATAATCTCCTTATTTCATCAACTGCACCACATACCATGACCTATTTATGGGAGTGATAACTCACCATATCACACCCTGAGGATTTTACAGGGTGTGTATACTGGGGAATCTTGGGGGGCATCTTAGAATTCTACCTACCACAGGCAGAGAGCAAGAGAAAATAACATTTGAGGTGGCCTGGAAGAATAACTAGAAATTGATCCTTAGTAGCTAAAGGAAGGAGAACATTCCAGGTGGCAGGAAAAAACAGAAGCAAAGGGTCACTAGCAAGATAAGGCAGGGCAGTCATAAGAATAGTCAGTTCAGTTGGGCTGGAGCATGCAGAGAAGCCTGGAGAGCTAGGCAGGGACTAGATATCAGAAAAGACTTAAATGCTGAACTCAGGATTTTGGGGTTTATTTTGGAGGATGTGACTGAGAGGCCAGGGGGCCCCAGAGTACCTAGGAATGTAATGGGTCAGTCTCTTGCCAACACAGTCCCCCTCTTTTTTTTTTTTTTTTTGGGGGGAAATCAAACACATTTTTAGGTCCACATATTATTCATTTAAACAAATTATGTAAGTTACAGTTTAATCAACTCTAGATTTCATTGTTTTATCAGTGATTTAGCTTTATTCCTAAATATGCCTTATCATTTTTTTTTTTTTTTTTGGCGGTACATGGGCCTCTCACTGTTGTGGCCTCACCCATTGCCGAGCACAGGCTCCGGACGCGCAGGCTCAGCGGCCATGGCTCATAGGCCTAGCCGCTCTGCGGCATGTGGGATCTTCCTGGACCGGGGCATGAACCCGTGTCCCCTGCATTGGCAGGCGGACTCTCAACCACTGCGCCACCAGGGAAGCCCTCCCCCTCTCTTTTGTAGGCACATTGCCAAGCATCTTCACCTTCTCATCCTCGGGTAAGCCAGCCACCCTCGCTGTCCTGTTTGAGTACAGGACAGCTTGTGCACTAGGACTGGGGCTGGGCTGTCTCTCTGGGGAAATAGACATGGCCTCCTACCTTCTCCTCTCTCCTTCCCTCCCCTCCTCTCCCATTCCTTCTGATCTCAAGTGACCTCAGCATGCAGTGACTTGAAGCAGGGTTTTGGTTCCCAGTCAGAGATTGAGGTCAGGTCGTGGCAGTGAGAGCACCAAATCCTAGCCACTAGACCAGTGGCCCTGGCCTTTTGGCTTTGCAGAAAAGAATTCCCACAAAGATGGAAAGTAGTGAAACAAGTAAAGTATTTATTAGAAGGAAAAAGAGACAGTACATGTGGATAGACACGGGCGGACTCAGAAAGAGAGTAACGCCCTCATGGTAGTTTAAATCATTTATATGGGGCATTTCTTCTGGGTTTCCTTTGGCCAATCATTTTTATTTGCCTGGTTCAGAGTCGATATTTGGTATACCTCAGAATCCTCCCAATGTGTGCACCAAGATGGATTCCACCCAAGAGGGCTATGGGTAGTTGGGTGTCACTCCCCTTTTGACCTCCAAGGACCTTTCTAGTTGGGAAGATCTCCTTGACTTTGAGAATGAGAACTATGTGGTCTCTTATCTTCTATCTGGGCAGGGCCCAGCCTCCTCTCTCAATTGTCCTGCTATTCTCATCTTAGAGTATCAGTCCACAGGTACTGAATCTCCAATAGCTTACCCTGGGGGGGCATCTACCTCCTGCCTCAAATACCCCATGAGAGGAGTAGCCCCCAAGAAATATTTATGGGGAAGATGAAGGACAAAGGTCTATCTTCCATAGCTTCTTCAGGCTGGCAAGGGTCTTGTAGACCCTACCTAGTTGGGGTCACAGAACTCTTGCCCTGTCTCATTAAGAGGCCCCAGGGTGATTTCTGTTGTTATTTCAGCAGGATTGGCTGTGGGCAGTGGTTGGAGTCCCTGCACCACCATTGTCCTGTGATGCCCTAGAGAAAACAAACTAAATAATTAGATTAGAGAAGCAGGGGCTAAAGACTAGTAAAAGACTACTATAATCAGAGACTCAAGCAAGGGTGGGAAGTTGGTTATACAAGGTCAGCATATCTTTGTTAATCTCAGGCTTAAAATTTTAGTATATTTCTCTATTTCTAAAATGGAAGTTCTGAACCTGTTGGTTCCAGGTCTCCTTCTTGGACTGAAAGGTCTTGGTTGCAAATTTGCAACAGTATGGAAGACAACAGAGCACTAGGCAAAATATAACATAAATAAGTATGGCTGAAACAAGGAAGGTTATAAGAAAAAGGAAACCTCCCATCAGAGAGGTTCTTTTTCTTTGGTTCATGATTTTATTTTTACACAACATTGTAAAGCAGCCATACTCCAATAAAAATTAATTTAAAAAAAAGAATGCTGGTATAGGAAGGCATGACAGTTCACAATTGCTTAATTCTTACTTATCACTAGAAATTAAAGTTTTTAAGATTAAAGAACTCTAATGCATACATGTAATTATAATTACTAGAACCAATAAAGGAAACAACTGTGTATACCAAAAAATTAATTAATTAATTAATTTAATTTATCTTTTGAGTGAACTTAATTAGAATCTAATATTAATTCTATTTTTAATTTATTTTAAGAATATTATTATACTTTTACTTTTAAAGCCACTTCCTGTTACATTTTTTAAATCCCTTTCTCTTTTTAATTAATTTTTATTGGAGTATGGTTGCTTTACAATGTTGTGTTAGCCTCCACTACACAACAAAATTAATCAGCCATACGCATACAGATATCCCCTCCCATTTTGGACTTCCCTCCCACTTAGATTATCACAGTGCATTAGAAAGGTTTTAATATCTTGTGGGATCCAGGAAAACAAGCTGGAGAACCAGTTTTCAATTTTCCCAACCATAATAGCGAGGATTGGTGGTTAATTGTCTGCTGAAGCCAGGTGGCTTGTTGTCAAATTTTCTCAATGTTGGTCTCTACCTGGGAAGAGGTGTTAATGTATGTGCAACAAGAAGTGTTGGCAACTGCACGTACCCCTCCTTGTTCTGCCAACAGATAATCCAGGGCCAGTCGGTTGTCAAGTACCACTTTGGCCAGCGAATCTAGAGACTTCTGTAAATTAGTGAGAGAGTTAGAAGTACTGTTACCTATGGTAGAAATAGTATGAGACAAGTTTCGAAGGACGTGATGGTGGGCGGCTACTCCCCACCATGGTAACAATGTATACCCAAAGAAATAGGCATCTCCATCTGGGATGCCACCAGGTAAATCTCTGAGTTAATTGTGTGAACAGATTTAATGAAGTGGCGCAGTGCTTGGATTCGTTTAAGGAGTGGATTAAGAAAGGGGTAATCAAGGTTCCCAGCATACACTGTATGGGCATGGAGTTATTTTGTAGGCAATTAGTGGTGCATGGTTTTTTATCTACCTGGCATATGAAAATGTATCCTGGCAGGGCACGGTAGACTAATTCACCCAAAGTTTTAAAACCTAGCCATCCGGTGGGGGAAGCGTAAGCTGGGATGAAGTGAGAGTAGCATTGACATATATAAACTACCAAATGTAAAATAGGTAGCTAGTGGGAAGCAGCTGCATAGCACAGGGAGATCAGCTCGGTGCTTTGTGACCACCTAGAGGGTTGGGATAGGGAGGGTGGGAGGGAGGCTCAAGAGGGAGGGGATATGGGGGATATATGTGTACATATGGCTGATTCACTTTGTTATACAGCAGAAATTAACACAAAATTGTAAAGCAATTATACTCCAATAAAGATGTTTTTTTTAAAAAAAAAAAAAAGACCTAGCCATCCAATTCTATTGTTATGGAAAATTTCTCCAGCTACAAATCCAACCCGTTCCATCCACATCTGTCCTACTATCTGCTTCTCCTGTGTGGATCGTTCTTCCTTTGGGTAGCGAGTTAGAGTTTGAGCACAAATAAGTAACTGGAATTCTGGCTTGGGGGGGCATTATAAAATGCTGAGGTGCTTTAATGCCAGTTCTTTGTCCTCCCAGTTTGACTTCATATTCTCCTTCTGTTGCTAAGGGGAGGGTTAGGCAAGAGACATTAGAATTTTCTTCAGTAGGAAAATGAACAATTCTGACTCCGTACATTACTGTTCTGAGCCTTGGGTCTCTGGTAGAAGACCATTTTCCATCAGGAACTTGGCTATAATTCCTCACAAGATGGACAAGAGGGTTGCTCTGGTCCACAATGGACTTAGCTCAGAGTAAACAAATCCAGTATTCCGTCAATAGAGTGGAGGAAGCAAGAGTTTGTGCAATGCGAACCAGAGTTGCTGTCCATCCTGTGGATAAGGGAAATAGGCATAGAAAAGCTAAGGCTTCATAGTAGCACCAGTCAGAGTCATATTTAAATCACCTAGCCTGGGCAGAGAAGTTTAGTAAATTCCAAGAGCAAAGGTGAGAGCAAAGAAGACAATAGTTATCTAAATATACCAGAGCCTATCAATTATTCTGTAAGTGGATTGGAGTACAGGAAGGCAAGAAGGAAGATAGTGGCTATGGGTACTTAGCCTAGGGTCTAAGAAGTCTTTTTGTCCTTTTCAAATAAAAGCTTCAGGTCTTGGAGATGTTCATTCATCCACCTGGAATTTTCAGGCTTTCCTGGGTCCTCCAGATCCTGTGGAGACTCAGAGGAAGGGGTGGATTCACAGGAATGGCTGGAATGTGGGTCTTCAGGTTCTTGTAACATATCAGTGGAAACAGGTTTAATCCTGGACAGATGAACCCAGCTGGTGACCCCCTGGAGTTTAACAGCTATAGGAGTGCTCAGCAGGACTTGGTAAGGACCTCTCCATTTTGCGAGTAGCTGATGACCAGGGGACTCATTTTTCCAGGTCTTTAAAAGTTCCCAATCTCCAGGTTTTACAACAGAGTGACTGGGACTGTCATCTGGAGAGGGCTGTACTCTGTTGCCAGGCTCTTGTATAGCCTCTGCACCTGGCCTAGGTTTATAATGCATTTAAGATGAACCTGGGTTTCTGGGTCAGTTAGCATGTCCAGAGTAAGGAATGTCCTTCTGTATGTCATTTCAAAAGGGCTTAACTTAGTGGTTGTTTTAGGGGTTTCTCTGACCCTTAAGAGGGCTATTGGCAGCATGCAATACCACCACTCTGACCTTTACTGATGGAGTTTGTCCAAGGTTTTCTTTAGAGTATGATTAGCCTGTTCCATTTTTCCTGAAGACTGCGGTCTCCAGGATGAACGGAGGTTGTATTTAATCCCTAAAGCCTGAAAAAGCTGTTGAGTGATCTTTGCTACAAACAAAGGTCCATTGTCACTCTGAAGGTGACAGGGCAACCTGAATCTAGGAATACTTTCCTTTAGGAGAGCCTTAGCCACTTCAGTTGACTTCTCTGTCCTAGTAGGGAAGGCCTCTATCCATCCAGTAAAAGTATCTATAAAGACTAGTAAGTATTTGAAATCCTGGAAAGAGAGCATCTGAGTGAAATCTATTTGCCAGCCCTCTCCTGGTTAAGTCCTACATCGCTGGACTGGGTTAACAAGAGGGGGAGGCTTGAAGTTGCCTCCTGGATTATGGGTGGCACAAAGGGCACAGGCTCAAGTAACTCTTTTAATTGTCTCTGGGAGCCTTTTCCCTGTAAAAAGACGGAAAACAATTATAAACATTGCATCTCTCCCCAGATGGAGAGAATCATGTAGCCCTATAATAATTTTCCATTGGTCAGAGAGAGGTATGAGCAATTTCTGATCTATGTGCCACGAGCCATCCATTCCCTTAGTTCCTCCTCTGTCTCATGCCCAGTTCTCTTTGGAAGTTGAGTACCTGGGTATAACGTTAGAAGGGGTAAGAGATGGGATTAATGCCATTTCGGTTATGGGCATCAAGACTGCTTTCTTTGTTTCCCGATCTGCCCTGTTGTTTCCTTGGGAAATTTGAGAAGTTCCCTTTTGGTGCCAGTGGCAGTGAATGACTGTTATCTGTTTTGGTTTTTGAACGACATCTATGAGATGTAAAATCTCAGCCCTATATTTTATAGGGAAATTTCTTGCATTTAGGAGTCCTCACTCTTTGCAGACAGCTGTGTGGTCATGTAAAACAAGGAAGGCATATTTTGAGTCAGTGTATATATTTACAATCTTTCCTTCCCCTAGGATTAAGGCTTGGGTTAGAGCTATCAGTTCAGCCTTTTGGGCTGAGGTGTTAGGTGGCAAAGGTTTTGCTTCTATGACACTATGCATGCTCACAACAGCATACCCTGCCCTCCTAACTCCATCTTTAATGAAACTACTGCCATCAGTAAACCATTCTTTCTCAGGGTTTTCTATGGCCTGGTCTGTTAGGTCAGACCTATAGGCATAGACCTGGTCAAGGGTTTTGAGGCAAGAATGTGTTAGCTCTGGGCTTTTGGCGGACATTAGTGTAGTGGCATTAAAAGTGTGGCAAGTTTTGAGGGTTAGATCTGGGGAGTCAAGGAGCAAAGCCTGGTACTTAATAAGATGGCCTCCAGTTAGCCAATTGTGGCCTTTTATATCTAGAATCCCTTGCACTTGATGAGGGGTCTGGACTTCCAGTGGCTGTCCAAAGGCGAGCTTGTTGGCTTCTTCCACTAATAAAGCAGTGGCAGCTACTGCCTGGAGGCAGCCAGGCCAACCTCGGGCCATGGAGTCTAGTTGCTTGGAAAAGTACCCTATAGGCTGAGGAACTTCCCCTAGATTCTGTATAAGGACACCAAAAGTTTTCCCCTGCTTTTCAGCCACGTACAAGATGAATGGCTTTTCAAATTGGGGAGACCCAGAGCAGGGTCTCTGGTGAGGACCTGCTTGATATCATTAAAAAGCCTTTTCTTATTCCCCATTCCAAAGTAATAGTTCTGTATCTGGGCCTTTGGTGTCTTCATATAGGGGCTTAGCCATTAGCCTTAATCCTGGAATCCAAATTCTACAAAATCCTGTCATGCCCAAAAAGGTACAGAGATGTTTCTTTGTCTTTGGTGCGCTTAGGCCTAATATAGCTTGTTTTTTATCTGGAGATAACTGTCTACTTCCAGGGTTTATAATATATCCCAGATATTTAACTTGTTGTTTTGAGATTTGTGCCTTTATCTGAGAGACTCTGTAACCCCAGGCCCCAAGGATATTAAGGACTTCAATGGTATTTTGATCTGAGGCCTCCATGGAGGGAATACATATTAATATATCGTCTATATACTGTATAATAGCCCCTTCTTTCATGTGTATTTCCCTTAGTTCCTTTCCTAGGGCTTCGGTGAAAAAGTGTGGACTGTCCCAAAACCCCTGATGCAATGCTGTCCAGGTATATTGTTGCATTTGGCCTGAGTCGGGGTTAGCCCACTAGAAGGCAAATAGATATTGTGATGAGGGATGAACTGGGATGCAAAAAAAAGGCATCCTTGAGGTCAAGTACAATAAACCATTTAGTGTCCTCAGGGATTTGGGCTAATATGTTATAAGGATTGGCCATGAGGGGATGTATAGGGACCACTGCATCATTTACTGCTCTAAGGTCTTGTACCATCCTATATTCCCCATTTGGCTTAACAACTAGCCTAATAGGAGTATTGCATGGAGACTGGCAGGGCACCAAGAGGCCATGCGTTAAGAATTTATCTACGAGGGGTTGTAAACTCTTCTTCACTTCCAACTTTATAGGGTATTGTCTCTTGTTAGAGTAGGCAGCTTCTGGTCTATGACTAATTCTTACAGTTGGGCATTTATGGCCCTTCCATGGATTCCTTTGTCCCATACTGAAATGTCCACTGCTTGTAGAATATGGCTGGGAATAGGACCTTGCTCTTCCAGTTGGTCTGTTTTAGTCTGAGTCAAGATAAGGGGCTGCTCGGGACCTCCTAAATGGAGTATGGCCCTGAGGGAGCTCAGAAGGTCTCTCCTCAGTAGTGGGGTGGGACACTCAGGTACAACTAAAAAGCCATGCGAAATCAACCACTGCTTAAATTGGCAAGTGAGAGGCCCAGTAAAGCAATGGGTGCTAAGCTTTTCATCAACACCAGTCACAGTACAGCTTTTGGAGGAAAGAGGTCTAGTGTGAAAAATTAAGACAGAGTGAGTGGCTCCCACATCAATTAAAAAATCAATCTTCTTACCTGCCACGTAAAGGACTACCCAGGGCTCCTCGATGGAGATAGACATCTCATTGCGGGGAGCCACCAGAATCCCCAGCCCACCTCAGTGGTCGAGCATGGCCATCTTGGGAGCAGGAGCCCCCCTTCTTCTTTGGGACTGAGGGCAGTCCCTCTTCCAATCACCTATTTGTTTGCAGGTTGGGCATGGCCTGGGGGGCTCTTTATGGCAATCTTGGGCCCAGTGGCCAGTTGACCTACATTTGTAGCATTCCCCCTTGTTAGTCTTACCTTCAGATGGAGAGTTGGACTTTCTTGGCCCCCTTGGGTTGTCCTGAGGTTGCAAGGCATGGCTGACAGAAACACCTATCAGTTTTGCATGAGCCCTGGCCTGTCTTTTCTCATGTTGGGTTCTCTCTTCCTTCTCAGCTTGATCTCGATTATTAAATACCCCAAATGCCACATCTAGGAGTTGGGGCATGGGTGTTTGTAGGGCTAATTGTAATCTTTGGAGTTTCCATTTAATATCAAGGGTGGACTGACTAATAAAGTGTTGTGTTGTCCCAGCAGGGGCTGACTTTCAGAAGTGGAGGGATCTATGTTGGTATACTTCCTAAAAGTCTCCACAAGCTGCCCATGAAAGAGGGCTGGATTTTCTTCTTCTTCTTGGGTCACTCCTTTAACCTTTTCATAGTTAACTGACTTTTTGATACACTTTCTCATCCCTTCCAATACACATTGGAGCATATGCTTCCTGGCTTCTGTTCCTGCCTGCAAATTATAATTTCAAGGGGGTTCCTGATTTGGGACTGCATCTCCACCCATAGCATAATGTTTGGGTTGGTGTCTGGCAAGCTGGTTGGCATGTCCCTGGGCTGCTGTCCAGATTCTCTGTTTTTCCTCAGGAGTACAGCAAATAGATATAATTACTTGGACATCCTTCCAAGTTAAGTCATGAAACCCTTCAACAAACTTACTAGGGTCTTCAAAAAATTGGCCCCGTTTCTGTTTGCATTGGGCTAAGTCAGTTAAAGAGAAGGGCACATGTACTCTGATTGTCCCTTCTCCATTTGCCACTTCCCTAAGAGGGCATAGTTTCCCTGATCCTGGGTGATAGGAAGCTCCACTGCGAGTTACCCAAGAAGAACTAGCCTCTCTTGGGGTAATGGAGGGTCTGGTGGGACATAAGGAGGTGCAGTTTGGGGTCAGTCAGAGGGAGCAAGAGAAGTAGGTGGCTCTGGAGAAGTAGGGATACTGTCAGGAGGAGGAGCTAGGTTTCTCCCTGAGAGATGGGAGAGCTTAGAAGGGGGATCATCTAAAATGTCAGGAGAGTTTTCTGGTTCCCCAGGTTTTGAATTATAAGAGGCGGGATTTTGGTAAAGGACCATGAAAGCCTGAATATAGGGAACCTCAGTCCACTTTCCCATCCTGCAGCAATAGAGATCCAATTGCAGAATGGTATTGTAATTTAGAGACCCATTTTCAGGCCATTTTTCTCCATTCCCTAACTTATACAAAGGCCAGGCACTGTTACAGTAGAACTTAAGTTTTTCCTTTCTTAGCCCTTCTATTTAAAAAAAATTTCCAATTCTTAAGGATACACTCCAGAGGTGTGTGTCTCTTCTTGCTTGGAGGGGGATCCTCCTATATTGAGTAACTTGCAAGCGAGAACAAGAAAGAGCTTCTAGAATGGAATCTGGCATTCTGGAAACATTTATCAGGAGGCTTTAACCTGAAGGGGTTCAGGGCATAGCCCAAATTCTCTTCAAACCTGATGAGGTTTCAAGTGTCCTCTACTCTCCCATCGATTTCTGACCAGATGTCTCTGGTCTTCCATGGTAACTTGTGCAAGCCTTCTCCCCCAACATGGCCAGGGGAGGACCTTTGAACCAGTGCAGACCAGTTGCCAGGACTTTCCTTAGGAGGGGTCCCTTGTCTATAGAGCTTATGTCCTGTGATAAGTCTTCCTATGCTGGGGTGTATTCCTCGTGACTGAGCATCTACAAAGTTTATAATTCAGGATTCTGGGTAGTGGCCAGCCAGATAGGCTGTCCATAGCAGTGTGTAGGCTGCCAAGACCTGGAGTGAAGGGGGTCCCATAGATGCAAAGAGGAACCCTTGGAGAAATTGGAGTTGGGCGTTATGGAAGATGCCACAGGGTTCAAGGTTCCAGGGCCGGGAGATGGAGAAATTCTCATAGTAAATTTCTGGGCGTTGAGTGAGGTGAGAGACTAGACAGCAAAAGAACCCAAAATCCTTTGCCCTGTCTGGCAGCTAAGATAGAACTGGGAAGGGTCTGACAATTTTGTCTCACACAGGCAGCACTGGGTTTGTCAGTGGTGGGGATGCAGTTTAGGAATGATGTCCAGGAAATCCTTCCCTAAAAGGGCACGGAGATACAAAGTGAGAAAGAGACCTTGTTGTGCAAGTAATTTATGAAAGAAAACCGTAGTGGAGGGTTCCATACAGAACAATGAGAGAGAGAGAGCAAGAGAGAGAAAAAGAGACCCCTTGGGTTCCTTCTCAGCTGGAAATCACATTTCCACCATGTCCCAAAGGATAGCATCAGCTGTCACCTAAGTGTTGTTTGAATCTGCACGGCCTGGGGAATCCGCCTGCCACCCTCAATGTTGTTGGAGGTAGCCACAACGCTGTGAGCAGACAGAGGTTATGCCCTCCAGGTCTTGAAAAGAAAGTGAAGTGGAGAGTGAGAAAGAAAATAAGAGCGAAAGTCAGGGGCTTCAAGCCGCAGCTGGGTGAAACCCACTGTTTACCTTGAATGCCTGAATTCCCAGGTTTTGGAACCAAATATGATCTCGGGTGCCTCAGCCTGCAGTGGTTTGAAGCAGGGTTTCTGTTTCTGGCCAGAGATTGAGGTCAGGTCGTGGCGGTAAGAGCAGCAAATCCTAGCCACTAGACCAGTGGTCAGTGACAAGGCTTTGCCCTTCAGCTTTGCAGAAAAGAATTCCCACAAAGATGGAAAGTAGTGAAGCAAGTAAAGTATTTATTAGGAGGAAAAAGAGTACAGTACGTGTGTATAGACACAGGGATTGACTCAAAAAGAGAGTCACGCCCTCGTGATAGTTTAAATCACTTATATGGGGCATTTCCTCCAGGTTTCCTTTAGCCAACCATTTTGATTTGCCTGGTTCAGAGTCCGTATTTGGTATATCTCAGGATCCTCCCAATGTGTGCGCCAAGATGGATGCCACCCAAGAGGCCTATGGGTAGTTGACCTCACTTACTATGGGGTGATGCCCCCTCCCTTTTTGACCTCCAAGGAGCCTTTTTAGTTGGGAAGGTCTCCTTGACTTTGAGAATGAGAAATATATGGTCTCTTATCTTCTATCTGAGCAGGGCCCAGCCTCCTCTCTCAATTGTCCTGCTATGCTCATCTTGGAGTTTCTGTCCACAGAGAACGAATCTCCAATTGCTTACCCTGGGGCACCCATCTACCTCCTGCCTCACTTCTAGGATGATAACTTCAGAGTTGTGCCTCCTGCCTTGCAGTGGATGGGGACACCCACTTTGTGATCCACATCCCATGCTCAAAAGAGAGGATCTGCTTCACACTAGATGGGTGCCCAGGGGACCTACTACATCTCATAGATGACCCAAAGGCAGGTGATAGCCCCAAAGACTCTACCTCATATAACTCCACAGCCAGATATACACATGTCAACACCCCCAGACATTTGTGAGTTAATACAAACACATAGCAGGGCACCGCAATAACACACAAGTACATACCCAGACACATGGAAACACACACAAATATACTCTAACACCAAGACACTCACAGAGACACATACACACACACTAGGGAATACAGTAAACTCACAAAAATACACATCTAGGCACATATATTTTGACACTTTCCACACCTACACATAATAACATACAAATAGGCATCCAGATACACAGAGATGCACAACACATGCCCAGATATACACAATGACACATATATCAACACACTCAGACACACATACATGCACTGGTAACCTCACTCATCCCAATACACAAGAATTCAACACACATAGGTACACATGCTCTGCTACTCTAGACATATAAAACATACCAAAGCACACAAATACCATGACACACAGCCAGATGCATGCACACTGACACCCCCAGTTATACAATATGTACAAACACACAACCAGACACACACAACATAAACTATTCACCAAGACTTATAACACCAACATATCCAGAGACACATATACACATACAACCAAAAATAATACATGCTCTACCATAACACCTTCCCCAAATACGCAGATGCACTGATATGTCCAGAGATACTCATATGAACAGAACTAAACACACACATTTACACACTCAGAGGCAAGCACATACATGCAAAGAGCCCCACTGGGGTAAGCATGCACACATATATATACATGCTCATACACTGCACAGGAAGGAGCAGATAGATGGGCTGTGGTAGAAGCACTTTCCTCAGGAGCTAGCTCTCTAACCACAGATCTGCACCACTTCATCTGAACTTCAGGCCCTGAGACTTCACCCCTCCTGTGCTGTGGGTGACTATGTGAATGACCATGTGAAAGCCTGTGCTCCCAGCAAGCATTCTTCTCCCTCCAGGGCTGCATGTACGTGGACAGCTGCTTGTGGCACCATCAAGGCCAGGGCACAAGTACCTACTTCCAGACCATCACAGTTACTAAAGACAAATCCCAGGCCTACACTATCACCATCACCTGCAGTTCCATATCCATGCAAGGTGAGGGTACCTTGCTTCTGTCCTGGGACCAGTCAGCCCTACTGAAGAGGCCCCAGCTGGAGCTCCATGTGGCTGCTGCAGCCCACCTCATCCTCTGCCTTGGGCCCCACCTTGAATTCCTAGTCCTCCAGCACCGCTACCAGAACGCCAGCACCCCGCAACTACCCCACCTGGGGCTCTATGTGATCAATGGCTCAGGTCTCAGCCCCTTGGCCCGTGGCCTGCTGCAAAAGTGTTACTGAGGCTGATAGTGGTCAGAGAGCACCAGTCCCAAGAGAGACTCTGCCAGGGTGAAAGGCCAATGAGCCCCCAGCACCTTGACCCTCAAACCACAAAGAGGAATCAGAGCCAAGCTGTGCCCTTGGAGAGCTCCTGGTCTAAGAATAAGACAGACCAGGACTTCCCTGGGGGCACAGTGGTTAATCCGCCTGCCAATTCAGGGGACATGGGTTCGAGCCCTGGTCTGGAAAGATCACACATGCCACAGAGCAACTAAGCCTGTGTGCCACAACTACTGAAGCCCGTGCGCCTAGAGCCCATGCTCCACAGCAAAGAGAAGCCACCACAATGAGAAGCCCATGAACCACAATGAAGAGTAGCCCCCGCTTGCCACAACTAGAGAAAGCCCACACACAGCAACGAAGACCCTATGCAGCAATAAATAAACAAACAAACAAATAAATAAATAAATAAATAAATAAATATATATATATATATACACACACACATACATATATATATAAAATACAGACCCAGGCATGGATAGTGATCCCAGGGAGTTATCAGTGCTAGACAGAAAGCAGTCCAGGGAGCTGGAGGAACCCAGGGTGAGGCACCTTGCCCAGATTTGGAGTTCAAGAAAGATCTCCTATAGTAGAGAGACCCACACTGAGTCTGTAAAGCTGAGCAAACATGTAGAGGAAAGGAATGGAGATTGGAGGAGATGGAGCTGGAGTGATCAGACAAGAATGCCAGCATGAGGAATTTGGCTTTTTCCTGAAGGCAATGGGAGTCATGAAAAGGCATAAGCAGGTGAAAGATACAGTCAGATCTGAGTATTACAAAGATCCCTCTGGAGGCTGCTGTAAAGGGGGATTGCAGGAAGCCAGACTGTAGGTCAGGAGACACTAGCAGAACCTGAGGCAGAGGCACACGCCAAAGAGTTTGGGCAGTGATGGTGGGTTGGACAGATATTTTTACTTCCTCTGAACTTCCTCACTTCTCCAATCTGCCTTGTCATCTCCTTCAAGCCGGACTGAACCCCTCTGCTGCCATCTCATCCACCTTGGCTCTCTACTTTCATACTACTGCCCCATCTGGCTCCTCCACGTTTCACACAATGCTCAGCCTCTTCCCTCCTCCAGGCCTTTGCTGCCCCTCCTCCCTCCCACTTTTCCTTCTAGGTTTCCTGTTTTAGGATCCTCTCAGAGCTGTCAGTAGGACTGAGACCACTGCCTTAACTGGTGTTGCATCTCTCTCTCCCTCAGGACAGTTCCAGCATGAAGACATCCAGCTGGTGGCAGGGCCTATGGGGCCAAGCTTGAGGAGGCACCAGGGCCCAGATGTGCCTGTGATCCTAGGCAAGAGGCTGCTGAAGGACTCACCAAGGCTGTCACCCCACTGGGCTTCCTGCTGGCTGGTGAAGCACTCTCATGTACAGCGGCTGCTGGGCCACCCCTACATTGCCTATGTCCTGTGATGGCCCCTGAATCCCAGAGCAGGAGACCTGAGTTTTGGAGACCCAGAGGCCAGGGCATAGGGTGAGCCAGGAACAAAGCCCCGAGGACGTGGAAACACACAGGGACATGCACACTAACACATGCACTAAGTGACACATATACCAGAACACACACACAAAGACATGCAGATCTATGAACCTAGAGACTTAGGGACTTCTGCCTCCTCACAGTCCTTACTGTCTCCAGTCTCTACTTTTTTCAGTCCATACTCCACAGCAGCCTTAGAAGTGACTTCCTTAAAACAAAAAACTGAGGCACCAGTCCTGCTCATGACCCCTGGCTCCCATGACATATTTAAAGCTCTTACAGTTCCCCTAACAATGCTCTCTCCCACCAATGGGCCTTTGCGTGTGCTTTTCCTTCTATGTGGGACTCGCTTCCTTGGCTTCATGCAGGTAAATTTTACATATTCTTCAAGTCTTAGTTGTCACTTCCTCTAGGAGGCCTTCCCTGACCCCTCCCATAGATTGAGTGTGGTCCCCTCCTGTTACCATAGCCCACCCCCACATTCCATTCAAGCTTACCTATCATACTGTGTAGTAATCATCTATTTACTTGTCTGGATCCCTTAGATTGTGAGCTCTTTGAGGGCAAGGACCTTTTCTGAATCATCTATGTATCCCCAGGGCCTAGCACATAGTAGGTGCTTAGTAAATATTTGCTGAATGAATGAACCAAAAAGGATCCCATGACACAGCAGTAGACATACACATATAATACTCACAATCAAAGGCACAGAATCACACACAGAAAGACAGCAACGAGGACACAGACATGGATGGGTAAATAGATAGAGACATGTGGAAACACAAGGATCTCAAAATAAAGAGAATAGACATAAGGGCATGTAGACATACAAAGAGGGGGGCAGGAAGCCAGAGTGACAGTATCAGGGACATAAACACAAAGAAACAGATGCCCACTTACTGAGCTTCTGTATCCCCACTTTGAGGTGCTGTCCCTGTCACAAACAAAGAGGCAGGGAGACAAAAATGAGGTCACCCAGGGACAGGCACACAATGACTAATGTGAAGACACTGAGACATAACAGCATACAAATGAAAAGATAAAGATTCACAGAGATCCAGAGACAGGAGCAGAGGAGTCAAGACACACAGGGACGCAGAAGTAACCAGGGGGACATTGGTCAAAACCACAGTCCAAGATATCAAGGACATAGAGGTAGAAACACATAGACATGAAGACATGCAGACATGGGGTGGAGGATGAGAAGAGAACACAAAGATACAAGACCAGAGACCTATAAGGACATAGAAACAGAGATGTTACACAGATCCAGACTTGGTGACAAAGACCCAAGGACACACGCACATGCAGAAACACACTAAGAGTGAGACAGGAGCATAGACTTATATATTTAGAGATCCAGCGACAAAGACATGGGGATGCAGACACCTCAACAGTGACAAACACCACCAAAGAGATAAGTTTCAGAGCAGGTAACAGAGACATAAGGAAA
This sequence comes from Lipotes vexillifer, assembly GCF_000442215.2. Lineage (NCBI taxonomy): Eukaryota > Metazoa > Chordata > Mammalia > Artiodactyla > Lipotidae > Lipotes > Lipotes vexillifer. Next base: position 66,397 of record NW_006771007.1, read on the forward strand.
GACAAAATAGAGGCCCAGGAATAATGGAGACATTGTGACACAATGACAGGGACACAGGAATTCAGAGACAGAAATCTTAGAACAAGTAGACATGGGGATGTGAACTCACAAACACAATCATATGGATACAGGCTAGACATAGGGACAAAAACACAGGCACACTTCTGGAAGGATCAAGATAGGAATTAAGAAACCTAGACACAGAGAAACAGAACATAAGCAAATGGGCAAAGACACAGAATCAAGATACACCTGGGTTACCCAGAAATAGAGACACACAAAAAGGCAACCAAGGCCACAGATGAAAGGATGGGGACAGTGAATCAGACCCAAGGACACATAAATAGTGGGTCAAAAATAAAAAGACATGGATCCAGACACCAGACACAAACAGAGACAGGGACACAGACGTGATGAGTCAGATCAAAAGCATACCAAGGACAGAGCAAGATGAAAAGAGGAACAGACACAGAGAGACACCCTGACAAACAGACCCATAGAAACAAGAACACAGTCATGGGAATCTAGAGAAAAAGGTCAATGGACTAAGAAAGAGAGGCACTGAGGCACAGAGCAACTTAAGACACAGCAACATCAAGAAAATAATACAGAAACATTGGCAAAAGCTGGCGAAAATAAATGGAGAAGTAGGATAAATACAAAATCACAGACATGGAGAGCCAAGCCCCAGAGATACAGAGACTCGCCAAACAAGAGCACATGGAAGGAGGCATGTGCAGATTCATTAATATAGACACTAGAACACAGAGGCTCAGAGAGAGACACCCAGACAGGAATATAGAGACTCCAGGACACACTTACGCTGGATCACAAAAGTTCAGGGATATGCAAAACTTGGGGATGCACAAAGATAGGAACACACAGATACTGGAACACAGAGGCTCATGGGTGCCCTGACATGGAGATGAACAGACACTAGATCCTAGATCACATGCAAAAACTCAGGAACATGCAGACTCAAGGATGAACAATGACTCAAGGACACAATAAAGACTCAGAAAAGTGAAAAGATTCAAGAACATGTAAAGACTCAGGAACACAAAAAGGGATACACAAACAGGGACACATAAAACCTGGGACACACACACACTGGGACACAAGGAAACTGGGGTATAGAGACTGAAGCACACAAAAACTGAAACTCAGAGACACACAGGAGCATGCTGAGACTGGAACACATGGACAATAGAATATAGATATTGAGGCACACAGACATAAGGACATATAAAAACACTGAGACACACAGACACTTTACCTCACAAACAGTGGAACAAGCAAACACTGGAATATACATACACTGAGGCACACTGACATTGGAACACACAGAAACTGGGACACATCCTGGGACATACAGTTATTGAGGCACATAGAGACACAGAACCACCATAGAACCACCACAGAACTGGATCAAACAGATGTTGTGACACATAAACACTGGGCTACAGGTACTGAAGTACACAAAAACACTGAAACTAAGAGACATATGCAACATGGAAACAGTCACTGGGGTACACAAACCATGGGACATATAAAAATTGAGGAACACAGATACCAGAACACTCACAGACATCAAGACACACAGACACTAGAACATACAGTTGTTAGGACATAAACAGATATTGGGACACCCAAGCATTAGAGTACAGAAAGGCTGTGATCTACAGATACTGGGAGTTATATATACACTGTGACACACAGTCATTTTGACACACAGACTGTTGCACAGTCAGTAGACAGAAACAGGGACTTATAGACATTGAGGTACATAGACACTGGGATACATAAACATTGAGACACACAGATACTTGGGTGTACAGACACTGGGACACAGCCCCTGAAACACATAGACACTTGGATGTACAGAAACATGGGGATACAGTCACTAGGGCACCTAGGCACTGGGAAACAAGGTACACAGACACTGAGACAAACAACCACTGGGACTTACAGACCCTGAGACACACAAACACTGACACATAGAGATGTTGTGGTACACACTGGAACATACAAACATTGGGGTCCTCAGAAACTAGGACATACAGACACCAGAAAACATACCGATACTGGCATATACAGTAGCAAACACTTAAACCTACAGATTCAAGGACATGCAAACACTAGGACATACAGACAGTGTGATATAGTCCCTAAGGCACACAAACACTGAAACTCAGACAGAATACGACATGCTGACATAGGGACACAGTCACTGAAACATGTAGACACTGGGATATGCAGACTCAAACACACAGAAACTGGGGTACAGACACTAAGGCACACAAAACACTGAAATACATAGACACACTGCAACATGCTTACTCTGGAACACACAGTCACTTTGGAACACACAAACACTGGGACATACAGACATTGACAGACAATAGAATATACAGTCCATTGGGACTTGCATAGACTCTAGGACACATAGACACTGGAACTTACAGACATGGGGATACACTGACACTGGGACGTACAGACACTCTTTCCACAGATATTAAAACACAGAGACACTAGTATGAAAACACTAGGGCACACAGACTGGGATAGAAACTGAGGCACACAGAAACACTGAAACTGAGCTATACAACCAACATGCTGACAGTATGACACACAGACACTGGGGGGCACATGGACACTAATGCACTTATTTACAGAGATAGAGAAATTGGTATACATAGACATTGTGGTACATAGACAGAGACACATAGAACTTGAGACACATAGAAACTTTGATATACAGTGACATGGGGATATATATTCATTGAGACACTCAGACACTGGGAATGTAGATACTGGTGCATAGTCACTAGGATACTCAGACTCTGGGATATACAGGCACTGGAACACATAGATATTGGTGCACACACACAAGGTACACAGACATTGGGACACACCAACACTGGGACATTCACAGTTTCTATGAAGCACAGACACCAGGAAACACAAGCATCGGGATACACAAACACTGAGGCATACAAATATGGGAACACACAGAAAGTAAGGCTCATAAACACTGGGGTATACTGTCATCAGGAAATATACAACATTGGAACATAGGATGCATGACACTGGAAAACAGGAGTTAGTACATACTGACAATAAGAACCACTGTCTTGTCAGTATCAGTTTTTCTCTTCTGCCTTTCTACAGTATTGTATGGCATTATCACCCTCCCAGAGATCACCAGGAAGCATGGTTTATTTGAAAGGAAAGGAAACAAGTAGGTAGAAGAGACTTAAAAATTCCAGTGATGTTAGGGATTTCCCTTATGAGACTCATTTCTCCTATCAGTATTTAATAACAGTTTTGCTGAGCATCTTAGTAGATGTTGCACACATAGGACACAGCTGAGGTTTATCAACTAGCAAGCACATAGGCATTCTTATCTGTTGTCTTGTGAGCTTTTCCCCTCTGACCCAGGCACTCTGTGTTATCAATACATAATATTTTCTCACTTTGCAGCTGCACACCTGCATTATGGCTATGCTCTTATCCTCAGATGAGCTATCAGAATGGGCATCACTGTGTGTCACTGCATATAGTATTTTATTTATACCTCTGTGAGCTCCATGAAGGTGAGGATACAAATCTTCTTCATACACTCTGTATAATTACACCCAATACATTCCCCATGTATTTGATAAATATTCATGAATGAATGAATAAATGAATGAATGCTGATTTAAAAAAAAAAAAAAAAAAGAACCACTGACTGGTACACAGAAACACAGGCACACTTGGTCAATGGGACACACAAAGACATTGTAACACAGAGACCTGGGACACACACACTGGGACCCAGAGACTAGGACAAGCAGTCATTGGAACATACCCGGACCCTGCAACTCACAGACCCTAGGAAACACAGACATTGAGATATACAGCCACTGGGACATATTGAAACTGGAAACACAAAGATTCTGAGATATACACAGATGTTAAGATAACATCACTGTTCAATATAGTCATTGGGACATGTACAGACACTGGGGCACAGAGACACTGGCATTTACACATAAGGGTAAATACCAACAGTGGGAAACACAGTGCTGGGATATTCAAACACTGACCCCAAGACACAGACACTTGGGGATAGAGAAAAGCTATGACATATAGTCATTAGGACATAAAAACACTGGAACACAGAGACACCAGGGCATAAAGACATTAGGACACACAGAAACTAAAACATTTGAACACAGTGTCGCTGGGATATACACAAACACTGTGACACTCAAAGGTTGAGACACAAAGACACTGGGATACACAAACAGTGGGAGACATAGGAATGGGACACAAAGGATCTGAAGGTGTTCTTGATGCCAGGCCTTGTAGGACTTTTACCATTGCTTTACCATTGACAAAGAGGAGAAAAGGAGAGACTAGGAGAGGGAGTGGTCTAATACTGAGCCTTGTGACAGGGGTAAGCATGAGAGTGCTCTAGTGAGGAGAGTGGATGGCAGGGTAAAACGAGTGAAGTGGAAAGAGGGAGTGTGGATGAGAAATGTGAGTTTTCTTCCAGGGCCAGTAGAACCAGCACAGCCTAGGGCAAGGGATGATGTTTGAAGCCAGACTTGAGGAGCTTGGTCTGATAGGATGGGAGGAGAGGAGAGGGGAGAAGAGAATGCCTTTCTGAGGTGTAAGTGGGTGGGAATACACAAACACAAAACTCTATCCTTGGTGCACATTCACACTCCTTTTTCTTAATTGAATATTTTAATATTTCATTAAATATATTATATTAGTTTCAGATATACAACATAGTGATTTAATATTTTTATAGATTATACTCCATTAGAAGTTATTACAAAATAATGGCTATAATTCCTTGTTCTGTACAATATACCTTGTTGCTTATCTATTTTATACATGGTAGTTTGTATCTCTTAATCCCATACCCCTAACTTGCCCCTCCCCAATTCCCTCTCCGCACTGGTAACCACTAGTTTGTTTTCTATATCTATGAGTCTGTTTCTGTTTCACTATATACATTCATTTGTATTATTTTTTACATTCCACATATAAGTGATATCATATAGTATTTGTCATTCTCTGCCAGTTATTTCGCTTAGCCTAATATTCTCTAGGTCCATCCATCCACAATATTGCAAATGACAGAATTACATTCTTTTTTATGGCTGAGTTATGAATATGTGTGTGTATGTATATACATATGCATAAATATATATATATATATATATATATATATATATATATATATATATATATATTTTTATTTTTTTTTTTTAACGTAGTAGTTAAAGCCATGGAGGGGGTACTAGTCTACCTAGGTTCAAATTCTGGCTTT